>NC_092722.1:131142559-131476857 GCF_047496885.1 Scyliorhinus torazame
TGGAGGAAAACGCTGCAGGGGTGTATGGGGCTGGTTTAGCACAGGGCTAAATAGCTGGCTTTTAAAAGCAGACCAAGGCAGGCCAGCAGCACGGTTCAATTCCCGTACCAGCCTCCCCGAACAGGCGCCAGAATGTGGCGACTAAGGGCTTTTCACAGTAACTTCATTTGAAGCCTACTTGTGACATTAAGCGATTTTCATTTTTTCATTTCAATTTGACATGCTGGCAACAGGGAGGGCGCTGGGGCAATGATATAGGGCAAAAGGGGTGCAATACGAGTATGGGGAAAAGGCAGACCACATCCAAGGAAATATTGAGGATATGGACTGATGTCAGAGCCGTGGAAGATAAATGAGGCGTTTTGGGATTTTTAGGGGGGGGGGGGGGGGGGGCTTTTTTCAGAAATTGGACATGATTATTTCGGACTTATGGGCAGGGGCCAACGAATCACACACATATGCTTTGGGATTGCGAAACATTGGACTGGAGAGATTCTGGGCGGAACACTGGAAAGATTCTGGGCGGGAGTGTTTGTGGTCCTAGCCAGGATAGTGGAGGTGGTGGCCTGAGGTGGACCTGGATCATTTGGTGGCGATATTTGGGGTTTCAGAGAAGCCGGAGCTCATGAAGAGGAGGAAGGCCGGTGTCGTGGCCTTCGCCTCTGATTGCACGGCGGCGAATTTTACTGGGGTGGTGGTCAACATCGCCACCAAGGGTAGCGGCTTGTTTGGGTGATTTGTACAACTCGCGGTTTGCGAAGGTAATGTACGAGTTAAGGGACGCAACAGAGGGGTTGCAGAAAAGGTGAGGGACGTGACTGTGCTTGAGGCGTTGTTAGTCACAGGGTGGGGTGGGTGACAAATGGGAAAAAGTTGTACAAACTGTATAGTTGACTGTTGGGAACCCTGGGGTATTTATTCGCTGTAACCCCTTTTGACACGTATACATTTTTTAAAAATAACGTGACTGCGGAAGATTTTTGAACTGCCAAACAGGAAAAAAAAATAGGCCCATTCCACTGCAATTTATTTTGTTTTCACTCTTCGTTTCTTAGGGCTTGGAACTAAATAGTTTTTTTTTTTGGGGTGGGGGTTAATGACGAGGTCTTTGCAGTAGTTAAAGGAGCTGAGAGCTCAGGAGAGGTTAGCAAAGTTCCCAGACCATGTAATAGGACAGAATATAGAAGGTGGCAGGAATCTAACTTCAGGCAGAGCAAAAAAGGTGACAAATATGAGAAAGGAGGTGTTCATTGCAGGACTGAGGGTGTTGTACCTAAATGCACCCAGTATACGGAACAAGGAAAAGCTTGTTGCACACATTGGTCGGTACAATGTTGTGGGCATCGCAGAGACATGGTTACAAGGGGATCAGGGTTGGGATCTAAATATTCAAGGATATGTGTCCTATCAAAAGTACAGGCAGATGGGCAGAGGGCAGGGTTGCATTGTTAGTAAGGAATGAAGTTAAATCGAGAGCAAGATGCGATACATAATCAGAAGGTATAGAATCTGTGTGGGTAGAGTTGAGGAATCACAAAGGTAAAAAGACCCTAATGGGAGTTATGTACAGGCTCCCTAGCAGTAGTCCAAGATGTGGGGCAGAAATAGCATACAAGAAAGGCAATATTACAATAATCATGAGACTTCAATATGCAGGTGGACTGGGAAAATCAGGTTGGTAGTGGATCCCAAGAAAAGGGATTTGTGGAATGTCTAAGAGATGTATTTTTTGGAGCAGCTTGTGGTAGAGCCTACTAGGCAACAGGCAATTCTGGATTTGATATAACGAGGCAGACTTGATTAGGGAACCCTTAGGGGGCAATGACCACAATATGACAGAATATGATATGCAGTTTGAAGTACCCTGCAGTTTGAGGGGAGGGGAAGCTGGAATCTGATATAGCAGTATTACAATTAAATAAAGGTAACTACAAAGACACGAGGGAGGAGCTGGCCAGAGTTGATTGGAAGGGGAGCCTAGCAGGGAAGACAGTGGAACAGCAATGACAAGAGTTTTGGGGAGTTATTCAGGAGGCAGAACAGAATTTCATCCCAGGGAGGAGGAAGCATGCTAAGGGGAGGACGAGGCATCCATGTCTGACGAGGGAAGTCAGGGACAGCATAAAAGCATACCAAGTGATGAGGATTAGTGGGAAGCCTTTTAAAAGGGAACAAGAGGACAACTAAAAGGGTTTTTTTTAAAGAAAAGGAAGTGGATAAGTTACTTCATTTGGGACAGGGGAAGGTAGAGGTGCAGAGAGAGGGAGATGCAGGTACCTGCAACTCCAGGACTTTACTAGGAAGGAGGTTTAGAGATTCCCGATAGCGCCGACCGACCCCCTCATTGTTGGAAGAATTATTGACGGCAGGGGGAACGGGGTTGTCAGCGGGCTACGGGAAGATTCTGGGGGAGGATGGAGAGTCCATGGAGGGGATCAAAGCCAAATGGGAGGAAGAGTTGAGAGAGGCTATGGAAGATAGTTTGCAGTGTAAGGTGCTCCGAAACGTTTCAATCCCATGCGCGAGGTTGGGGCTGTTACAGTTGCAGGTTATGTATAGAGTGCACCTCACGAGGGCGAGGACAAACCAACTCTTTGAGGGAGTGGAGGCTGCATGTGAGTGATGTGGGAGGAGCCCCACAAACCACATACATGTCTTTTGGTATTAGAGAGTGGTTGAGAAGATCATCTCGGGGGTAATGCACGTGAACTTGGGAACCAGGGCCCCTAGAAGCCATTTTCGGGGTGTCAGACCTGCCGGGGCTGCAAGCGGGTGTGGGGGCAGAGGTTTTAGCTTTCGTCTGGCTGATTGCCCGGAGGTGGGTCCTGTGTGTGTGTGTGTGGGGGGGGGGGGGGCAGTCAGCTTCTCCACCCTGTGCCTCAGCTTGGCGAGGGGATCTACTGAAATTTCAAACTCTGGAGAAGGGTGAGCCGAGGGCGATGAAGGAAGGGTTCTACAGTTTATTATGTTTACTATGCACTTTCGAGGATTGGTTGCTATCAAACATTGGGTTGGGGGGGGCGGGGGGGGAGAAAGAGAAGAGAAGAGCAGAAAATGGGGTTCTTGTTGTTCTGGAGCACACTATTTACTGATAGATTGTTTCTTTCTTTTTTACTTGGAATGTACAGATGATGTTTTGGTCTGTATACCGAAGGGGATGCTGTTTGGGGGATTTGCATTTGTTTTTGTTTGTTTTCTTTTGCTGTTTATTTGATGAAAATGTTGAAAATGAGGAGACTAAAAAGATTTATTTTAAAGAAAACCTTTACTCTTTCAAAATATTCCCCAGCCCATTTTCTTCTTCAGGAGCATTGCACAAAAAGAAAATAGGGGCTTCCCCCCCCCCCCCCCCCCCCCCCCCACCCACCCACCCAAGTTCATGGGACACACCAGGTCAAAAAGACCTGCAGCATGTAAATGTGGAAGTTGCAATGGGCCAAGCAGTGCTATTCTCTAGGTATTGCTACTTCTAATGGCAGGTATGGAACCAGGTAGTTACTGTTGGATAGGTAGCTCTGGTGAATAGGAACAAAACAAAGGTCTATGAAGAAGGCTGGGATTTTGAGTTGGAGGCCGAGAGTGCACAAAGCTCAACTCATCCAGAAATAGAAAGAGAAAATGTATATAGCAAGAGTATGTCAAGACGAATGCTTTGTTAATAAACAATTTTGGAAAGTTTACTTACTAACCAGTGATATGAATTTCCTTCGCGACACAAACAAATGCCAGTTAATTGTTTTCCTTCCAACATTGCAAATATTACATTTGGTTAAAAATGAACAATCCGGTAACAAGTGCAATGCTAATAAAACCTTTAATAACCAGCCAGAATAGTCTTTGGACTGGGTGTTTTGTTCTAGTTTCTGCAACTGACCAGCTGGATATAAACATTGCGCTGCAATTACTACCAAAATTGCTGCAATTTATCTCAAGTATTAAAAAGCAAATAGCGACTGCCATATATGACCAAATTATTGCTACAATCTGTAAACACAACTTACAGTAGTTCTATTGTTCATAAACTGGCAGTAAATAGTATTGTAATAAAACCAAATGACCTTGACAATTAACAGATAGGCCTTCCAGTTGTAATTTGGGATGTCAAAAATTTACTAGACGACAATTGGATTTTCATTATACAGAACTACACACATCACACATGCGCTTAGTCAGGACAGTAAATATTTTGTACATAAGATAAGAAAATGGCCTATTATAGTTGCAATTGATGATCGAATAAAGTTGCTTTCCAGTGCTGAAGTGATTAGTACTTTGCATTTAGACCCTTCTCATTACACGTCATTGTACTGTGTTGAGGTATTGCTTTGGGAGAATGTTAAGGAGTAAGCAGCCAGGATGGAAACCAAGAGTCCTGAAGGCACTGTTCAGAGGAGCTTTCAGTTTAGCTAGCAGCATGGTGTGAAGGAATTGCAACTGTACTTTCCTGTTAACAACAGCTGTTTAATCTTTATAGTAAAACTGTCTGCTGAGCAATACATCTTCAAATAAACCAAAACTACGTATAGTTTGCCAGTTGGATGTGGGAGATGGGCAAGTTTGTATTAAGCAAACATAGAAACACCACCAGCTTCCTGAAAGCAATACTGAATCAAACTGCCCGTTCTGGTAATGTTCAAGTACATAATATATTTTCCGTGCTGCTACCTACGGATCGTGTTAAAAGAATCAGGGGAACCTAAGCAGGTGGTTAGGATTTAAGACGGGAGAATAGCAACGAATGGCAGCAGATGGCCATACAAGCATGCAGAGAAGCTCTCACGGGAACAGGGGCCACTTGGTTTTTTTTGTCATGGCATCAACTCTTCTCCATTTATCTCACTGCAATTCTGCATCTCTTCTTCAACAACTCACCTACAGGTGTGGAGATAATGCGTAGGAAACAGACGTAGAAACTGTTCAACCCAAAACCAAAATCACTTCAACTTCAGTCACGAGTGCTTCAGTATGCAGATGAGGCTTGTATGTGCACTCACTCAGGAACTGAGCTCCAGATCATTATCGGCTCCTTCTCTGAAGCATAAAATGGTCCTTTCACTAAACATCGCAAACTAAGTTCCTCATCCGCCCAGTTCCCACAGCACAACACATCCCAACAGTGAGATCCTGTAAAATGTGGATCATTTTCTGTATATTTAGAAGCCCCCACTCAAACAAGGCAGACAGCCTATAAAATGAATCATTGCCTTGTGTGTCACAGCCTACTGCAGAGTCTGAGGAGCAGAATCTCAAACCCGTGACCAATGTCATGGTTTACTGACAGCGATCCCTGCACTCCTTGACAACTCAAAACGCTGGAGAAATAAATACCACAAGATTTTCCAAATCTGGCAGAAGCAGCACCAAGCCAATTAACCCTGCATTGAGGTGTTAATCATTCAAAACCAGCTCCAGTGGGACACATAGCTCATACACCTGATGGCAGACCCTCAAAGCAACTGAGTTACTGTGAACTAAATTGTGGCAGGAGACTCTCAGGGCAACAGAAACACTTATCAACCATCCCTGAAGAGTTCAAACATTCTTCCCAATCCTGGTTTGTGACTGACCAAAGCAGAGAGGGTTCATCCAAGAAGATATCAAACACTGACTTTGCAGAGGCAAATTCCAAGTATCGGAATGAGTGCACAAACTTCAAAACATACCAACCAACCAACTCCTCAAGCACCACCAGCCCCACATATGGCAGCATCTGCAGATCGCACAGGATCTGCAGATCACAGTCTGCATTGATCAGCAATCGCAGAACTCATCAAACCAGAGTGTGAAAGAAAATCATGTTCCATCCTCGACGACCCCCAAGGGACTGTCAAAGAAGCGAGAAGGACATCAAAAGAATTGACCATGTATACTATTCAACACAATATTCTTAGTTTCCTTCAATTTTCCACACTTGTTACTCCATATATGATCATTTTCAATTCTGTATACATCCTACTCATTCACTCCCTTTCTCCAAAACCATCCTGCTCTCTCCTCTTCCCTGTATCTTTCCCAACTAGAACTGTATTACTGATATACTGAAATTTGATGTCACAGCAAACATGCTGTATCATCTGCTCCTAGAAGACTGAACAGTTCCCAGGAATGAATGAATATATATACGCCAAAATAGCTCCCAGAATAATCAACAGAAATATGCCAGGGACTGGCTACACCAAATTAAAGTGTCATTGGGTATTCATTCCTTTAATTGGAAATACAACAGGACCTACACAAGAGGGAGCAAACAAAATGAAAATTACAGTGTCTTAGATTTGTATCAATAGCAGGCAAAATAATAGAACCCAAATTAAAGGAGTATCACCAGTTAAAAGGTATTAGAGACCTTAAACCTAGGCTCCAACTTCCTGCCTAGGATGAAGAAAATCCTGTGGCACTATTTTTAAGCAAAGCAGAGAGGTTATTCCCAATAGCCTGGCCAATATCTATCCCTCGAATCAACATAAAAATTAAATTGTGAACATTACTGCTTTATCCTTTGAGAGCTTACTGTGCACAAATTTGCTGCTTGTTTCCTACATTCCAAAAGTGCCTACACACTATTGGGAAAAAAACATGAAGATCAGGGGCGAAATTCTCCCCCAACGGCGGGATGTCCGCCGACTGGCGCCAAAGACGGCGCCAATCAGACGGGCATCGCGCCGGCCCAAAGGTGCGG
The DNA here is from genome assembly GCF_047496885.1 of Scyliorhinus torazame. NCBI lineage: Eukaryota > Metazoa > Chordata > Chondrichthyes > Carcharhiniformes > Scyliorhinidae > Scyliorhinus > Scyliorhinus torazame. The sequence goes on from NC_092722.1 coordinate 131,149,239, forward strand.
AATGCTCCGCATCTGGCGGGATTCCGCATCTTTGGCGGCCTAGCCCCAACATTGAGGGGCTAGGCCGACGGCGGAGGTATTTCCGCCCCGCCAGCTGGCGGAAATGGCGTTTGTTGCCCCGCCAGCTGGCACGGAAATGCGGCGCATGCGCGGGAGCGTCAGCAGCCGCTGTCAGTTTCCCGGCGCATGCGCGGGAGCGTCAGCGGCCGCTGTCAGTTTCCCGCGCATGCGCAGTGGGTAGAGTCTCTTCCGCCTCCGCCATGGTGGAGGCCGTGGCGGAGGCGGAGGGGAAAGAGTGCCCCCACGGCACAGGCCCGCCCGCGGATCGGTGGGCCCCGATCGCGGGCCAGGCCACCGTGGGGGCACCCCCCGGGGTCAGATCGCCCCACGCCCCCCCCAGGACCCTGGAGCCCGCCCACGCCGCCTGGTCCCGCCGGTAAATACCAGGTTTGATTTACACCGGCGGGACAGGCAATTTCTGGGCGGGATTTCAGCCCATCCGGCCGGAGAATCCAGCGGGGGGTCCCGCCAACCGGCGCGGCCCGATTCCCGCCCCCGCCCAATCTCCGGTACCGGAGACTTCGGCACCGGAGACTTCGGCGGGGGCGGGATTCACGGCGGCCAACGGCCATTCTCCGACCCGGCGGGGGGGGTCGGAGAATGACGCCCCATCTGCACAACAAACAGCAGACAATATGGATTCAGAAAGGAAGAGAAAACCAAAATGGATATTGGTGGATTCAAAAGTTCCACACAAAATGCTATTAAGCTCAAAAAAAAGGTGGGTGTGAAGGATAAATAATTTAGATTTACATGATGACTCCAGTCCTGCCCAGGTGTAGACTGCACACAGTATTCCAAATGTGGCCTAACCAAAGTCCTATACAACTGTAACATAACCTGCCAACTCTTGCACTCAATACCCCGTCCAATGAAGGCAAGCATGCTGAATGCCTTCTTGACCACTCTATCGACCTGCATTGCCACCTTCAGGGTACAATGGATCTGAACTCCCAGATCTCTCCGGACACCAATTTTCCCCACGACTCTTCCATTGACTGTCTAGTCCGCTCTTGAATTAGATCTTCCAAAATGCATCACCTCGCATTTGCCTGGATTGAACTCCATCTGCCATTTCTCTGCCCAACTCTCCAATCTATCTATTTTGCTGTATTCTCGGACAGTCCTCCTCGCTATCTGCAACTCCACCAATCTTAGTATCATCTGCAAACTTGCTAATCAGATCACCTATACCTTCCTCCAGATCATTTCTGTATATCACAAAGTGGTCCGAGCATGGATCCCTGTGGAACACCACTAGTCGCCTTTCTCCATTTTGAGACACTCCCTTCCACCACTACTCTGTCTCATGTTGCCCAGCCAGTTCTTTATCCACCCAGCTAGTACACCCTGAACCCCATACAACTTCCCTTTTTCCATCAACCTGCCATAGGAAACTTTATCAAACGCCTTTCTGAAGTCCATGTATATGCCATCTACAGCCCTTCCCTCATCAATTAACTTTGTCACTTCCTCAAAGAATTCTATTAGGTTTGTAAGACATGACCTTCCCTGCACAAAACCATGCTGCCTACCACTGATAAGTCTATTTTCTTCCAAATGTGAATAGATCGTATCCCTCAGTATCTTCTCCAACAGTTTGCCTACCACTGATGTCAAGCTCACAGGTCTATAATTCCCTGGATTATCCCTGCTACCCTTCGTCAACAAAGGGTCAACATTAGCAATTCTCCAGTCCTCCGGGACCTCACCCGTGCTCAAGGATGCTGCAAAGATATCTGTTAAGGCCCCAGCTATTTCGTCCCTCGCTTCCCTCAGTAACCTGGGATAGATCCCATCCGGACCTGGGGACTTTGTCCACCTTAATGCCTTTTAGAATACCCAAAACTTCCCCCTTCCTTATGCCCACTTGACCTAGAGAATTTAAACATCCATCCCTAGCCTCAACATCCGTCATGTCCCTCTCCTTGGTGAATACCGATGCAAAGTACTCATTAAGAATCTCACCCATTTCCTCTGACTCCATGCATAAATTCCCTCTTTTGTCTTGGAATGGGCCAATCCCTTCTCTAGTTACCCTCTTGCTCCTTATATACGAATAAAAGGCTTTGGGATTTTCCTTAACCAGGTTAGCCAAAGATATTTCATGACCCCTTTTAATACTCTTTTATTGAGCGTTTGAGATTTGTCCTACTTTCCCAATATTCCTCCAAAGTTATCAGTTTTAAGTCGCCTAGATCTTATGTATGCTTCTTTTTCATCTTAGCTAGTCTCACAATTCCACCCATTTCTATCCCTCATTTTCACAGGGACATGTCTGTCCTGCACTCTTAATCAAACTTTCCTTAAAAGACTCCCACATTACAAATGTGGATTTACCCTTAAAACAGCTGCTCCCAATCCACATGCCCTAGCTCCTGCCGAATTTTGTTATACTTGGCCTTTCCCCAAATTAGCACTCTTCCTTTTGGACTACTCTCTTCTTTTGTCCATGAATATTCTAAAACTTACGGAATTGTGATCGCTATTCCCAAAGTAATCACCGACTGAAACTTCAACCACCTGGCCAGGATCATTCCCCAATACCAGATCCAGTATGGCCCCTTCCCGAGTTGGACTATTTACATACTGCTCTAAAAAAAACTCTTGGATGTTCCTTACAAATTCTGCTCCATCTACGCCTCCAACACTACACAAGTCCCTTTCAATGTTGGGGAAGTTAAAATCTCCCATCACGACCACCCTATTGCTCCTACATTTTTCTGTAATCGGTCTACATATTTGTACCTCTACTTCACGCTCGCTTTTGGGAGGCCTGTAGTAAAGTCCCAACAATGTTACTGCACCCTTCCCATTTCTTAGCTCTACCCATATTGCCTCAGTGCTCGAATCCTCCATCGTGCCCTCCTTAATCACAGCTGTGATATCATCTCTGACCAGTAATGCAACTCCTCCACCCCTTTTACCTCCCTCCTTATCCCTCCTGAAGCATCTACACCCTGGGATATTTAGTTGCCAGTCTTGCCCTTCCCTCAACCAAATCGCAGTAATACCAATATCATATTCCCAGGTACTAATCCGATCCCTAAGTTCGTCTGCCTTACCTGCTACACTTCTCGCATTGAAACAAATGCACCTCAAGACCATCTGCCCCTTTGCGTTCATATTCTCTTCCCGGTCTACTCTTCCCCTTAGTCACATGGAGTTTCTTATCTAGTACCTTACTGGCTTTAGTTGCTGCCTCTTTACTGACCTATAACTTCCTAATCTGGTTCCCATCCTCCTGCCACATTAGTGTAAAACCTCCGCAACAGTGTAGCAAAAACACCCCCTAGGACATTGGTTCCAGTCCTGCCCAGGTGTCGCCACATTACCAGAAGGATGTGGATGTTTTAGAGTGGGTGCAGAGGAGGTTCACCAGGATGTTGCCTGGTATGGAGGGTGCTAGCTATGAAGAAAGGTTAAGTAGATTAGGATTGTTTTCATTGGAAAGACGGAGGGGGGACCTGATTGAGGTCTATAAAATTATGAGGTATGGACAGAGTGGATAGCAACAAGCTTTTTCCAAGATTGGGGGTGTCAATTACAAGGGGTCACAATTTCAAGGTGAGAAGGGGACAGTTTAAGGGAGATGTGCGTGGAAAGTTTTTTTTTTTTTTTTTTTTTTTTTTTTTACGCAGAGGGTGGTGGGTGCCTGGAACGCTTTGCCAGCAGTGGTGGTAGAGGCAGGCACGATAGCATCATTTAAAATGCATCTAGACAGATATAAAAGGGCGGGGAACAGAGGGAAGTAGATCCTGGGAAAATAGGCGACAGGTTTAGATAAAGGATCTGGATCAGCGCAGCTGGGAGGGCCGAAGGGCCTGTTCCTGTGCTATAATTTTCTTTGTTCTTTGTGGACTTATGCCTTTAGTACTTCACAATCAAATAGAACAATGGGAATACGTGGGATACCTTACATCCAATGAAGGAGTGTGCACCTCATCTGAAAGACAGCACCTCAAACAAAGCCACATCCCCCACAGAGTGACAAAATAGATATCATAGGGCTCAATTTCTCATCAAAATGGTACTGTTTCAAATGTGGACGCAGCAGGGGAACCTGGCAGTACATAGTTAAACGTTTGAAGGTCGAAGAGCATGTTAATAGAGGTGGTTAAGCAAACATTTGGATTTTAAAAATTCAAGCCAGCATAGAATACAAAAGACAAGAAAAGTCATGACTTGTTAAGCCTCAGCTGGAGTATCGCATTCAGGGCACCACACCTTGGGTAGGTTGTCTCGGCCTTGTCACTTTTGTAATGCTTCCCAAACTAGGTAACTACACAATCTTTTCTTTTATAGAGCCATAATGTAATAAGGGGCATTATAACAAAACATGACAACACCAAACTGCACAAGACATTGGGAAGGTGACCCTTGGTCAAAGAGATGGGTTTTAAGGTGTGATAGAGGTTTACCAGTACTAAGAACTTGGAAGTAGGTGGAAAATTGAAAAAAAGAGATTTTTTGGGAGCAGAAAAGTTTTAAAAGGGAGGCTATTCAAAATTATATGGGGTTTTGTTACAGTAAGCAGGGAGAAACTGTTCTGCCAGGTGGGCATATAATAAGATGTTAGATTTTAAATAATTTAACAAAAGAATTAGAGGGGGAAGTGCTATTAGCACAGAAAATTACGATCAAGAAGGCGCCACCTGAAAAGGGTGGCGAAAGCAGATTTCACAGGAATTTGTAAAAGATATTTGAATACGAGGCCAGTCTGTCGGGAAAAGTGTTTTTTTATTAATTTGTTCATGTGTGAGCATAGTTGGTGGTGTTGCCAATCGGCACCGGAGTTGCCAATAATGTTACCAATGAATAATGATGCTCTTTAGAGTCACCAGGTATCAAATGATACCACCACAAGGCTTTACCGGACATCGATCAAAGGACCACACAACCAGTTAGTCAGTTCAAGTTCAAAGATGGTTTATTTACACACAAGGATTACTTCGACATGCAACATAAAACACTACAAGTTAAACTACACCCAACAACTACAATAACCTATACTTAACTTCAGGGCAACCGGCTCTATGCAGATGGACAAGGCCTTTGTCCGGATCTTGCATGGCTGGGTGGAAGAAGTGGCTCTGTTTCTGCTGGGCTCATCCATCTGGTAGTGATCGCTGGTCGTTATGCTGCACTTGGGTTGGCATAGGCCGGATCCATGAGAGACCGAGCACATAGCTCGGTCTCCTCTTAGGGAATTTGCACTCTTTGGGGCGGTCCTTAACTTGGATCCAATAATTCGACAGGCTTCGATCACGGCCAATAAAGGGGCGAGTGCCTTGATAGCTGGGCGTGTCCTTAGCGGTCATTGACCTTGGCTGTTTGGCTGGCACACCCCCCCCCCCCCCCCCCCCCACACCAAGTAAAGGGAGTGGCACCGATTAGTCTGTCTCTGTATCGGTTACTCGAGTACAGTTCTATTGTTCTGGGGAAATGGGCCATTAGAATGCAAACGAGCGGGTGTTTCGATCGCATCGAGCTATCTGGGTTGCAAATACACACACAAGCTCGCAGTCTGAGTTGGCCATAATTCCCATGGTCCTTTGCAGGTGGCCATCTGAAATGGCTACATCCCGTCCTCTTGATCCTGAACGCAAAGCATGGTGGATCACACTGTTGATCCCTTATCCATCCCTGGTGTGCCGATTACCCTTGGTCAAGGACAGGTTCTACACTACTCTGTCCTACATTTTTGGAGCATTAACCTAACATTTTTATTAGCACATCATACATTCATTATTTCTAACGGGTCATTATAAAACATTTCACTGTTCCGCACAATTGAACATCTAACAAACACTATCTAAGCTACTCTCGTGCTGCTGGCAAATTTCAAAAAGAACTTATGTACAATACTAGATTTCAAAACAGCAGCATCACATTCCTACTTAATCCATCAAAGTTAGAGAGGTATACGGTCTTCATTTTTATCAGAGATTAGAGTGTTTTTTGAGTTGGGTGAATTCCAAAGAAGGGGGCTCGGAGTGTATATATCAGGGAGCGGGAGGCTCTTTTACAACATTTGCAGAGTCTAAGTGTCTGGATGACACTGCAGATTATTGCAATTACCAGAAGGGCCTCTACTGTGCATGAAAGGGGGTACCATTTGGCTATGTTTTCGCACCAAGTGGGGGTTTCAGTGTCTATCTCTATGTGTGGTGTCCGGGCTAGGGTTGTCATGTTGTGTAGTGGTGTTCGGGGCTGGGGTGGTGTGTGGTAGAGGCTTGTAACACGCGCAGTTGTAGGAGTCCAGCGATGATCACAATGTAGGTCATCAGTCCTCTCTTCATCTTGTCTTCTGTATATTCCTGGGGGTGCAAGCATAATATCTGTTATTATCTCAGTTAATATCTTGTTTATTTGTCTTCTCTCCTTAACTTCAAGTACCCATTAGAATCGTCACCATGTGTGACTCCCTAATTTTGTTTTTTGAAATAATATTTTGAGACAAGACATTGCCAAAAAACAAATTTTTCTAAGTCCAGAGATTCTCGCAGATGGTGGTCGATGCAGGGAGTGCGTGAACAATTTCTTCATCCAGTCTGTTCTTCACTTGCAACCAGTGGTGGTTGAGGCTCATCTTAACTAGCCGAATTTTAGGGCGGCCAGTTTTATCAAGTTTATTCGTCGCAGGGTCCAGAGGTAGTTCGCGTGTAGCAGCATATGTGGCAACCAAGTGTGTCAAACGTGTAAATAGCAGGTGGGGAACGACCAGAGGGTCGCGAGTACAGACTGTGGCAAAGGGCATTCTTTAAACCACAATAAAAGAGCAGAGAAGGGAAAACTAAGACCTGCCAAAGACAGTGCAAAGTGTAAAGAACCATTCCAGAGTACTCGAAGTGACGGGAACATGAGGTGCGTGTGGGCCGCGGCAGGGCAAGAATGTTTGGAATCACCGGGTAGGGCGGTGATCAGTGCCGTTGCTCCACTACCCAAGCTTAACTGACTGGATGCATTTGGGGGCTCAGGCAGGGCAGGGATTAGTGCCGTTATTCCCTACCTGGGTGACCTAAACAAGCGGAAAGAATTTGTAACACGAGATCCAACAATTGTTCCTTTAACGGCCATTGGTCAGTAAATGGCGTCGGAAGAGTAACTATGACTGTATCAAGAAATTGGGTGTCAGGCCGATATTAATTGAAACAAGAAGAAAGAAAGAAGGAAAATAAAAAGGCGGGCTGGCTCCATCAGAAAGTAGGACACCGTATTTCTTATGTGGCGTCTTTTTCTCATCATCTGGACACCTCAGGGCTCTGTATCAAACAGCGTTGTAAAAGGATTACCATAACCAGAGTCAGAATCTGAATCATCACCATCTCTCGGTTGCCAGACTCGTGTCTGCGTTTTTGTGCCGTGGCCGCGTGGGCCGTCGTAGAATCCGAATAGTCCTAGTCTAACCAGTCTACAAGAGTTGTTGCAGTGCCAGAAGGGGTTCGTTTGGCATGAGGCGTAGGGGCGGTGGTAGTGAAGGGCAAGTTACTGTTGTCAGGCGGTGGAAGGGTATATAGGGGGCCAAACATGTCTTGGTTGTGGTACCGGGGGCTGAAGGGACTGGGGGCAGAGAGATTGCGCCAGTGGTCAGGGATAGTGATCAATTCGGGGAGGCTGTCGCTGTCGTCGGAGTCAAGTTCAAGGTGAAAGTCTGTACCTGTGGGCAGAGACAAAGTTGGGTCTGTGGGAATGGACGTGCTGTCAGGGCCGGGGGCGGGTTGGACTAGGTTGTCGATGGGCGGGGCGGAATCATCTGCCATTGCGAGGGAGATGTGGTGGGAGTGGTTACATTGGGTTCCATAAACTTTGAGTTGGTTGATGTGGAACCAACCAGTTTTACCATTGGGGTACGTTATCTTGTACACCAAGGGGTTCACTTTGTCCGAGATGGAGTCGGGTTCTGCAAATTTGGGGGAAGCGGAAAGCTCTGGGGTGGTAGAGGGAAACCATCACTTGCTGATCGACTGTGTACTCTACAGGGTGGACGGTTTTGTCAAAGCAGGCTTTACTCTGCTTCCTTCTAGCACCTAGTTGGACAGCTGCAGCGAGCTGTGCTGCTTTAATATTGTCCGTGATTTGTTGGACCGCTTTTTCATGGGTGAGGGCGGTGACTGTGGGGCTTGCCACATCGAGACCTAATAAATATTCAATTCCTTTCATGGGCCGTCCGGTCATGAGTGTGAACAAAGAACAAAGAAAAGTACAGCACAGAAACAGGCCCTTCGGCCCTCCAAGCCCGTGCCGACCATGCTGCCCGGGTCCATATCCCTCTATTCCCATCCTATTCATGTAGTTGTCAAGATGCCCCTTAAATGTCACTATCGTCCCTGCTTCCACCACCTCCTCCGGCAGAGAGTTCCAGGCACCCACTACCCTCTGTGTATAAAAAAAATAAAATAAAATAAAAAATAAAAAAAATAATAAAAAAAACTTGCCTCATACATCTACTCTAAACCGTGCCCCTTCTACCTATGCCCCCTAGTAATTGACCGCTCTACCCTGGGGAAAAGCCTCTGACTATCCACTGTCTATGCCCCTCAATTTTGTAGACCTCTATCAGGTTGCCCCTCAACCTCCGTCATTCCAGTGAGAACAAACCGAGTTTATTCAACCGCTCCTCATAGCTAATGCCCTCCATACCAGGCAACATCCTGATAAATCTCTTCTGCACCCTCTCTAAAGCCTCCACATCCTTCTGGTAGTGCGGCGACCAGAATTGAACACTATACTCCAAGTGTGGCCTAACTAAGGTTCGATACAGCTGCAACATGACTTGCCAATTCTTATACTCAATGCCCCGGCCAATGAAGGCAAGCATGCCGTATGCCTTCTTGACTACCTTCTCCACCTGTGTTGCCTCTTTCAATGACCTGTGGACCTGTACTCCTAGATCTCTGACTTTCAATACTCTGGAGGGTTCTACCATTCACTGTATATTCCCTACCTGCATTAGACCTTCCAAAATGCATTACCTCACATTTGTCTGGATTAAACTCCATCTGCCATCTCTCCGCCCAAGTCTCCAAACAATTTAAATCCTGCCGTTTCCTCATCGCTATCCGCAATTCCACCAACCTTTGTGTCGTCTGCAAACTTACTAATCAGACCAGTTACATTTTCCTCCAAATCATTTATATATACTACGAACAGCAAAGGTCCCTGTGGAACACCACTAGTCACAGCCCTCCAATTAGAAAAGCACCCTTCCATTGCTACTCTCTGCCTTCTATGACCTGGCCAGTTCTGTATCCACCTTGCCAGCTCACCCCTGATCCCGTGTGACCTCACCTTTTGTACTAGTCTACCATGTGGGACCTTGTCAAAGGCCTTACTGAAGTCCATATAGACAACATCCACTGCCCTACCTGCATCAATCATCTTAGTGACCTCTGCGAAAAACTCTTATCAAGTTAGTGAGACATGACCTCCCCTTCACAAAACCATGCTGCCGCTCACTAATACGTCCATTTGCTTCCAAATGAGAGTAGATCCGGTCTCGAAGAATTCTCTCCAGTAATTTCCCTACCACTGATGCAAGGCTCACAGGCTTGTAGTTCCCTGGATTATCCTTGCTACCCTTCTTAAACAAAGGAACAACATTGGCTATTCTCCAGTCCTCTGGGACATCACCTGAAGACAGTGAGGATCCAAAGATTTCTGTCAAGGCCTCAGCAATTTCCTCTCTAGCCTCCTTCAGTATTCTAGGGTAGATCCCATCAGGCCCTGGGGACTTATCTACATTAATATTTTTCAAGACACCCAACACCTTGTCTTTTTGGATCTCAATGTGACCCAGACTACCGACACACCCTTCTCCAGACTCAAATCTACCAATTCCTTCTCTTTGGTGAATACTGATGCAAAGTATTCATTTAGTACCTCGCCCATTTCCTCTGGCTCCACACATAGATTCCCTTGCCTATCCTTCAGTGGGCCAACCCTTTCCCTGGCTACCCTCTTGCTTTTTATGTATGTGTAAAAAGCCTTGGGATTTTCCTTAACCCTATTTGCCAATGACTTTTCATGACCCCTTCTCGCCCTCCTGACTCCTTGCTTAAGTTCCTTCCTACTTTCCTTATATTCCACACAGGCTTTCTGTTCCCAGCCTTTTAGCCCTGACAAATGCCTCCTTTTTCTTTTTGACGAGGCTTACAATATCACTCATTATCCAAGGTTCCCGAAATTTGCCGTATTTATCCTTCCTCACAGGAATATGCCAGTCCTGAATTCCTTTCAACTGACATGAAAGCCTCCCACATATCAGATGTTGATTTACCCTCAAACATCCACCCCCAATCTAGGTTCTTCAGTTCACGCCTAATTGTTATAATTAGCCTTCCCCCAACTTAGCACATTCACCCTAGGACCACTCTTATCCTTGTCCACCACCTGGCCGGGCTCATTCCCCAATTCCAGATCCAGTACATCCCCTTCCTAGTTGGACGGTCTACATATTGTTTTAAGAAGCCCTCCTGGATGCTCCTTACAAACTCTGCCCCGTCTAAGCCCCTGGCACTAAGTGAGTCCCAGTCAATATTGGGGAAGTTGAAGTCTCCCATCACAACAACCCTGTTGTTTTTACTCGTTTCCAAAATCGGTCTACCTATCTGCTCTATGGCATAGGGAGTGTGGGGGTCTGGAACTTGCAAAGCAGGGGCTGTGCCTAGGGCGCGTTTGATTCAATGGCGTCTGTGTGCTGAGGAAGCCATTCCCAATGGGCATTCTTTTTAAGGAGCTCTGAGAGTGGGGCTGCTTTTGTGGTAAAACCATCTATATGGTTCCTACAATATCCAACTAATCCTAAGAATGACCAGAGTGCTGTGATATTGTGGGTCAGGGGCAATTTAACTATTGACTCAATTCGCTTCAGTTTGATCGCTCTTTCGCCATGGGTGATAATGGTGCCTAAATAAACAACCTTTTCTTTTAAGATCTGGGCTTTTTTGGGGTTGACCTTGCATCCAATGGATTGCAAAAGACCTAGTAATTCAGAAAGGAGCTTTACGTGCTCTTCTTTTGTGTCCGTCTGTAGGAGTAAGTCGTCCACATACCGTATAAGGCATTCGGGGCAGGAAAATTTAGAAAGTCCGTTGGCCAATTGTCGGTGGAAAATGGAGGGGGAGTTGTGGAATCCTTGCAGGAGGCATGTCCACGTATACTGCTGCCCTCGAAATGTGAACGCGAACTTATATTGACAGGTCTTGTCTAGCGGGATGGCCCAAAAGCCATTGCTGATGTCCAGCACTGTGCAGTACTTTGTTTGTACTCCCTGCTTGAGCATGGTCTCAGGACTCGTGGCAACAGAGGGGGCTGCTAAAGTGGTGACCTTGTTAAGTTCTCGGTAGTCGATTGTCAGTCGCCAAGAACCATCAGGTTTTCTCACGGGCCAAATTGGGGCATTATTTGTTGAGGCTACCGGCCGAATTACTCCTTGATCTAATAAGGTATTGATTACTTTTGAAATCTCACCCTCTGCTTGCGGTGGGAAACCCCGTATTGCTTCTGTGGCTTAGGATCGGGACCTGAAATTGTGACCATTCCTGGGATCTCCCCACAATCTCTAATATCTCTTTTCCTACCGTGTGTGTTGGGCAAAGGAAGCTTTGTGTTTTCTGAGGACCTCTCTAATTGTCTGGTCTGTACTAATTGTTTGCGGATCAAACCAATAGTCTCCTACTGAGCAAATCCTATGTTCATTGTCCCCTACTGTGAGCGTAGCGGGGGCTCTCGCTGTTTTGGCAATTTTCCATTCACATCTATTCACAGGATCAAAGGAAAGGTTGTGGGAGCTCAAAATCGATTCCTAGAATGTGCTCGGTTGTTTAGGGCAAGTCGATTAAAACGGGGTGTCTGGTGCTTATGGTTCTTATCTGAATATCTACGGCGGCTGTGATATATCCCTGCTGTATGTGTCCAGTAAATCCACTAAGGGTGATGGTGTCTGTGGTGAGCCATTTGTCACGCTGGAACATTGTGGAAGAGTTTAAAGTGGTGTGGGACCCTCCTACGTCCCAAAGAAATTCTACTGGATGTCCATGGACTGTGCCCGTGACTACTGGCCTGCCCGATTTGTCCCAGAGTGTGTCGCAGACCCAAGTTGGGGAGTCCGAACACCGTCAATCTGTGGTATTGATTGCTGAATTATCTGAACGGGCACTATGTATGGGCCTAACATTGTTCCAAGGTGTTGGTGGCGTTGCTGGTTCGGGGGGGGGGGGTTTTGTCGGCATTCGCGGGCGTAATGTCCATGTGTCCACAATTATATCAACCTCGTGGTGCCTGTGCTCTGGGGTGCTGTCCTTCATGTCTACCCTCATTTATCCATGCTGGGTCCTGGTTAGTCCTGACTGGGTGCATATTTGATTCTATCTGTTCCTGATCTGCCTTCCTGTGTAGATTGCTCCCCAGCTCTGGAGAGTCTCTTTAATACCCACACTTCATTGTGTGTGGTCTGCGGGGTCGTAATTCACACATGCCTTTTGACCTGCTTCTGTGGCGTGGGCGGTTAAAGTGCGGGACCATTTAGTGGTGTCGTCCTCATTTAAGTATGCACGGTACAAATCCCCAAATGCTGCCTTAAAATGGATCCAAAGGCAACCTGCAAATACGTTCAGATGCTCTCCCTTCTTTTGCCTACAGCAGTTTAAACCTTCTACTGGGTCTCCCTTGTTGTACCCGATCGCATCTAAAATGACCGTTTTCAGCTCCTGTAGGGTTCCTGCGCCTCCATTCTGGGGTTCTGGCAAAGCTTTTTTTCCCCAAAAAAATTAGTACCCAATTCATTTTTTCCAATTAAGGGGCAATTTAGCGTGGCCAATCCATCTACCCTGCACATCTTTGGGTTGTGGGAGTGAAACCCACGCAAACACAGGGAGAATCTGCAAACTCCACACGGAAGTGACCTAGAGCCGGGATCGAACCTGGGACCTCGGCGCCGTGAGGCATCAGGGCTAACCCACTGCGCCACCCAAAGGTTCTGGCAAAGCTGAGCTGACGGACTGGTCAAGGCTCATTACTACAAGTTTAACTTCCTCCCTTTCGTCTAGACCGTACATCACCTTTTGCTGGTGTACTCTCTCAAAGAAATTATGAGGGTCTGCGGTGGGTTCGAATGGATCAGTTTTAGCGCAGGCATCTCAATTGGGGGTTGGATAATGGGGTGGTATAAACGCAACCGGGCTCCTCCCGATCCGATGACTTGCGCTGTGTGGTGACCAGATTCATGGGGGTGTGCGCTGCCTGTGCAGCCAGTGCTTTCCTTTTCAGGGCATGGGGTGATTGTGATTTTCTGTGTCCTCCACCTATCTCTGGGCGGTTTCATTTAGTTAGTGCCAATTGGGGGCACCTTCATCTAAATTTTGTCCAAAAGTATACCTAAATCCATTTTGCACTGAAAGCAGTGACTGCAACTTCTCTATTTGTCGTCTATATTTTGCATGGCCTACTGTGCTCGGTCTTTGTAGTGGAGCTATGGAGCACTCGTAAAGCTGCCTTTAAATCCACGCATTGACTCGTTAGCTGTGCTACCTGCTGTTCGGTCTCATCTCGTACCAAGACTGCGCGCTGTGTATCTTGATAGACTATCGTACTGGGTCTGAAAGCTGCTCAGGTAAACTAAACAAGATTGGTGTGCCCGTTTGACATCAGCCAGCTCTTGATCTTTTAGCTGCCAACTGATCCTGGAGTTGCTCAGCAATCTTTTCGCTTTCACTATTGTTTCCCTCATTCTTCTCTTCTTTTTCAACTAGCTGCCTGCGGAGCGTCCTCACGACCTCCTCTGTGCCTCGCAACTGTGCCAAATAGGACACTATTTCCATCGGCTTTCGCACTTCGTCGCATTTTACTTATGCACTTCGGTTAGGTTGTCCCACCTCGGTTAGGTTGTCCCACCAAGTTTGTCCTATGCTTCCTGGATTGGACTCTTCATTTGAACAAAAATCAGACCAAAGGAGCCATCCTTTCCCCTTTAAATACCTCAAACTCTTCTTCCCATATGGGGCATTGCTCTGCTCTGTTGGTCGCTGCGACCTCGGGTTCCTGTGGGTTCATTAAACGTTCCATCGCTTATGTGGCCATTGCTTCTAATATCTCTTTTCCTACCGTTAATCTCGGTTTCCTATCGTTAATTTGGGACAGGGGGCGATTTGAACTGCGGGCACGGCCCAAGTTATTTTCCGGTTCACAATTCCCTCGATAGGTTTGATACAATCATAACGAGTTTACCTTATATCCCTGTTAGTATGCATACAGGTTAGTTCACACTTCCGAAATTCGGTGATTTGGTCGATTATGGGCTTGCACTTGTGGTTCTCTCTCTTTCACGCAATTGGATTTCAAAGTTTGTGGGTTCTCTCGAGTGACAAAATCACTTCTAATTCGAGTCCCGTCAGAGTTCGCCAATAATGTTGCCAATCGGCACCGGAATCGCCAATAATATTGCCAATTAATAATTATGCTCTTTAGAGTCGCCAGGTATCAAATTATACCACCACAAGGCTTTAGCAGATATCGATCAAAGGACCACATGACCAGTTAGTCAGTTCAAGTTCAAAGATGGTTTATTTACACACCAGGATTACTTCGACATGCAACATAAAACACTACAAGTTAAACTACACCCAACAACTACAATAACCTATACTTAACTTCAGGGCAACCGGCTCTATGCAGATGGACAAGGACTTTGTCCGGATCTTGCGTGGCTGGGTGGAAGAAGTGGCTCTGTTTCTGCTGGGCTCATCCGTCTGGTAGCGATCGCTGGTCGTTATGCTGCACTTGGGTTGCATAGGCCGGATCCATGAGAGACCGAGCGCACAGCTCGGTCTCTTCTAAGGGATTTTGCGCTCTTTGGGACGGTCCTTAACTTGGACCCAATAATTCGACAGGCTTCGATCACTGCCTTCGATTTTGGCCAATAAAGGGGCGGGTGCCTTGATGGCTGGGCGTGTCCTTAGCTGTCATTGACCTTGGCTGATTGAGCTCCGAGTAAAGGTTAGTCTGTATCTGTATCGGTTACCCAAGTACAGTTCTTTTGTTCTGGAGAAATGGGCTGGGTTGCAAATACACACACAAGCTCCGCGTCAGTCTGAGTCCTGGGTTGGCCATAATTCCCATGGCCCTTTGCAGGTGGCCATCTGAGATGGCTACAGTGGTACAGTGGTTAGCACTGCTGCCTCAGTGAAGGGACCCAGGTTCAACTCCAGCCTTTGAGTGATTCTGTGGAGTTTACACTCTTTCTCCCAATGTGCTCCTGTTTCCTTCCACAGTTCAAAGATACGAAGGTTAGGTGGATTAGCCATGCTAAATTACCCTTCGTGTCCAAAGGTGTGCAGGTTAGGTGGGAGGCAGGGCGAGAAGAAAGCAAGTGAGCCGAGGTAGGGTGCTCTTTCAGAGGGTTGGTGCAGACTTGATGGGCCGAATGGCCTACTTCTGCACTGTAGGAATTTAGTTCTATTTTAGACCAGCATTTATGGCCATCGAGTAGTAAGTGATGGTGAGTTGCCTTCCTAGACTACTGTAGTCCATGTGTAGGTACATCCATGGGAGTTCCAGAATTTTGACCGCAACAATGAAAAAGGCGATATAGTTCCAAATCAGAATGGTGTGCGGTTTGGTGGGACCTTGCAGGTAGTGAGCTATCACAGGCATGCTGGGGTGAATAGCATCCTCTGGTCCATAAAATTCTAATCCTTGCCTTATGGGGTGCTACCATTATCTAACAAACAAGTACATGGGTCAGGGTTGGGGCCAATATCCTACCCTTCAGTATAAATGTGGTCTGCCCAGAGCAATATAACATTTGAAAATTGCTCCCTCTGACTCTTCATCTTTTGATCACACTGCATAGTTAGCATTCATTTTAGTGCTCTGCATTGCCCCAGCATTTTCAGTGTCAGGCCAACAAAGGCTGAGATCTCTTCAGCGTTGTCAACGCTGAAGAGATCTCAGAGCCTTTGTTGGCCTGACACTGAAAATGCTGGGGCAATGCAGAGCACTAAAATGAATGCTAACTATGCAGTGTGATCAAAAGATGAAGAGTCAGAGGGAGCAATTTTCAAATGTTATATTGCTCTGGGCAGACCACACCAAGTAGTATCCAGCTCCAGCCAAAGCCATTCAAATACTGGATGCAGTTCCAAAGATTCACAAGATTGATCCCTGGGTGTGGAGCAACATTTGGAGAAACTTGAGCTTTGAATCACCAAAAGGGAATCAGGAGTGATGGTTTTAGAGATAAAAGATAGCAGTAAATAAAAATGTAAATCTGGGAAGTCATAGAATAATTGATCTTACAGCACATGGAGGCCTTTCAGCCCATGATCTGTCCTAGACATTGAGCACCTATCTACTCCAAAAGTTACTCAAGGCATAGGAATAAATCAAGAAGGCAAAGTTCAAGCTAGAACAAGATTTTTTTGAAGTCACGTACAAGAAGTTCATCTTTACTTGAAGAGTAATCTGTACATTCCAGGTTACTGCCCACTATAGCAATGAATAGAAAAATCCTGGAATCATTGAAGAAACAATTAGTTGTTGCATAAGGGATGTACTGGCTCCCAGTCAAGTAAGACCTTAATTTAAAATAATCAGCCTGAATTCAAAATCGCTCATCCCTTCTTTCATTGTAATCTCCTCTCCACTCCCGGGGTCCCAAACCTCTCCACCACTTGTTCCTCTAAACCCATCTCATTGGCCAAAATTCTAGTCACCCTGCCAATGCAGTTTGGTGTCATAGGTTTTATAATGCCCCCCACAAAGCACGCCCCACCCCAAAACCTGTGAATGAATTCATATTGTCAGAAACTGCATTCCCAAGATTTTGTTAGGTGGCTAATTACAGAGGGAAACAGACACTTCCTGCTTTCCATTACAACAAACTATGCACATACCCACCACTCCCACCTCCCCAAGAATTACTACATGCAATCAAGTTGCAATGTTTGACCAATTTTATAGTGAAATTTCTTTGAAATTGATAAGTGGTGCAATGCAACTTGGGCTTTTAGATTATTGGCCTTTCACAGAAAGAAAATTTTCAACCGAGAAAGTCCTCCATCCTCGCCAGAGTACCTTGTATAAAAAGGGCACACTATTACTTTAACAGCAATTTACACTATAAAATTGGTCAAACATTGCAACTTGATTGCATGTAGTAATTCTTGGGGAGGTGGGTATGTGCATGGATTGTTGTAATGAAAAGCAGGAAAAGTCTGTTTCCCTCTGTAATTAGCCACCTAATGGGAATGCACAGTTTCTGACAATATGAATTCATTCACAGGTTTTGGGGTGGGGCGTGCTTTATGGGGGCTTTATAAACATGACACCAAACTGCATTGGCAGGGTGACTAGAATTTTAGCTAAAGAGATGGGTTTAGAGGAACAAGTGGTGGAGAGGTTTGGGACCCCGGGAGTGGAGAGGAGATTACAATGAAAGAAGGGATGAGCGATTTGAATTCAGGATGACTATTTTAAATTAAGGTCTTACAACGATGATAAAATAAACACAATGAACCTCAGTCTCAAGATCATCAAAATGGAGGCAATATTTCATGTTACATTCAAATATATTAGGTTAATAGGGCAACATTGTAACTGCTGTACCACTGCACTATGCAGAGCAGTGCAGATTGAGATTTACAGAATCATAGCATCTACGGCACGGAGACAGGTCCCTCGGCACAACAAACTGGTCCATGCCAACCAAAAAGCCCATCTAAGCTAACCACATTTGCCTGCATTTGGCCCATATCCCTCTGAACCTTCCCTCTGAACCTTTCCTATCCATGTACCTGTCCAACTGCCTTTTAAATGTAGTCAATGTCCCTGCCTCAACCACTTCCCGGTCCGGCAGCTTATCATAGTGCAGAAGAAGGCCAGAAGAAGGCCATTCAGCCCATCGAGTTTGCACCAGCCCTTAAAAGGGCAACCCAAGCTCCACCTTATCCCCGTAACCCCACCCAACCTTTTTGGACACAAAGGGCAATTTAGCATGGCCAATCCACCTAACCTACACATCTTTGGACTGTGGGAAGAAACCGGAGCACCCGGAGGAAACCCACGCAGACACGGGGAGAACATGCAGACTCCGCACAGAGTGGCCCAAGCCAGGAATCAAACCTGGAGCTGTGTAGCAACTGTGCTAACCACTGTTACCATTCTGCCCTTTGCCCTTATTCCACATACGTACCACCTTCTTGTGTCGTGCGAGAACTGTAAAAAAATGCATCTTTTTTGAAGACAACTGATACAGCATAGCTGCAGGCTCCCTGCCTATTCATATTCTCCACAACCAGTTTCCAACAATACACAAGCCGCCCCCCCCCCCCCCCTGCCCCCGTCTTTATTTGACCGCTATACTACACAGAAACCAAAACCAAAACATCCATTGCTACCTGTATATTAGTGCATAGAATACAGAAATAGCTCAATCTTGATGAAAGCACATTACTGCAGATGCTGGAATATAAAACACACAAGCAAAAATGGCTCAATCTTAGTAAGTTGAACGTAAAACTCCCCCTCCCCAAGTTGAGGTTTCTTCCTTCAGGCCAGCAGTTTAAAAAAAATCAGGCAGAGAAAAAAAAAGCTCATCAGGACAAGCACTTATTACCTTGTGCTGGAGTATCATAAGTGTAGTCAACTTTATGCTTGATGGAGGAGAGATTTATATATTGCGACACAGACATTTGTTATATTATAAACACAAAAAATATGTTCCACTTGTTCAATTAAATATTTTTAAAGATCTAACGATGGCTTACTGTGCACGCCGACCTATTCTTTCTGATTTTCACCAGGCATGGAACTTGGTGGGGTTCAATCCCATAGCTCTTCCAATTCGCATTTTTTTCATTTCTCAAATATATGTGGAGTAAAAGTGGAGCTAGTAAATAAAGAATGAAAACTCGGGCATCTTTCCACATATCACACTGCTGCAGTTCTCCACCCGTCACTCCCCAGATGAAGTTCAAATTCTATTTCCTGCCATTTGAAATTTACTCAATTGTATATTGTTGATAAGTGATCTACCAGTAAGATTTGGAGCTCAGTTCAAGGTATATTCCCAAGACCAGAGTCTCCCAGTGAAGGCATCTTTAAATATGCTACATCACCAGTACATTTAACCCTCTTCAGGAGCTTTTAAACTAGTTTGGCAGGGGGATGGGAACCAAAGCTACGGATCAGAGGATAGGGTAGCTGTTGAACAGGCAGAAATAGTATGCAGCGAGTCTGTGAGGAAGGATAGACAGTTGATAGGGCAAAGTTGCACTCCGTGGAATGGGTTAAAGTGCGTCTGTTTCAATGCAAGGAGTGTCAGGAATAAGGAAGATGAACGTAGAGCATGGATCAGTACTTGGAACTACGATGTTGTGGCCATTACGGAGACGTGGATTTCACAGGGGCAGGAATGGTTGTCAGATGTTGAGGTTTAGATACTTTAAGAAGAACAGGGATGGAGGTAAAAGGGGAGGGAAATGGAACTGTTAATTATAGAGTGCATCACAGCTGCAGAAAAGGAGGTAGTCGAAGAGGATTTGTCCAGAGTCAGTATGGGTGGAAGTCAGAAACAAAGGAACAGTCACGTTATTGGAAGTTTTTTTTATAGACCACCCAATAGCAGCAGAGAGATGGAGGAACAGAATGGGTGACAGATCTTGGAAAGGTGCAGAAGTAACAAGAGTTGTTGTCGTGGGTGATTTGAACTTCCCTAATATTGACTGGAACCTCCTTAGTCCAAATGGTTTGGATGGAGCAGATTTTGTCAGGTGTGTATAGGAAGGATTCCTGACTCATAGGGGGCAGGCCATATTGGATTTGGTGCTTGGCAACGATCCAGGCCAGGTGTCAGATGACTCGGTTGAAGAGCATTTCGGTGACAGTGACCACAACTCCTTGACCGTCACCATAGTCATGGAGAGGGATAGGAACAGACATTTAATTTGGGGGGGGGGGGAAAAGAGGAGAAATTATACTGCTATTAGACAGGAGCCGAGGAGCACAAATTGGGAACAGTTGTTCTTGGGGAAATGCACAACAGTAATGTGGGGGTTGTTTAAGGAGCACTTGCTGCGAGTGCTGGATAGTTTTGTCCCACTGAGACAAGGAAAGAATGGCAAGGTGAAGGAGCCTTGGATGACAAGAGAAGTGGAGCTTTTGGTCAAGAGGAAGGAAGCTTACGAAAGGTTGATGAAGCAAGGATCTGGCATGGCTCTAGAGGGTTACAAGGTAGCCAGGAAGGAACTCAAAAATGGACTGAGGAGAGCTAGAAGGGGGCATGAAAAAGCCCTGGCGGGAAGGAAACCCCAAGGCGTTCTACACGTATGTAAAAATAAGAGTATGATCAGAGTGAGAGTAGGGCCGATCAGGAGGGAACTTGTGCCTAGAGTCTGAGGTAGGGGAGGCCCTAAATGAATATTTTGCTTCAGTATTCACTAGAGAGGGGGACCTTGTTGCTCATGAGAACAGCACGAGCCAAGTTAATCGGCTTGAACAGGTTGATATTAAGAAAGTGGATGTCAGAAAGTGGGACTTTTGTAAAGCATCAGGATAGACAAGTGCCTGGGCCTGACGGTATATACCCAAGGTTACTACGGGAAATGAAGGAGGAGATTGCTGCGCCATTGGCAATGATCTTTGCTTCCTCACTCTCCACTGGAGTAGTACCGGATATTTGGAGGGAGGAGAATATTGTTCCCCTGTTCAAGAAAGGGAATTGGGAAATCCCTGGGAATTACAGACCAGTCAGTCTCACGTCTGTGGGGAGCAAATTATTGGAACGAATTCGGAGAGATAGGATTTAGATAAACAGTTTGATTAAAAGAGAATCAGCATGGCTTTGTGAGGGGCAGGTCATGCCTCACAAGTCTCATTGAATTCTTTGAGGACGTGACGAGACACATTGATGAAGGTCGGGCAGTGGATGTGGTGCATATAGTTTTCAGTAATTTCAGCATTTGATAAGGTTCCCCATGGTAGGCTAATTCAGAAAGTTAGGGGGCATGGGATACAAGGAACTTTGGCTGTCTGGATACAGAATTGACTGGCTGAGAGAAGACAGCGAGTGGTAGTGGGTGAAAAGTATTCCCCCTGGAGGTCGGTGACCAGTGGTGTCCCGCAGGGATCTGTTCTGGTACCTCTGCTTTGTTTTTTTATAAATGACTTGGATGAGGAAGTGGAAGGGTGGGTTAGTGACACGAAGGTTGGGAGAGTTGTAGATGGTGTCAAAGGCTGTTGCAGGTTACAACAGGACATTGACAGGATGCAGAGATGGGCTGGATGCAGAGATGGGCTGAGAAGTGGCAGATGGAGTTCAACCTAGATAAATGTGAAGTGACTCATTTTGGAAGGTCGAATTTGAATGCTGAATACAGGATTAAAAGGCAGGATTCTTGGAAGTGTGGAGGAACGGAGGGATCTTGGTGTCCATGTACATAGATCCCGCAAAGTTGCCACCCAGGTTGAGAAGGTTGTTAAGAAGGCATATGGTATCATTAACGGGGGGTTGAGTTTAAGAGCAACGAGGTTTTGCTGCAGCTTTATAAAACCCTGGTTAGACTACACTTGGAATATTGCGTCCAGTTCTGGTCACCTCATGAAGGAAAGATGTGGATGCTCTGGAGAAGGTGCAGAGGAGATTTACCAGGATGCTGCCTGGACTGGAGGGCATGTCTTATGAAGAATGGTCGAGGGAGCTAGGTCTTTTTGCACTGGAGCAAAGAAGGATGAGAGGTGACATGATAGAGATGTACAAGGTGATAAGAGGCATGGTTATAGTGGGTAGCCAGAGACTTTTCCCCAGGGCGGAAATGGCTGCCACGAGGGGACATCATTT
This sequence comes from Scyliorhinus torazame, assembly GCF_047496885.1. Classification (NCBI taxonomy): domain Eukaryota; kingdom Metazoa; phylum Chordata; class Chondrichthyes; order Carcharhiniformes; family Scyliorhinidae; genus Scyliorhinus; species Scyliorhinus torazame. The sequence continues at coordinate 131,171,134 of NC_092722.1, forward strand.
TAAGGTGTTTGGAGGAAGGTATAGGGGAGATGTCAGAGGTAGGTTCTTTACAGAGTGGTGGGTGCGTGGAATGCACTGCCAGCTGAGGTGGTGGCGTCAGAGTCATTAGCGACTCTTAGACAGGCACATGGTCAGCAGTAAATTGAAGAGGTGTAGGTTAGCTTGATCTTGATTAGGATAAATGGTTGGCACAACATCATGGGCCGAAGGGCCTATACTGTGCTGCAATGTTCTATGTTGTATTTCAGGGGTACAATCGGCTGCATAATGCGGAAGTTGATCAATTTACCTCCAAATATATGGACGACAAATTCTGTGCGTCATGGAAATGTTCCACATACGGTTTCTGATGTTAAGCATGTAATTATTAGTCTTAAGAATAATGTACTTGATTTGCAGCTAAGGTAGCACAGTTGTGAAATTAATGTTTTGTATGCCGTTTTAATTTGACAACGGCAATCTGTCCTCTGGAACAGTGCAACACTGAAATAACACAAATAAGACTGAAACAATAAAGAGGAATTAATCAATGTTTCACAATTCAATTTTTCTTGCTTAATTTTCCTGTAAAAGGCAATTACTCCAAATTATTCTCACTCAAGTATCTGGTTTGAGAGAAGGAAAATACTGAGTGTAGCTGGTCAGTTATCACCGCTTCCGATAGTATGAACGTTGTTTTACTACCGTTGACAAGAACAAAAAGAAAAACAGCATGACAGAGAAACTGCTGAGTGAGCATTCTTCCTTATAGAAACCGAAACATAACCATCAATACCAAACCTGCAGAACACTTACTACCATACCTACTATCAACACAAATACTATGGACAAATTTTCCACACTACTCACAGGAATACTACAGACAAAAGAAGTCTCTTGCCTGCTAGATTTAGATTTGCCACATGCAAGTATTGTTCTGCGTACCGACCAGGCAAATAGTTCCATGTATGAAAAACATAGGACATACGATAAATACACAATATAAACACTTGGACATAGACATCGGGTGAAGCATACGGAATGTAGAGCTACACAGTAGAGAAGATGCAGAGTGATCAGTTCAGTACACAAGGGTCATTCAGGAGTCTGGTAACAGCGAGGAAAAAGCGTTTTTTGGAATTGGTTGGTGCGTGCTCTCAGACTGGTGTATCTTTTGCCCGATGGAAGAGAGAATAACCTGGTGGAAGGATCTTTGATTATGCTGCCCGCTTTCCCAAGGCAGCGGGAAATGTAGACAAAGTCAATGGATGGGAGGCAGGATCATGTGATAGGCTGGGCTGTGTTCACGACTCTGTAGTTTCTTACGGTTTCAGGCTCAGCAGTTGCCATAACAAGCTGTGATGCTGTCAGATAGGATCCTTTCTATGGTGTATTTGTAAAAATTGGAAGAGTGAATGTGGACATGCTGAATTTCCAGAGCAAGTATGGGCGCTATTGTGCTTTCTTGGTCATAGTGTCGACGTGGGTGGACCAGGACAGATTGTTGGTGACATTTACACCTCAAAATTTGAAGCTCTCAACCATCTCCATCATGGCACCATTGATGCAGACAGGGGTGTATACGACACTCTGCTTCTGGACGTCGATGACCAGCTTCATATTTTTGCTGACATGAGGGAGAGATTGTTGTTGTTGCACCACACCACTAGGTTCTCCATCTCGGTTTCTCTAATGACCTTGACAAGAAAAAGAGGACAAGGTTCCCAGGTTCAGTTGTTACAGTTCAGAAACAACTAGAAAGTCCAGTAAAACGCCCAAGTCACAGGGAACATTGGGAAAATCTCAGTTTTTTTAACTGCAAGATTCAGCAGTACTCAAGGAGCAGATTTCAAAACCAAATTGAAAAATAAAATTGCTGAATTTTTAAAAGGACATCTTCGCCTTCAACTAATAACCCCCCCCACTCAAAATGATTTTAATATCCACTGCAATTTCCCATTTTTCATCCCCCTCACCAATCTCTTGCCTTCATCTGGAGGAATTTATTCCTTCATAGGATTAGGTCCAAAGGACATTGTTGGTGTATGGCAATTCACCAGAAAGCGATTATTTGGGTACAAGCAACAGTTTGAGAATGTTTGAAAAATCAATGTCCACTTAGACATCAGTAAAAATAGCCACCCAAGGGCCTTAATTGGGTAAGAGCAGACTTCCTATCAGAGGCCGTGCCCATCGCATCAGTCAGGGCAGGATGCCGGAGGGAATTCTCTCCATGCAATTTCACGCTTCCTCACCACCCCAACCTCAAATATCCTTGCTGACCCCTATATGATGCCTTGCTAGCCCTTCTTTTATCTGTAGCCATAATGTGGAGATGCCGGCATTGGTCTGGGGGTGAACACAGTAAGAAGTCTTACAACACCAGGTTAAAAGTCCAACAGGTTTGTTTAAAATCACTAGCTTTCGGAGCACTGCTCCTTCCTTCACCGGAGGAAGAAGCAGTGCTCCAAAAGCTAGTGATTTTAAACAAACCTGTTGGACTTTAACCTGGTGTTGTAAGACTTCTTACTGTGTTCATCTGTAGCAGCCAACACTACACATGGACCTTTTTGAAAATCTTCTCTATTTAATAATAATAATAATCTTTATTATGGTCACGTAACGCAAGTAGGCTTACGTTAACACTGCAAAAGAAGCAATGGCAATATGAGGCAAATGTTTTTCACATTGCAAAAGGATCTGGAATGAACTGCCCGAGAGGATGGTGGAGGCAGGTTCGATAGAGGCATGCAAGAGAAAATGATTATCTAAAAGAAAAGAATGTGTAGGGCTAGTGGCTCTAATTGCTACTACAGCAAACCGGCACAGACAACGGGCCCAACAGCTTCCTGTGCTGTAACAATTGTGATTCTGAGGATGGCAAAACTACAAGACAATTTTCTGATCACTAACAAAAGTCTACAGCAAATTGCCCATAGTTGCAGTGCTGCATATAGCATGGAAAAGAGATGGTGATGCGGATTAACTTTTGTTCCAAAGTTATTCTGAATTGGGGAAGGTGAGTGCAGACTCCAGTCTTGATTGTATGGCAAAAATAATGGGAGGCTGATGTGTTTGTTTTTTTAAATATAAAAATTTGGAGCGCACAATTTTTTCCTCCAGTTAAGGGGCAATTTAGCATGGCCAATTAACCTACCCTACACATCTTTGTGGGTGTGAGACCTATGCAGACACGGGGAGAATGTGCAAACTCCACATGGACAGTGATCCGGGGCTGGGATCAAACAGAGTCCTCAGCACCGTGACGGATCAGTGCTAACCACTGCGCCACCTTGCCACCCTCGCTCAGTTATTAACGTAGCAATCAGGCAGCAACTTCTAATGACCAAATATTATTATACACAATTAAAATGTATAAAAATCAGGGCGGCAGTGGTGCAATGGTTAGCATTACTGCAGACGCCGCCGAGGACCCGGTTCGATCCTGACCCGGGCCACTGGGTGGAGTTTGCGTATTCTCCCCAAGTATGTGTGGATCTCACGCCCACAATCCAAAGATGTGCAGGTTAGGTGGATTGGCCACACTAAATTGTCCCTTAATTGGAAAATAAAAAAATAATTGGGTACTCTAAATATTATGTTTAACAAATAAGTAGGCACCCGTTTTGTGGTGGGAGGGGGGGGGGAAAAGAGAACTGGGGAGGTACATATACATTTGGGTGCCAGAGAAATATTACAGGAGTTACGTCCAATACAGAGAGGGCAATACGTGAATGGATCTGGTGTTACTTGCTTCTTCGTTCAGCTTTTATAATTGTTATTGGGGATTAAGAAAGTGTAAAACTTTTCTAAAAGGTCTGTCATTTTGCCTATCTCAATCCAGTCTTGCTTTCCCTCTCGATTTTGCTTTCTGCATCAGATTTAACATTCTGTTCAGACTTGGACACTGCACTGCTCATTAATGGCTTCAAATTTTACTGGTTAAGGAGATACATGTACAGCGGTGTTGAACTGCAGAATCAGTTATTCTTTTTTTTTTAAAGAAAAATATTTGAAGTACCCAATTCTTTTTTTCCCCCAAATAAGGGGCAATTTAGCGTGGCCAATCCACCTACCCTGCACATCTTTGGGTTGTAGGGGTGAGACCCACGCAGACACGGAATGAATGTGTAAACTCCACATGGACAGTGACCTGGGGCTGGGATTGAACCCGGGTCCTCAGCGGCGTGAGGCAACAGTGTTTGACCACTGCGCGACCGTGCCGCCCCAGAATCAGCTATCCTGAAGAACAAGAGATTCGAGGGCTGCATGGCCACACTAAATTGCCCCTTAACTGAAAAAAAAAAGTGAATTAGGCACTTTAAATTTATTCTTTAAAAATAGATTTGAAACTTTTTAAATGCTATTCGGTACTATTATAATTAATTCCAGGACATTGACCATTTTAAGACCTCAACAACATAAATTGCAAGTAAAATTTCTGCTTTACATGCCAGGTAACAATCATTCCAAGCAAGAGAGATTCCAACCGTGTGCACGTGACATTCAATGTAATTACTATTGCCAAATTCCTCCACCATCAACATCCAGAAACCAAACTGGACTAGCCATATAAATACTGTGGTTAATAAAAAGGTCAGAGGCTGGTATTCTTCAGGGAGTAACTCACCTCCTGACTCCCCAATACCTGTTCATCTACAAGGCACAAGTCAGGATCTGGATGCAATACTCTCCACTTGCATGAATAAGTGTAGCTCCAACAAGCCCACTTGAACAGCACCCATTCACCCCCTTCACAACTGGAACTCAGTGGCAGCATTGTGCATCATCTACCAAATGCACTGCAGCAATTTGGCAGCTCCTTCCAAATCTGCAATCTCGGGTCACCTGGAAGGATAAAGGCAGATTCATTGGAATCCACAACCTGCAAGTTCCCGCCAAGTCTCACACTTTCCAGGTTTGGAACTATGCTGCCATTCCTTCATTTGTTGCTGGGTCAAAATCATTCTCGAACAGCACTGAGTGTACAGACACCAGACTCCAGTGGTTCAAGAAGGCAGCTCACACAACCTCATAAGGACAAATATGGATAGACAAAAACAATGGCTTTGCTAGAAATTCTCTCATCCCACAAAATCAATATGAAAAAAGGGAAATGCCACTGTTTACTGTCCACCTTTTAAAAATGAATACAGTACTATAGACATAGTACATGTTTTTAAATAGTTGTAAATGTTCTTATTATTTGACTAAGTTTACTGTCTATTCTCTTTGCTACAGTTTTTCCTTGCTCCGCAGTGCTCAGTTTGACTGCTGCAATTTCTTTGTGACAGTCTCTTTTTTTCCCTGTTGGGCAAGTCTGTCCTTCCATCTGCTTCCTCTCCTGTGCCTGCTTGCATCTTAATTTATATTCATTTGCAACTCTCACTTTTCCAAATAAGGCCATAAGGCTCGAGCACATAAGGTGAAAGCAAAGCTTGTCCATTAGAGGGGTGGTGAACAAGCTAGTCAAATGGTGCTGGGACAAATACAGGTGCAAATTAAATGAGACGTTTCTGTGGGAGGAGGGGGTTGTGCCAAGGTCTGCAGAACTACAGGTTTGAATCAAGTCTTTCCATTGGCATATGCATCTAGAATCAGAGTCACAACACTGGCATCCATCAGCCACTAATACAGCAGTGGGCCACTGCAAGCAGCAAGTAGAGCTTCCATTTCTGCAAGCACTTTTTATGACCTCAGCATGTCCCAAGCATTAGCTCATCGTGTAGTTGACGTATAATTTTTAAAAGTTTGCACAAATTTAAAGTTAATACTGAAAATGTGTGAAGTAATGCATTTTAGGAGGGGTAACAAGGCAAGGGAATATACAATTAATGGTAGGACCCTAGGTGTTCATGTCTATAGACCCTACGGCAGCAGGACAGGTAGACAAGGTTGTTACAAAAGTACAAGAGTCGGGAGGCTATGGTGGATCTGCATAAAAAGCTGGTATGGCCGCAGCTGGACTAGTGCGCGCAGTTCTGGTCGCCACACTATAGGAAGTTATTGCACTAGAAAGGGGGCAGAGGTGATTCACCTGGATATTGCCTGGGCTGGAGCTCTTCAGCGATCAAGAAAGACTGAAGACTGGGGCTGCTTTCCTTGGAGCAGAGATGGTGGAGGGGTGCCTGATTGAGATATATAGAACGGGCAGATTGGAAGGAATTTTTCCCTTTCAGAGGAGTTAATAACCAGGCGGCATAAGGTAAGGGACAGGAGGCTTAGAGGGGACATGAGGAAAAACATTTTCATCCAGAGAGTGGTTGGTCCAAAACTCACTGCCTGAAAAGGGTGGTAGAGGTTAGAACCTTCAACATTTAACCAGGTATTTAGATGAGCACATGAAATGCCATAACATACAAGGCTACAGGCCAAGAGCTAAAAATGGGATAGATTGTGGTGCTTGATGGCTGGCACCAGCCTCCTTCCATATTGTAAAAACTCTGACTAACAGCAGTATTTTTGGTGATGGTGATGTTGAGCGAGAAATGTTTACCAGGATGGCAGGAGAACTTTTCCCACTTTAGAATCGATGGGTGTAGATGGCCTTCTCTTTTCTGAAAGATAGCACCTACAAATAGCAAGCACTTAGTCAATCTAAGCTGATACTACTATGTACAAGTGCAGCTTGGACCCATGACCCAATAAGTATGCTACCACTAAGCCACCTAGAAACAGAAAGAGTGCCCAGAGTCTGTGACATGAAGCTACAACAGAAGGGAGCATTGGAATGGGAAAACAGTGCAGATGGAAGTCTGAAATGAGTTTGTTAGCAGGTTAGAATAGTGGTGTTGACGATATTTGCATGGCTTGGGATCATGTTGCATACCAGCAATCATAAATTAATAAGGCTACTAAAATTCCCACATGCTGATCCAGCCACTGCACTTTAATTTTAGAAGAAGCTGTGCTTCAGAATCTGCCCAGAGATACCAGAGCTTCCTCAAGATTGCAACAAAGGAAGCAGAACTAGAATGAGGTACAATTGAGGAAGAAGTGGAAATACAGCATTTCAGAAACAGCAGGGAAGGAGTGGGAGAGTAGTAACAATTGGACCAAGTTGAAGCGAGAGAGAGGCATAATTCTTACGGTAGAGGAAAGAGTAAAGCATGCCACATGGAAAGAAGCACAAAACCACGTACTCCTTCATCAGCTTTATCTATCCACGCAGAGCAGGTCATAAGATTACACTGCACCAGAATTACTATTACTATGATTGGGGAAACAGACATCTGCCATTCCCAAGACCTGCTCATATATTTTCCATGGGTTTTTGTATGAAGTTACAGTATTCTTTTGTGGCCTCTGGGACCTGTAGGAACAGGACAGGCAACAGTGAGTTGCAACCTTGGAGAGTTGCTGAACCAGGAAGTGGTTGTTTGGTAGTTAAGACTGGTCGTTAAAAAAGGTGCTCAGACTGAAATGGAAAAACACCAGCTATATGGAGAGTTTCATCCATATTATACAAATACAGGCACTTCAGTGTTCAAAGCATTCAAATGCTGAGCCAGATGGCAAGCTGCCATCCATATTTGCAAAGCTGATTAAGGAGCAGCACATTTCAACTTCCGGATGAGTATTTTGTTACACACGTGCACTCGCCCTAATTTACACATAAATGATAATGCTGTTAGCCTCTCCATAATTTTCTCTATGAATTCTGGGCCAACAGCTTTTCAGCATAGTTCCTGTTTCCTTCTCAGATTTGATTTTCAGTCTAGCTTGGATGCTTCAATCTTATCTTGTCAAGCAAGATTGCAGCCTGGTGACACAGAAATGTTTATAACAGTAATATTGACATTGTAAACATCCCATGAATTTGTGGGACAAGACACAGCTAAAGAATGGTTAGGCATTTCGACTTTTTGCAGCCTTGGAAATAAAACTAATTGATATCATTTATTTTCCAATGAAAGGTCAAAGATCTGAAACGTGAACTTTCTCTCTCCACAGATACTGCCTGACCAGAGTACTTGAATCCACAATATTCTGTTTCAGTATCATTTGTTCTCCATTGCCCTCAGATACAAATTGCTGGTTTACAGACCATTAACTATTAGAGCACTTCAGACGTTCAAAACAAATTTGAACGTAGTTTTGACAGTCATTCAGACTCTAAACATTAGCTCCCTTTTCTCTCCACAGATACGATCAGACCTGCTGAGATTGTCCAGTATGTTTTTTGTTCAGATTCCAGCGTCCACAGTAATTTGCTTTTATATTTGAAATGTAGTGTTGAGAATGATCAATCCCAAAATATTCAGTGAAATCAACTGCTGATAGTTAAAGTAAATTAAGTAGATTAAATGCATAGCAACGTGACGGAGCTTTCCACAACCTGGTAGTGCCAGAAACCATGTTCCAAATGGGTGTAAACAGCACAGGACAGAGCTTCCACACAAATACCCCAATATTGCAGTCCCACTACAGAACATGGTCGCTCACTGATCTGCTAACCTTGAGTGGAGACAGTGGCAGCTGCATAATTTTCCATTGTAAGGCTGTGGTACCCGACAACCCTGGGAAAGTGACACACCCAGTTCCACTATAGAACATTGCCAACCTGTAACCCTGGAATTGGATGCATGATTGAGCTGCCTGTAACCCTGGATTTGGGGGCATGGTTGTGTTGGAACCGTGCACACTCCCGGTGAATATTTCAATCCTGTATCACCAGGAGGAATGTCACACTGCAGCTCCCACCGGGTAGTGCCAGCCCTGGTGTGGGTGCAGGCTCAGCTGGAGCTGCCCACACAGACTGTGTTTACAGACACAGGAGTACAAGAGGTTGCCCAAAGTCCTTGAAGGCACACAAAACTTTGAATATCGAGGCCTCGGGACTCTCGGCCCACAGTCAGCAACACCGTGTCCCGAACAAAGGCTGGGCACCAAGGAAACGGGCAGAGGGGCGGCTGGTAGCCAGCCCCCGGGGGGCGGGGGGGGGGGGGCGGGGGGTGAGACCCAGGCCCAGCCTCGGCCTGGCAACAACAGCGGTGACCGGCCAGACGGAAGCGGCGCCGCTTACCGGAGTGTCGGGCCCACGCAGGCCGCGTCCGTGCTTTCGATCTCCTGCAGGATCCGCTCGTGTTCCGTGACCATCTCCAGAGCCTCGGGATCTGCCATCTTGCGGCTCCGGCTCGAGCCGGGGGGGGGGGGGGGGGGGGCGGTGGCTGTAGCTGCTGCGGGTTAGCGGCTCATGGCCTGGCCTGGACCGACTGTGCCGGCCCAACCCGGCTCCCGGAGACCACGGGTTAATGTGAACGACAAGCCGCCGCTCACAGAACCGGATCCGCTTTTATTTCGCCGCCGCTTTCACTTTCCTGCCCATCCCGTCCGCGCGTGCCCAACAGCAACCTGCCGGCGCGCTCCCGGCACTGCGCGGGCTGGCTGGCGGGCGCACGCCTCACTTCACCTGCGGCACATCCTGTGTCCTTGTTTTAATGAGCTATATATAAAATACACCAAAATAAATCCAACGCTTATTGGCGCGCCTCCTTTTACACTATTGCACCCCCATTAAAATTGCAGAAATGTTTAACTGCTGGGAAAGGGGGGGGGGGGGGTGGGGGTCACTATCCAACACCTCGTAACTCACGGGGAAAATCAGGTTGAAGTGAATAAAATAAGCTGATGAAGCGCCACACCGAAATAATGCATCCTTCACACACACACCCTTACACAACTCCCATTTCAGATTTCTTAATTTCCAGGGGTACACGTTTTTTGTGCATCTGCGATGCGTTGCACAAAAAAAAAAAAAAAAAAAAAAAAAAAACTGGATTTCATGTAGGTTTTGAAGTAACAGCCTTGTTGTTAAATGGGACAGGAAAAAAATTAAACTGAAGCGGTTAGCAGGTTCCAAACTGTGTGGAGAGGAGCTTGACAGCAGCTTCAGGAGAGTCCGGATTGCAAAACACTGAAAATGCAAGAGCCGCCCAAGCAAAGACACACGAGCAAAGCTCTGCAAATGTAATGTAGGATCATTCCTTCAGTTCAGCACATGCCAGTTCAGACCTGGGCACCGTTACTAAAAACAAACGGAAATATCAGAGGCCAGCTATTTATTCCTGGGAGAGAACATTGACTAACGTGTTATTGGCTAACAAGGGCGCCATGAGAAACAGTCTGGGTTTACTTCAGAAGGCATTACAAACTCTTTCTCTCCCCCCTCCTCGTTTCTTTCTTAAGAACGTAGTAATTTGTGTTACGAAAGCTGAACCTTCAGTAATCTCAGCTAATAAGAGTTGAAGCGTGTAGGCGTACTGAACGGGAAAGCACTGTTCTTTCACTAGTGTGAATTAGTTTGAAATCCAGTAGACCTTTTTAAAAAAATGACGTCGGTATTAAAAAGACGCTTAAGGAATCTAGTTTTTCACGATTGACTAAAAAAAACCAATGACATAAGAAGCCACGACCAAAATAATACTGTGTTACTTAGTGCTTATACCACCACAAACGTAGATGTCGGTGAAACTATTTAAGTACAAATAGCTCTCAATTCCGCACCCAAAAAAATCAGTCAGCCGAGAATGGGAGAAAATTGGGTAATGACAGGTTCTCCAGAGATACTGGGACTTCTGGCGATAGTCTGAACAGTCCAAGCAACCTTGCATATGGTGTTATTAATTTTCAATCCAGGTCGAGCAACTTGGTTTTTATAAACAATCATTTGCAGACAAGCCAATTCACACGCTATTACGAAACTATGATTCATTAGAATATTAATGACTAGTACTTTCTTCTATAGTAGCAACACTCACCAATGTAGACGTAATGTTGCAGTTAAGAGGCTAAATTAGACAAATGGGGGGGGGGGGGGGGGAAAGAGGAGAGTTGCATTTTTTCCCAAGTAACCACCTCCGTTCACCCCACATTATCTGACAGGCCAAAGTATCGGTTGGAGGTGTAAACAGGGGAACTATTGACAAAAATACTTCACATACTTTGGATCCATATTGAAATTATAAAACTGCTTAAACACCACGAAGAAACTTACCGCAAACTTGTGCCAAGTGGCCATTCCAGTGTTTCGATTTCAGAAAAAACATTTTCATAAATTTGGTTTTCCCGATTTTCCTCCTTACCGGAGCCCGAGGCAACCGCTTTGCTCTCCTGGGCCATTGTTTCAATATCCCGGCTCACTGGAGTGACATTTTCTCAGACTCAACACAAAGTGTGGCCAAAAAAATGCCGGATAAAACAATGACCTCGTGATTGGAACCTAAATATAATCGTTAAAGATTTTGTACAAAAAAACAAGCCAATTTCTAGTTCAGGCTAGTCCACCATCACATCAAGAAATGTGAGTGGGGACGATTTATTTATAGCACATGGCTATTTAAAGACTATCATATTTCACAGTCCACCCGATTAACCTTTTACAACACCAACGTGGCAGCTTACACTTTCAATAGAAAACTTTAAGAAAAAACACCCTCTGTTAATCGTTTTATGGAATAGGGAAGTGTCCAATAAAGTACGATTCAGGACTCCTAATGCCGTCGCAATAGTCCCAATAGAACAATTAAGAGACCAAGTTTTTCGCGGAAAGACTTAAACTCCAATGGAGAGGACTCTGATGATCGTTATAGAAATCACTACGTTTCAGAAACCGATTTTTGCACTTAAATTCCTAGCCTGTGCACTGAAAAGTATAAAATTGGGTTAGAGCTGTGACACTATGGCGCCATGTGTCGCATTTTATAAACCTAGGCTATAGGTCAAAGTGAAAGAAAGTGTTATATTTATATGACGCAGCGCATCAGGACGTCCCAAGCGCGCGTCACGGCCAATTAAGTACTTTTGCAATGTGGTCAGGCTTGCCATGTACGAAACACAACAGCTACTCTGAGCAGCAGAGTCCCACAAGCAACAATGTAATAATGACCACATAATCTGTTTTAGCGATGTTTACGGGCTGGATATTGGCCAAAGTGGTTGAAGGTCTAATTCCCAAAATTGCATCTCTTGACAGTGCAGCACTGCATCAGTTCACTAGAGCATCAAACCTTTAGGGGAGTGGGGCTTGAACTCGACACCTTCTGAGTTCCAGCGGAGAGAAATATTACTGCTTCACATCTGACACAGTGACATAAATTGCCTATCTTTTACCCAATTATTTCATTTGTACAAAGGACATTATCAGTGGCGGACCTACATTTTTGGGGCCCTGAAGCTTGAACTGTTATGGGGGCCCCTTCGCAACCAGCAACGAGGTCTGGGTAACCACTGTTATCTTCTTCAATGGGGTTGTTCCACGACAGATCACCACAAATTTTTTTTAAATTTAACCACTACATCTCAGATTTTGATTAAAATTGCTGTACTGGATTATCTCGCATGTCAAAGTCACTGGTGTGAATAAAAATTTCCTACGCCTTATAGTTTTCGAGTTATGGGGGATGAAAATTAGGGAAATGTTTTTACATGCATGATGCATCATAGACTGATGAAATAAAACATAGAAAAGACCACAGTCAATATAATCTTTTATTTTAGACACCTATGAGAATACATACTACATGAAGCACATTTTACAAAATACTCTTTTTTCTGTTTTTTCTAGCAACATATTCACGTACAGTTTTGTCATATGAGAGCTTCCTTGCAATGTCATTTTCTAGAGACAATATGCATAAAGAATTTAAGCGCTCTTCAGTCATGGTAGACCAACATTTGTTCTTTATAAAGGATAGCTTTGAAAAATTCCTTTCTGCTTCACAGCTCGTGATAGGCATTGTCAAGTACAGCTTAAGCGCAGTAGTAATATTGGGGAACACTTCAATTAGGTGTTGCTCACAAATAAGCTGAAGAACTCCTGCGCATTGCATTTTAAATGGCGTGTTTTCTTCTGTGTTCTGGGTTTTCCTAAGGTGCAAATATTCTTTGAACTGATAACACTCGTTTACTAATTTGTGGTCAATATCATCTTTGTAATACGATATTATAAGTTTAATACTGTCCTCATCAATTTCAGAATTGTTCACCAATTCTGAGAGGAACTTGAATCTTTTCGCAATCTGCTCATATGGGTCAATCTTCTTGCGTAACTGGATTATCAAGCTGTCATAGAGTTGATATCAAACTTCCATCCTAAATTTGTCAGCTCCTCTCAAAGAAGCAATACCACTTGTTCCATCTGAAAATTTCCTTGTAACAATGTGTTTGGAAGCATCAGAATAACTTGAGGTGATATCTTCACACAAACCTTTTGCTTCTGATTCATAGTGTGCAATCCTATCGGCTGAATTTTCTGAGTTCTTGAACAAACGAAAGTAAAGATGATAGCAGAAGATAACCTTCAAATACATCAAAACCAGGGGTTTGGAGTTTCTTACTTGTTTTGTTGAAACGCTCCAGCACTTCTTCCCAAACGACTGTTAAAATAGCATATTCCAGCTTTACCAACTTGTGGTATAAATTCTTTGCATCTCATTTACATTCAGGCTTCTATTCTGAGTCTTCAAAAATATGTTTGAGAATTTGTAAAATACCCATATATCCATTTTTAATTGCCCGGTCTGCTTCATAGTGTGCAGACCATCTAGTTACACTTAAGCTCTTTAGAGAAAAATGTAGATTCCCCTATGTGTTTAAAATCCCCCATCTTCGTGGAGTTCCAGAAAAGAAAACCTACAGCTCCTGCAAAATGCCAAAATAGTCAACAATTTCAGGTACAGTAGACACTGCCTTTTCTCCAACAAGGTTAAGTGTATGGGCTGCACATGGTACATAGTCTGCGTACCTGTTAATGTTTTTAAAGAGTGCTTGCAGCCTTTTCTCCAAGCCCTTCATGTTTGATGCATTATCATAGGACTGACCATGGATATTTTCAAGTGAAAGCTTATGTTCACCCAGGACTTGTTGTATTTTGTTGAACAAGGTCGTGGATGAATGGTTTTCTATCGGTAAAAATGTTAAAAAGCTCTCATAGGGTTTTCCATTATAGCAGTATCGAACCACAATTATCAACTGGTCAACATGTGTCAGGTCAGGCGGAGAGTCAACAATAATAGAGTAGTATTTGGAGTCTAGGTTGTTGATTTGATTCACAATTTCATCTTGCACATGTTTTCCCATGATTTCTATCAATTCCTCATACACGGGTTTGGATAGGCAAGTAGCATTTACTTTTTCATTTTTACATTTCTCGAGATGTTCATGTAAAAATGGGTCGAACTCTGCAATAAGTTCAATGGCCCCCATGAAGTTTCCATTATTTGATGAGCTCCACTTCTCCTCATGACCTCTAAATGCCAAACCTCTTTCACTTAAAAACTTTATAACAGCTACAACTCTTTTCAGTACTTCAAAATAGTAGTGTATGGTTTTTCTCATCTGCTCTTCACGTTGCTGATCCACAGTATTTTTATTTGACTTTCTTGTTATCCAACATAACACAATTTTTAAGCAATGTGGACTAAAGTCGCTTCTGGGGCCCCTCCGGGATTAGGGGCGCTGAAGCTTAAGCTTCATTAGTTTCATAGTAGATCCGCCCCTGGACATTATACAGAAAAGCTATTCCATACTGACTGCAGTTAGACCACCAGTTTTGTTTCAGGACAAAGTATTTTGGGTGCACATCAGAGTGACGATGGAGTAAAACTCCTGAGCCAGGTCTTGATCTGACTCTGAATGGACTGTAACTAGACAAGGTGAGGCCTTCCTCGATGAGTGTGCCACGATATAGAATATAACTCTAACCTGATGGGTTTAAAACATGTTTTCTGGGTACTTTCTAAACTTGCTCAGTTCTTAACATTACCAGAAAAGATCTCCTGCAGTCTCCTAACAGTACAAAATAGTTGATAACATAAAATGGCACATATACTGGAAAGCTGAAACTAAAGCATAGAAAGATGAAAACATTCAACAAGTCAGGTGTGTATTTCCATTCATCTTTTCCTAATTTGTACTATTAATAATAGCTGCTGGGTGAGCAGGATTTTTGGTATATGTAAGCATAAATGACAGTGCCTGTTCCTATTGGGCAATGTGCAATGCCCAACATGAACTTTTACTCTTCCTGGCTTTTTTGTTGTTGCTGATTTCGCATCAGCAATCCAGCATAATTGCTGCCAATGTTTCCTGCTGTAATTTGGGAGCTATTATCCCAGGGTATTGTATGACTAGAATTGCAGTATGTTTGAAATACAACAGGAAAATACATTTTTTTGTTGCTTTCATTAACACTGCAATCAAAACTGCACATTCTCCCCACGTCTGTGTGGGTCTCATCCCCACAACCCAAAGATGTGCAGGTTAGGTGGATTGATCATGTGAGAGTACCTTTCCAAGGCTCAGCCTGACGCAACTAAAAGTGGTACATAGAGCCCACTTAACAAGAACCCGTATGAGTAGGTTCTTTCCGGAGGTGGAGGATAATGTGAACGGTGCCAAGGAGGCCCGGCCAACCACGCTCACATGTTCTGGTCTTGCCCCAGACTTGCAGGGTACTGGACAGCCTTCTTCGAGGCAATGTCCAAAGTGGTGGGGATGAGGGTGGAGCCATGCCCAAAAGTGGCGGTCTTCGGGGTTTCGGACCAGCCAGATCTATTCCTGGGGAGGAGGACGGACGCCCTTGCCTTTGCCTCCCTGATTGCCCACCGTAGAATCCTGTTCGGCTGGCGGTCAGCAGCACCGCCCAAAGCTGCAGACTGGCTGTCCGACCTCTCGGAATCTCTCCAAATGGAGAAAATCAAATTCACCATCCGAGGGTCAGACGACGGCTTCCACAGAACGTGGGAGCCATTCACGCAATTGTTCCGGGACCTGTTTGTGGCCAACGAATGAGAGGAAGAATAGCCAGGAAACCAAGAATCAAGAGGGAGTAGCTGGGGCATGGGGGGTGGGGATGGAGCGGGAGAGTGGGATGGAGGGGACAGCTAAGCCTACGAGGAAAGAAAGGCGAACCACGGGAGGGGGGGGGGGAGTGGAGGGGAGAGGGAAGAGACAGGAAACAAGAGAGGAGAATCAGGGGGGTGGGGGGGAGGCAGGGAAATGGGAGCCGGAGGGAAGGTATGGGATACAATACCGAACATGGCATCTCCAGGAGTAGGGAACGAGGAGAATGAAGACGAAAGATGGGAGGAATGGCAGAAGTGGCGGTGAGCACGAGATGGCAGCGAGATCCATCCGGGAGAAGCGACAACAACACCAAACCCATTTGAGTATTGCCCACTGTAATTGTCTCTCCGAATGTATATTTTCCTCCCCGGTCTCCACCAGCACCCCCTCCCTCCCTCTCGCAAACAGTCGCCTACTTATGTGTTGTAAATCATTTTGCCAGTTATACAGAGTTGCTGCTGTTGAACTTTATCATAGAATTTACAGTGCAGAAGGAGGCCATTCGGCCTATCGAGTCTGCACCGGCTCTTGGAAAGAGCACCCCACCCAAGGTCAACACCTCCACCCTATCCCCATAACCCAGTAACCCCACCCAACACTAAGGGCAATTTTTGGACACTATGGGCAACTTATCATGGCCAATCCACCTAACCTGCACATCTTTGGACTGGTGCACAATACCCTACCAGTTATCCTTTTTAAAAAACTATTCACTATTTTCTTCTCTTTGGTATGTTTGGATGTGCACTTCTCTTCTATATATGTGTGTATATATACATATATATATATGTTTCTTATCCTGTGTACATAACGGTAAATATACTTTGTTCAAAAACCCAATAAAAAACATTTATTTAAAAAAAATGAGAGTAACTTTAAGAAATGGGTGTTTATAAATGGGTGTGTATAGAAATATCTGTAATGAGAGTACCTTTAAGAAATGGGTGTTTATTATTGCAGTGATGTCAGAGAGTGGGTGGAGCTGGGCTGTCTGTCAGCTTTTTACTTTTGTTTTAGGCTGTTTGCTGCGGGGTGTGTATTTGTTTTGTTTTCGAACTGGATAGCTGCAGTCACAGCCAGAAGGGGTATTAGTCTCTCTCTCTGTAATCTAAAAACTGTAAATCGATCCTTTGGTGATTTAAAACTAATAACTGCTCTCAGTAGTGACTTTAACCTGACGTGCTTCTGTTAAAAGTTCTTTTTTAAGTCTTATGGATGTTAAAAGGAAAGCTTAAAGGATTACTTAGTGTTGTATTCTTTGGGGGTTGTAATTGAATTAATGGTTGCTAAGATGTTCACTGTATGTTTTTAAAAAGTTAACTTGAGTTCATAGAATAAATATTGTTTTCCTTTAAAAAATACTTTTCCATTTCTGCTGTACCACACCTGTAGAGTGGGCAGTGTGCTTCCCATACCACAATCTACTAAAAGTTGTGTGTCAGGTGAACTCCATGATGCACTTTGGGGTTCTCTAAACCCTGGCCCATAACAAATTGGGGGCTCGAATGGGATAAAAGTCTATCTATTGGATTGGCTTAGTGAACTTAAAGACAGTGAGGGGTGAGCATATTGTGGTTGCTTTTCATGTGTGGTATTCTAGTTTAAGTAGGGAGTGAGTTGTGGACAATGGCTCTTTCAGAGGCTCTGAAGTTTTTGGGGGTGGAGACAGTCACACGCAGTACCTTACGGACAGAGGCTAAATGCAGACTGTTAGATTTGGCAAAAACATTGCAGCTAACATTACCTGACAAAATGCAAAAAGACGAGGTAATTATGGCGGTGGCTAAGCATTTAAAGTTGCCTGAGAAACAGTTTGACTCATTGGAAATGGCAAAAATTCAGTTACAAATTAAACAAATGGAACATGAGAAAGAATTAAACCAGCTTGAATACGAAAGAGATAGAGAGGAAACAGAAAGAGAAAGGGAGATACAGATCAGAGAAAAAGATAAAGAGAGAGAGTTTGAACATCAGAAAATTGCCATGAAACATGACAGTCAGTTAAAATTGGCAGGCATAAAGGGAAACGTACAGTTGGATGATAGTGATGAGGATACTGAGAAAGAGCGTCATAGTCGAAGGCTTGGTGGGGATCTATTTAAATATGTCCAAGCATTGCCAAGGTTTGATGAGAAGGAGGTAGCAGCCTTTTTCATTTCATTTGAGAAGGTAGTTAAACAAGTGAAATGGCCACAGGACATGTGGGCATTAATGATTCAAACAAAGCTGATAGGTAGGGCTAGTGAAGTGTTTGATCACTACCAGAGGAGGTATCTGGGACGTATGAGGAGGTGAAAAAAATCCATTTTAGGTACAAATGAACTAGTGCCTGAAGCCTACAGCCAAAGATTTTGAAATTTAAGGAAAGAACCTGGTCAAACATACATGGAGTTTGAAAGGATCAGAGTAATTTTGATAGGTGGATAAGGGCTTTGAAAATAGACCAAACGTATGAAGCTCTCAGAGAAATTATACTTTTGGAGGAGTTTAAAAATTCAATTCCTGATGTAATGAGAACTCATGTGGAAGAGCAGAGGGTTAAAACTGCGAGATTAGCAGCAGAAATGGCAGATGATTATGAATTAGTTCATAAATCAAAGTTTGGTTTCCGACATCAGTTTCAGCCTGAGGGATAGAAACTGGGGACATGAGAAATACTTAAGTGGTAAAGGTAGAGGTGATCTGAGGGGAGATAATAAGGAAAGTGTACCTCAGATTAAAAAAGAAATCCAGGAGGGTGGAAGAGACATGAAACATTTCAAATGTTTTCACTGTAATAAACTAGGCCATGTAAAGTCACAGTGTTGGTGGTTGAAGAAAAGCACTGGGAAGGCTGATTTGGTAAAACAGGATGCGACAGTGGGTTGGTTAAAGTGATAAAGGAAAGCCCAAGTGAAGCGAAGGGGGTGCAAAAGATTGTACAGCCTTATCAAGAGGCGATTGATAAAAAGGTGCCAAATCTCTTTAAAGAGTTTACTGGTGTGGGTAAAGTTTACTCGTGTGTATCAGGAGGAGCAGGTAAAGAAGTTACAATTTTAAGAGATACGGGACCTAGTCAATTTTTAATGGTAAGAGATGAGGAGTTAGGTAGTTTGGGAAGAATGTTGCCAGAAAAGGTGGTAATATGTGGAATTCAGGGTGAGAGGAGTAGTGTTCCATTATATAAGGTAAGGTTGGAAAGTCCAGTGAAGAGTGGTGAAATGGTAGTAGGAGTAATAGAGAAACTATCTTGTCCAGGAATACAGTTTATCTTGGGTAATGAGATAGCGGGATCGCAGGTGGGAGTGATACCTACTGTGGTTGATAAGCCAGTGGAAAATCAGACAACTGAAGTGTTGAAGGACGAATATCCTTGGATTTTTCTGGATTGTGTAGTAACAAGGTCGCAAAGTCACAGGTTAAGACAAGAGGAGAAATCAAAGAATGAAGATGACGTTGAAGTGCAATTATCAGAAACGATTTTTGATCAGATGGTTGAAAAAGAAAAAGAACAGGTGGAGGATGAGGCAGATATTTTTAGTTTATGAAAATTGGTGGAGTTACAACAGAAAGATGTAGAAATAAACCAGATGTATCAGATAGCATACACGGAAGAGGAATCTGCGTGTATACCAGAGTGTTATTACCGTAAAAGTAAAGTCTTGATGAGAAAATGGAGACCTTTACATATGCAGGCGGATGAAAAGTGGGCAGAAGTTCATCAAGTAGTATTGCCGGTAGGGTATAGAAAGGAGATGTTGTGAGTTGCACATGAAGTCATTTGGGAATAAGGAAAACTCAAGCTAAAATCCAGAAACATTTTTATTGGCCTGGACTACATAAAGATGTAGTTACATTTTGTCAATCATGTCACACATGTCAAGTGATAGGGAAACCTCAAGCAGTGACAAAACCAGCGCCCTTAATACCCATTCCAGCATTTGAGGAATCTTTTACAAGGGTCCTAATTGATTGCGTAAGACCGCTTCTTAAAACAAAAAGTGGGAATCAATATCTTTTGACTATAATGGATGTGTCTATTAGGTTTCCAGAGGTCATTCCTGTACGTAATATTACAGCTAAAAAGATTGTGGAGGAGTTACTTAAATTCTTTACTAAATATGGACTACCCACAGAAATATAATTGGATCAAGGATCAAATTTTACCTCAAGGTTATTCAAAGAAGTTATGGATAGCTTAGGAATAAAACAATTTAAATCAACTGCCATCCAGAATCGCAGGGAGCATTAGAAAGGTGGCATTAGACATTAAAGACAATGTTGAGGGCTTATTGTCAAGATTATCCAGAGGATTGAGATAAAGGAATTCCATTCGTACTGTTTGCAATTAGGGATGCACATAATGAGTCAACCAAATTCAGTCCTTTTACATTAATTTTTGGTCATGAGGTAAGAGGATCACTTATATTGATTAAGGAAAAATTGGTGAGTGAGAAATCGGAAATTACATTATTGGATTACGTGTCAAATTTTAGGGAATGATTAAATAGAGCAGGTGAACTGGCTAGACAACATTTAAAAGTTGCACAAAATGTGATGAAACGGGTAGCGGACAAGAAATCCAAAGTTCGTAGTTTTGCCATTGGAGATAAAGTTTTAGTGTTCTTACCAATGGTAGGTGAACCTTTAAAAGCAAGGTTTTGTGGACCTTATCAGATTGAAAGGAAATTAAGTGAGCTGAATTATGTGGGAAAACACCAGATAGAAGGAAGACTCACCGAGTGTGTCATGTGAATATGCTTAAAAGGTACTTTGAAAGGGAAGGAGAGAAAAAGGAGGAGGTTTTAATGACTCTAACTCAAAGTGACAAAGCAAATCCAGGTGACTGTGAATTCGACATACCTCAAATTAAATTGGAAAATGAGAATGTTCTTAAAAATTGGGATAAATTGTTGAGTTACCTTCCAGAGGAAAAAGGAACTGACCTGAAAGAGTTATTGATATCACATGGGCAAGTTTGTAGAGATAAATTGGGAAGTACTAAAATGGCTATACATGGTGTAGATGTGGAAAATGCTGTTCCAATCAAACAACATCCATGCAGACTTAACCCTTTAAAATTGGCACAGGTTAACAAAGAGATTGAGATTATGCTTAAAAATGGCATAATTGAAGTGGGTTTCAGCCAATGGAGCTCACCCACAGTGATGGTACCTAAACCAGACGGTACCCAACGGTTGTGTGTGGACTATAGAAAGGTTAATGCAGTTACAAGAACGGACTCTTGTCCTATCCCACGTTTGGAGGATTGCATTGAGAAAGTGAGACAATCAGCTTTTATTTCCAAACTGGATTTACTTAAAGGTTACTGGCAGGTACCTTTATCCGAAAGGGCGAAGGGGATTTCAGCTTTTGTGACTCCAGATGGTACATACCAATTCAAAGTTATGCCATTTGGCATGAAAAACGCCCCAGCCACATTTCAACGGTTAACTAACAAAGTTGTTTCAGGATTATCCAATTGTGCGGTATACATCGACGATCTGGTAATTTTCAGCCAGACATGGAAAGAACATTTGAAACATCTGATGGAGTTATTCGATCGACTTCAGGAGGTGGGTTTGGTGATAAACCTCGCCGAAAGTGAATTTGGAAAAGCCCAAGTCACTTTCCTTGGCCATACAATCGGATGGGGTCGAATGGTCCCACGGGATGTGAAAACAAAAGTTATTGTGGAGTTTCCGATACCATCGACACGACGGGAAATAATGCGATTTCTTGGTATGAGTGGATTTTACCGGAAATTTGCACCTCATTTCAGCAGTGTGGTCGCTCCACTGACGGACTTGCTCATGAAGCGTAACAAATTCCAGTGCACGGCGGAGTGTCAACAAGCATTTGATGGCCTGAAGGCTGCGTTAACCACTGCTCCTGTGTTAGCCACCCCAAATTATACGAAATCATTCAAAGTGGCAGTTGATGCAAGTGATGTGGGTGTAGGTGCGGTGCTTCTACAATACGATGACAAAGGGCTAGAGCGGCCTATTGGTTATTTTTCAAAGAAATTGAATTCTCACCAGAAAAAGTATTCAACGATTGAGAAGGAGACGTTGAGTTTGGTGCTGGCTTTGCAACATTTTCACATTTATGCGACCAGCAATCCATCTGACACCGTTATATATACTGATCATAATCCGTTGACGTTTCTGGAGCGATTCCGGAATAACAATGCTAGGCTGTTTCGCTGGAGTTACAGCCATTTCATTTAAAAATAGTACATGGGGCAGGACGAGAAAACGTGATAGCCGATGCTTTGTCACGAATGTGATGAACGGAAGCAATTTCAGTTGGAGGAAGAAGAATGAACAAAAAAATGGATTATATTGTTGTACCTGTTTGCGGTGTTGTTGTTTTTTTAAACAAAAAGTATATTTACTGTGTGCATTTCTTAAAGTATAGTGAAAAGGTGAAAAATGAAACCATCTTGAAGTTGATGGTTTATTTATTTTTCTTGGGGGGAGGTGTTATGTGAGAGCACCTTTAAGAAATGGGTGTTTATAAATGGGTGTGTATATAAATATCTGTAATGAGAGTACCTTTAAGAAGTGGGTGTTTATTACTGCAGTGATGTCAGAGAGTGGGTAGAGCTGGGCTGTCTGTCAGCTTTTTACTTTCGTTTTAGGCTGTTTGCTGCTGGGTGTGTTTTAGTTTCATTTTCAGAGCTGGATAGCTGCAGTCATAGCTAGAAGGGGTATTAGTCTCTCTCTCTCTAATCTAAAAAACTGTAAATCGATCCTTTGGTGATTTAAAACTAATAACTGCTCTCAGTAGTGACTTTATCTTGATGTGCTTCTGTTAAAAGTTCTTTTTTAAGTCTTATGGATGTTAAAAGGAAAGATTAAAGGATTACTTAATGTTGTATTCTTTGGTGGTTGTATTTGAATTAATGGTTGCTAAGATGTTCACTATATGTTTTATAAAGATTAACTTGAGTTCATAGAATAAACATTGTTTTCCTTTAAAAAATACTTTTGCATTTCTGCTGTACCACACCTGTAGAGTGGGCCGTGTGCTCCCCATAGCACAATCTAATAAAAGTTGTGGGTCAGGTGAACTCCATGATACACTTTGGGGTTCTCTAAACCCTGGTCCATAACACATGCTAAATTGCCCCTTTATTAAAATAATAATAATTGGGTGCCCTAAATTTATTTTTAAAATAAAAAAAAAACACTGCAATCAAGGGATGATGGTGGTCTGGTGGTAATACATATTAGTAATCAGGTGATGCTCTGGAGACAAGGGTTCAAATCACACCATGGCAGCCGGTGGAGTTTAAAATAAATGAATAAACCTGGAATGAAAAGCAAGTCTCAGTAGATATATCCATGAAACTATCATCAATTGCTGTAAAAACCCATGTGGTTTATTAAAGAGAGACGAAAATCTGCTATGCTTCTCTTGTCTGGTCTACATATGACTCCAGACCATATTAGCAATGTGGTGACTCTGAACTGCCCTCTGAAATGTCAGGCTATCCAGTTCAAGGGCAATTGGGGATGGGCAACAAATGCTGGCCTTACTCGTGACACCCACATCCCATGAAAGAATAACATTTTAAATAATGAAGTGATTACTTCTCACAGGTGATTTTATTATTTCATTTGCTATTGTCTTTGTCAAGTTCTGTAGGATAAAGAATTCTGTACAATTCCCAGGAAATTATATCAGTTAATTTTAAAATATGACATTTGGGTGATGGGTCATCTTGCTGTTCAACAACAGGATGTTGACTCTGTTCTTTGAATTCTTCTCCATGACCCTGTTGCTAACTTTGGTTGGCTCTTAATTCATTGCATGTTGTCTCTTTACTTAATTGGCTCTGTTTCTATAACCTTTGCTCTAGAGTCGCCAGGTATCTTTATGATACCGCCACGAGGTTCAAGTTCAAGTGCTGATCAATAACTCAATACACCAATTAGTAAGATTCAAATCAAAACACATTTATTATACACAGTCAATCATTACTCATGCATAAAACTCTACTTACTAGACTATCTCTAACACTAAAAGGCCTATACTTAGCTTGGAACTGGCCCACCAGGTCAGGGGAACAAATGTCCTTTCGTTCGATTCTGAGTCTGCAGGATTCAAAGCTGGTATAGACTGGTAGCTAGGAGCGCCTATCTCGTAGGGTGTGTTGACTGGAGACTTACTTGGTTGATGCGGCAGCTAGGCAGGTCACTGTCAAAGGTTGTTTTTATACACAAAGTTCTAATACATAGGAAACTATGCACCTGATAGTTTTTTTCCTGGCTTGACTGAATTTCCCTGTATTCTTTGCGGATCTCCATTTTAAGTCGGGAAGTGGCCAACCCAGGTGGCTACACACCCTCCTTGTGATCCCTAACGCGAAGCATGAAGGATCACATAACTGCGTCGTCTTCACTTCCTGGCCCAGCGAGCACTCTTCCATGGCCTCTACACTGACCATAACTATGCAATAAATTTTTTTAACTGACATTTCTAAGTGGCGCTATGTCACAACAGGAACATGCAGTACAGCATTAAAAAAACGGTACCTCTAACTATCTTCCATAAACTACACTCACTTAAACATCCAATCATACTAACTTCCTAACAATACAAAAATAATAGCAGCATTCACATTTCCCTCTGGCTTGGCGGTCAAGCTCAGAGTTGTACAATCTTTCAGTTGTCTTTATTCACAGAATGACGCCGAACGAATGTCCTTTATTGTAGATCAAGGGATTCGGGGGCCTGGTGAAAACCTAAAATAGGGGATCTCATCCTGTATACCGGGGTGCGAGAGTGGTAGGCTCTCCTTCGCCATTTTCTCATGCGGATAGTCTGCACGATGCTGCAGAATATCGCCAATATTAAAAGGGATTCAATTACGTATGCAAGGGAGTGCCATGTTATAAACCTATCACACCATGATGGTGTGTTGTCACTTGTCACTGGGCTCTGGGTGCTATGGGGAAGTGAATCATTGACGGCCAGGGGGTTTGGGGTCAAGGGGTTCGCGTCCGCGCGTAACCGAATACAAATTATCATGGTAACGAAAAACACGTATGACGTCTTCACTGTTCTCTTCTTTCTTCTCTTCTCTTCCTTTCCATCTCATCTCTCTTCCTGGACCTTCAGGAATTCTGTAAATCAAGCATAGTTTCTGTTACCATCTTGTTTGATATCTTTGTACGTTAGCATGTCTGTCTTTTAGTGCCAATTTCCCTTTATAATTGGTCACCCATGTTTTTAAACCGAAAATGTGGACTAGACATCTAAGAAAATACTGCCGTACTGCGAGCCGTCTCGCAGCCTGTGTGATTTACCATCCTAGTGTTTGAGGATGTAAATAGCAGAGGGAAGCAACCTTAAGGTTGCCAAAACCAAACAAAATAATTTTGAACGTAACGAGCCAAAATGGGCCGCGGCGGGTAAGATTTGGATGGAATCCCTGGGTTGACGGTGATCAATACTGTCTGTGCTCTACCCGAACGTAGCTGACCAGAGGGGGCTCCTCAGGCAGGGCGGGGACCAATGCCGTTTCTCCACTGCCTGAGCAACCGGCAAGAACGGGTAAGAATGTGGTCGTCAGGGGGCTGCCTCTCGTGATAACCTTCGAATCAGGAGAGTAGTTATGATTGTTGTCTGCCGACAGACTAGCTCCTCTGAACTGTTGTCTGGGACAAACTAGATCCTCTAACAATTTTCTGTCAACAGACTGGTTCCTCTGAACTATTGTCTCGGACAAACTTGTACCTTTAACCATTTTCAGTCGACAGACTCGTTCCTCTGAACTGTTGTCTGGGACGGACTTGTTCCATTAACAATTTTCTGTCGACAGACTAGTTCCTCTGAACTATTGTCTGGGACAGACTCGTTCCATTAACAGCCGGGCGTCAACGGAGTGGTGGCGTGGGGCCGTGAAACTTCCGAGTTTACAAACAACACTGAACGATAACATTAACGAACAAACATTGGACAAACATGCTGCAGGTTCCATCAGAAAGGACACCGTTTCTCCCAAGCAGTTCCTTTTAAAACATCATCTGGACACCTCAGTTGTCAGTTGCGAACGCGGTCGCAAAGGGGTTGTCGTTTTGTGAGTCAGACTCAAAGTCATCATCTTCTCCCGAATGCCATACTCTTGAGTGGATGAGGGTTGCTAAAGCTGCATGGTGTGACTTAGGGTCCATCTCGTCATTTCGGACGAGCCTGTACGAATTGTCACGGTGCCAAATAGTGGTGTCTAATTCTGTGGGGACAGAGTCGGGGTCGTCATCGTAGGGCGGTGGTCTTTGGTGAGGTTTGTCAATGAATGTGATCAGAAAGGGATCACTCAAATCGTGTTCAGATTCGCTGGGTGTGGGTCCTGTTGCATGGGGATAGTAGGGAGGCGTGCTGTGGCTGTTGCCTGTGTCACAGTCGCTGTCGCTGCTGCTGTCTGTGGGTGTGCCGGGGTGGTGTCTAGAGTTCGGGGGTGGAGTCGAGGTCGAGTCCGTGGTTGGGGTGGACGTGTTGGGGGCGGGTGGGGATACGTGGGCTGTGGGCGGGGTGTGGTCAGCTGCGTCGAGCATGACATGGTGTGTGTGGTTAGACTGCGAGCCATATGCCTTGAGCTGGTTAATAGGAAACCACGCGGTCTTCCCGTTGGGGTACTTGATCTTATAAACGGAGGGGCTTACTTTGTCCGCAACGGAGTACGGACCCGAATACTTGGGTGACAGGAACGTGCTGGGGTTGTAAATGGAGAGCATGACCTGCTGTCCTACATCAAACTCAGCCGCGTGCACTGTCTTGTCGAAACAGGCCTTGCTCCATTTCTTCCTTGTGCCTAATTTTACTGGCTAGCTGGGCCGTTTTTACATTCTCAACTAGTTGTTTCACTGCATTCTCGTGTGTGAGGGCATCACTTGGGGACTGGTCAAGTCAAGTCCTAATAAAAATTCTGTGCCTTTCATGGGGCGTCCGGTCATGAGAGTGTGTGGGGTGTATCCTGTGGATGTCAAAACAGTGTTACGCAAAAACATTAGTGCAAAAGGGAGGACTGAATCCCAAGTGGTGCTATTTTGTTGGACCATTTTCCTGAGGGTTGCTTTTAGGGTCCGATTCATTCGCTCCACGATACCACTTGACTGCTGTTGGTATGCTATGTGGAATTTTTGGGTAATGCCAAATATCGTGAGGACGTTCTTCATGACACGTCCCGTAAAATGGGAACCTTGGTCAGATTCAATGCTGCGGGGGAGTCCCCATCTCGTAAAGATGTGGTGGGTTAAAATCTTCGCTGTAGTCTTTGCCATGTTTGTCCTAGATGGGAATGCTGCTACCCATTTCGTAAACGTGTCGATCACAACTAACACATACTTGTGACCATTCCTGCTAGGGGGCAATGGTCCCATAAAGTCAATCTGGAGGTTAGTCCAGGGGCCATTAACGGGCGGGTGTGGCTAAGCTGAGCTTTCTTTGCATATCTGTCCGGATTGTTTTGGGCACAGATAAGGCAATTTTCAACATAGTGCGTGACGTCTTCCTTTAAATTCGGCCACCAACAGAGCTGCCTGAGGTGGGTTGTAGTGGGGTCAATTCCCTAATGCCCATGACTATCATGGAACAAACAAATAAGCTGATTCCTGTCCTGTTCAGGAACCACATAAAGGGTGTCTTTTAGGATCACACCGTCATGTGTGGTCAGTGCATTTTTAAATCTATCGTACGGGGCTGGAAAGTTTCCTTTTAATATCTCCCTGAGATTACTATCTTGCTTCTGGGCCTGCACTAAATCCTCGATATTAGTCTGTGAGACCTGAACTGCATTCACTGTGGTGCTTTCGGGGGGGTTCCAAAAATGTCCGTGTCTGGAACCTGCTTTAGCCAGTGCGTCAGCTTTTACATTTCCAGGTTGGGAGGAACAGTGGTGACTTAGATCTTTAATGACACCAAATATCCTGTCCTGTGCTTTGTCCAAAATGTGCCGGAGCAATGGGGCTGAAGGGAGGGGGTTTCCGTCCGCGGAGGAGCATGGCCGAAAGGGTTCAATCTGTGCTAGCTATCTCTATAGCACAGGGGGAAAGCGGGTCTGGAACCTGTAGTGCGGGGGCTGCAATGAGTGCGCGCTTCAGAATATCTACGGCATCCGTGTGCTGCGGAAGCCATTCCCAAGGGGCTCCGTTCTTTAGGAGTTCCGAGGGGGGTGCTGCTTTGGCGGCGAAACCGTCAATATGGTTTCGGCAGTAGCCAACCAGTCCTAAAAACGACCGGAGGGCTGAAACATTCTGAGGAAGGGCAATTTGACAATCAAATCAATTCTTTTATGCTCGATCTCGCGTTTACCATGCATGATAATCGTTCCCAAATATACCACTTTGTTTTCCAAAATTTGGTCTTTCTTGGGGTTCACTTTGCATCCAATGTGCTGTAGGAGTTCCAGGAGTTCGGCCAGAAGCGCGCTGTGCTCTGCCTTGGTGTCTGTCTGCAGTAATAAGTTGTCTACATACTGGACCAGACATTCTGGGCGAGAAAGTTTTGATAAACTATTAGCCAGCTGTTGGTGGAAAATGGAGGGGGAGTTGTGGAATCCTTGTGGAAGGCATGTCCACGTGTACTGCTGACCTTTAAAAGTGAAGGCAAATTTGTACTGGCACGCCTTTGCCAATGGAATGGACCAGTATCCGTTACTGATGTCCAAAACCGTAAAATATCGTGAGTTGAGTCCCTGTTTGAGCATGGTCTCGGGACTTGTGGCTACCGTGAGGGGCTGCTGCGGGGGTGACTTTGTTGAGTTCCTGGTAATCGATGGTCAGTCGCCATGATCCATCGGGCTTTCTCACTGGCCAAATCAGGGCATTATTAGTAGAGGCTACTGATCTAAGTACGCCTTATTCTAATAAGCTATCGATAACCTTTGAGATTTCTCCCTCTGCCTCTTGGGGAAATCCATATTGCTTCTGGGGTCTAGGATCAGGTCCTGTTATTTGAACCGAACCAACCATCCTGCCGCAGTCATGTTTATGACTTGCAAATGCGGTTCTGTTTTTCTGGAGAACTGCCCTAACCTGTTTGCCTGCACTAATCGTGGTCGGGTCAAACCAAAAATCGCCAACTGTGCTAATCTTATTAAAATACTCACCTACTGTGAGCGTTGCGGGGGCTCTTGCTGACTTTGTCATTTTCCAGACACATTGATTTACTGGGTCAAATGAAAGGTTGTGGGAGTTCATGAAATCAATGCCCAAAATGTGTTCTGCTGTGTGGTCCAGATTGACCAAAACTATGGGGTGTTTTGTTGTGATGTTGCCAATTTGAATGGGTACAGGGGCTGTGATGTGTCCCTGTTGTGAGTGGCCTGTGAAGCCGCTGAGGGTGACTGTGGCTGTAGTGGGCCACGTGTCTTTTTGGAACATGGTGGAGGAATTAACTGTGGTGCGGGACCCCCCTGTGTCCCAGAGTAATTCGATGGGCTGTCCCCGTATTTTCGCTGCAACGGCTGGTCGGTCGGACCTATCCCAAAGGGTGTCGCAGACTCAGGTGGGGAAGCCCGAACACCATCAATCAGTTCCGTTCATGTCTGTCTGGTCTGAACGGGTGCCTACACTATGTATGGGCTTTGTCCTGTTTCCATTCAGAGTGCCTGCCTGCTGGGCTCTCTGTAGCTTTCATGGGGCATTGCACTCTCATGCAAAATGACCTAATTGTCCACAGTTGTAACACTCCTGTGGTTTCTGTGGGGGGCTGTTCCTGCCTTCGTTCACCCATGCGGGGTTCTGGTGCTCTTTCACTACTTGGATATCTGCCTTTGCCCGATGTTCTTCGGGTTTCCTAATCGCGGGTTTGTTTTGGACAGATTGCTCCCAGGTGCGGGACAACCTTTTAAAAACCCACTTTTCATTGTGCGTTTCTTCCGAGGGGTCATAATTGGTACAAGCTTTTTGTCCTGCCTCTGTGGCATGGGAGATAAGGGTGCAGGTCCATTTGGCCATGTTGTCTGGGGACAAATGGGTGCGGGCTAACTCTCCGAAAACTGCTGTGAAATGGATCCACAGGCGTCCAGCAAACGCTGTGGGGTGTTCTGTTTTCTTCTGCCTGCATTTATTCAGGCCTTCTACTGGGTCACCTCTGTTATAGCCGATCGCATCTAGGATCGCCGTGTGCATCTCTGCAAGGGTGCCTCCTCCTACATTCTGTGGGTCGGGAAGGGCTGCTACAACCGAAGGGTCTAAGCTTAAAACTGTGAGCTTCGCTTGCTCACGCTCATCCAGGCCATACATGGTCACCTGCTGCTTCACTCTAGCAAAGAGGTGGTGATGGTCTGAGGTGGGGAGGAACGGTGTGATCTTTTTGCACGCGTCCCGTAATTGGGTCACGGTTAAGGGGGTGATGCAAAGGAATTTTGCGGCTCCTTCCGATGTGACTGTGCGGTGGGTGGTTACTGGATTCATGGGTGCCTGATCTATCTGCTCTGTGGGGGGTTGGGGTGCTTTTCTCCTTTGGGGCTTTCCTTGCGCACATGTTCCCTGAACATACCTATGCGCGGTTTTGTTTAGTTCTTGCCAATCAGGGCCGTCTTCTTCATCTAATTGGGATCCAAACGCACTCTGAAACCCATTTTGCACTGAAAGCAAAGTCTGCAGTTCCGCAATCTGCTTCCTGCATTTCACATGATCCACTGAGCTTTGTCTGTGCTCCGTGGTGGCAGCATGAAGTGCTCTTAACGCTGCTTTTAGATCGCTGCACTGCCTTTGCAACGCCTCTACCTGTTTCTCTGTCTCTGCTCTTACCAGGACTGCACATTGCGTGTCCTGATAGGCCTTCTCGTATTGGGTTTGGAAGCTGCTCAGATGCGCTAGACAAGACTGGTGAACCCTCTTGGCAACATCCACCTCTCCGTCCTTTGCTACCAACTTCCTTCTCAATTCTATATTCTCCCTCTCGATCTCACTAACATCGACCTTGCTCATTCGATGTCTCTCTTCTATCTCTTTGTGGAGCGTCCGAACGACCTCCTTTGTGCCTCGCAATTGTGCCAGACAGGACACTTGCGAGCTTTCCCTCAGCTCTTTTTATGGATTTCGCTCAGGTTCTCCCACCAAGTATGTCCTATACTCCCGGGACCTGTTTCCTCATTATCACAGAATTCACTCCAAAGGGGCCATCCTTTCCCTTTGAGATATTTTCTGATCTCTTCCCAAATGGGACACTGTCCTACTCTGCTGCTGGACCTCGAATTCCTGAGGGTTCATGAGGCGTTCCATTGCCTTCATTGCCATTTTTCTTATCTGAACGCTCTTTTAAAATTTGGAACGAGGGGTACTAAGGCGGTGCTGTAAACACGGGTATGGCGTTCGCTATTTTCCGGAATACAAATATCCGACAGTTTATCGCAACAAAAATCTATCAGTTTTACCTTATAGACCTGTTAGTTACGCATGCATTAACACACTTCTGAATTATGAGGATTGATCAGAATTGTTTGAACACTTGTGGTTTTTCTGTTCCCAATTGGATTCTAATTCAAATTTTGGGTTCTCCCGGAGTGGTTAGGCCACTTCTAAGTCGGGTCCCGTCAGAATGTCGCCAGTAAATGTTGCTAACTTTGGTTGGCTCTTAATTCGTTGCTTGTTGTGTCTTTACTTAATTTGCTCTGTTTCTATGACCTTTGCACGAGGGTTGGTTCGAGCTGCTGAGTGACGCTGTCAAGAAGGACAAATTGAACTTGGGGACTCTACTTTATAGTCCCCAGGGGCTTCACGTCGTTCGGGGCGGACCCCGTATCTGGTTCCATGTGATTGGACTAGGTTCCGATCACTTGGATCGATTTCTCCAATACTGGAGCTGTTCCCTGATCGCTGGGAGGTCCCTAAGTGTCCGTTGGCCTTCCTTTGTCTTGGCTCCTGCTGGCGCCGAGGAGTCTGGCTTGGCCTTATTCACCTTAAATGTTTCAATTGTTCCCGGGGATCGCTCATTAATATGCAAATGGCTGCTAGTTTCAGTGCTGTCTGGGTTTCTGCAAGTACTAATACACAGGAAACTTTGTACCTGCTAGTTTTTTCCTGGCTTGACTGAATTTCCCTGTATTCTTTGCGGATCTCCATTTTA
This sequence comes from Scyliorhinus torazame, assembly GCF_047496885.1. Taxonomy (NCBI): domain Eukaryota; kingdom Metazoa; phylum Chordata; class Chondrichthyes; order Carcharhiniformes; family Scyliorhinidae; genus Scyliorhinus; species Scyliorhinus torazame. The sequence goes on from NC_092722.1 coordinate 131,203,021, forward strand.
AGATGGGAAGTGGCCAACCCAGGTGGCTACAACCCCCACTAAAAATGGTTCCTGTTTCCTGGCAGGGTCCTAGCTGCCTGGTTCCTCTCATTGCCCTTCATAGTGGCAATGTTTGCTGTAATATTTGAAGTGGAGCTGGAAGGTGACAGGTAATCTGGAGAGATAAAAAAAGAAACAGTGTACAAATTGTTATGATGCCATTTTGGAAGAGCATTGTAAATCTACTGCATGTAACTATGGATTTCAATATATAAGGTTATCTGCTTGGAAGGTAGAAAACCTAAGGATAATTTTGGTCTTTTCCATACAGTTGTCATGATGACGTAAAACAAATACTGGATAAAAGCAAACTACTGCGGATGCTAGAATCTGAAACCAAAAAAGAAAATGCGGAAAATCTCAGCAGGTCTGGCAGCATCTGTAAGGAGAGAAAAGATCTAACAATTACTATTTTGCTCTCGTCCGGACCTGGAAAAATTCATCAACTCTGCTTCCAGTTTCCACCCCTCCATCACTATCACCTGGTCCATCTCAGACACTTCCCTTCCCTTCCTTGACTTTACTGTCTCAATTTCCGACATTAGAATATCTACTAATATCTATTACAAGTCCACTGACTCCCACAGCTATCTGGACCACAGCTCTTCGCATCCTATACCGTGTAAGGACTCCTCTGCTTCGGTCGCATTTGTTCCGATGGTGCCACTTTCCAAATGTGTTCCTTCTTCTTCAACCGTGGTTTTCCACCCACAGTTGTTGCCAGGGCCCTCAAAAGCGTGCGGTCTGGGCAGCACGGTGGCAAAGTGGGTTAGCATTGCTGCCTCACGGCGCTGAGGTCCCAGATTCGATCCAGGCTCTGGGTCACTGTCCATGTGGAGCTTGCACATTCTCCCCGTGTTTGCATGGGTTTCACCCCCACAACCCAAAGATGTGCAGGGTAGGTGGATTGGCCACACTAAATTGCCCCTTAATTGGGAAAAATGAATTGGGTACTCAAAATTTTTATTTTTTTTAAACAGCGTGCGATCCATCTCCCGCGCCACTACCCTCATCCCCTCCCCTCCTCCCAGAACAAGGATAGAGTCCCCCTCGTTCTCACATTTCACCCCTCCGTATGCAAAGCATAATCCTCTACCACTTTCACCAACTCCAGCGTAAAGCCACCACCAAACACATCTTTACTTCACTCTCTCTGTCAGCATTCCGCAGACCGACCACTCCTCCACCATATCCAACACCTCTCCCATCACCCATGGCACCTTCCCAATCAATCACAGGAGGTATAACACCTGCTCCTTAACCTCTTCCATGCTTAACATCCCAGGCCCAGAACACTCATTCCAGGTTAAGCAGCGTTTCACTTGCACCTCTTTCAATTTGGCTCTCGTATCCTCTATATCGGAGAGACCAAACATAGACTGGGTGATCGCTTTGCTGAGCACCGTCGGTCTGTGTGCATTCGGGACCCTGACCTTCCCGTTGCTTGCCATTTCAACACAAGGCCCTGCTCCCATGCCCACATGTCTGTCCTTGGCCTGCTGCAATGTTCCAGTGAAGCTCAACACAAACTGGAGGAACAATCTCTCATCTTCCGATTAGGCACGCTACAACCTTCCAGTCTCAACATCGAATTCAACAGCTTCAGATGATTAGCTCTACCCCACCTCGACCCCTTTGTTTTGCTTCCATTTCATTTTAACTGCCTTTAACCTTTTAGTTCTTTCTTGTCTTTCTTCACATATATATTCCCCCCCCCCCCACCTATCTTATCCGCCCCTCCTTACCTTTTTTCCCCTTTGCTTCTCCCTTCCCCCTACATCTGTCACAGCTTACCCTCTGATTTTAGTTTCTCTGCTTTTTGGCCTTTCTCACCTTTTATTCTCTCTGGGGACTGCCAACAGCAGTCTTTTCCCTTGGTTTCTTTGGCTATGACTCATCTTTCATTCCTCACCCCAAGGTATAAATATCTCCCATTTTCTATGCCTTTTAGCTTTGACAAAGGCTCATCTGGACTCAAAATGTTTGCTTGTTTCTCTCCCTTCAAGACCTGCTGAGACTTTCTAGCATTTTCTCTTTTGGTGTCATGATGATGTGATGTGTGTATGTGATATATTAATCTTTGATTTCATCACCTGATCAAATATATATTGAACTGCTTTAAAGGGACATTTAAAAAAGCAAGCAAAGATGCTGATTCAAGATTGCTGCCAGAGGTCACCTGAAGTCTGGTATTACATGTTGGGCAGTTTCTGGAAGGTTCCGATGTGAATTACAATTAAGACATGCAAAGGACACCTCCTATAGAATTCACATTTGCTAACGTCAGAATCACTTCACAGATTTATTGGAACTTGCTGGCCCTCACTATTTGCATTTCTATAAAGCTACCTTTCAAGCAGAGGCAGAAACTCTGCTGGGAAATTGGTTATTTTACAGGTGTTCTTCTTATCTCATCAAGATAGAGGATGGGTCATTCAGGACTTCATGGCTGGGACATTAAAGAAACAAATTACCCAGACCATGACATTGACCCAAGTCTATTCTGACATGAGCTAATCAATTAATTTTGGAAATCACTAAGGGGAGAGAGGTCATGTGAGCAGAACAACCATTTTAAAATGCATGTCAGTATAAAAACCAGACTGATAAAAACAAGAGTCTGGAAGAAATCTGGAAACAGTAGTAACAACATCTCTCTCCCCCCTCTCTCAAGTTCAAGACCCTACTCTGGTGCATTTTGCCTCTCGCAAGTTCAAGACCCTACTCTGGTGCATTTTGTAAGCCATCACAGCGATAGACAAATTCCATTGAAAAGTATCTCAGGTACAATCGCATCAACTTCTGGAAAATAAGGATGATGGTTTAAAAGCGAGTGTCTCCAGAAATTGCAGTTTGCATCAGCCTCAACTCCACTGGAATTTCAAGACCACTGTGGAAAATTTCTGCATCAGCCACATATACCGGTGAAGGACTCAAACAGTGAACTCTCTATTTTAGACCGTGTGTGTCTGTGTGATTTCAAAATACCCTGTTATGATTAATTGAGGTGCAGTTATTAAAGCACTACAACATGCCATTAAAGGGTATTTTGTGGTGATGGTAGAAAAGCAGACTACTTATTTAGAGGAGACATGTGAACAACATGGCTGAAGAGCTGGAGGTCCTACTGCAAAATACCTCTTGCAAGAGTGTTGTTCTATTTGGAAATAAAGTTATTCTCTGGTATAAGTACACATCCAATTCACATGGAGAGATATCAATAATCAAGTCAATGCAACCACTCGGGTCATTCGTACATGGATACAAATGAGAAAGGGGTTTATTGATCTAAGGTGGAAAAAAAAGTTACACGTGCTCCTCAATTTGCCACATTTCTATTGGGAGTCATCAAACATAAAACAAATCTAAATTCCTATACATTGACAAAGATATTATTGTCTATAATGGAAAGCTGGACAGAATATGTTTATTTAGTAGAGGTGGCAGATAAGGAAGTGGGACGTTCCAGCTTCCAGTTCAGGGCTACTCTTTGCTTTAAGAGTTTACTTTCAATGGAGTCAGCAGCCACGGATACTCCTGGAAACCTTATTCTTTTAAGATGAAATTTCCAGTATCTTCTTGTTCTAAAATGCGGACAGAGGATTCTGGAGTCCAATACTTCAATGAGTAGGAATACTTCCACCTGCTGAAAGGATCGAGCTCTGATCCCAGGGGGATATCCCAACTGGGAACCAGGAAATAGAGAAGATCCAGACTGCACCTGTACTTTTGATCCTGCTCTAAGGGAGAGGTTATGGGTGGGTCTTCTACTCAAACCCTCCCATGTAAGGAATGAGGTGACAGGGGTGTTAATTGACTACCCAGGAAATTCTACCTTTTCTGCTGTTCAACACTTCAGCACCAAACTCGTCGTCCGAGGATTAAATCCCCTAATCATATGAATATGCTAAAATGATTGTCAGGAAACTATCTGCTGATCCATCCATGTCTGTCTTATACAGTTATGATACATTATGCATCATTGATACATTCCGGGTGGCATGTGGCGCAGTAGATAGCACTGAGACTGCGGCGCTGAGAACTTGGATTCAAATCCCGGGTCACTGCCTATGTGGAGATTGCACATTCTCCCCATGTCAGCGTGGGTTTCACCCCCACAAGCCAAAGATGTGCAGGTTAGGTGGATTGGCCACGCTAAATTGCCCATTAATTGGAAAAAAAAATAATTGGGTACTCTAAATTTAAATAAATAAATAATTGATACATTCCCCATCCACGCAAAGTCATGTAATCTCCTCGGAGAGCATAAAACAGATAAAAACCCAGGTTAGTTAGGAGAAAAAGCTGAAAAGGGTTTCTTTGCCCCCTCCATCCCTTTAGGCATTCAAAGATATTCAAGAGATTGAATTGGCCCTGACATTAAGTTGCACAACCTGCCACTTGTGTACGATGATCACCACCTCAGCAGAAATAGACTAGCGCTTGCTCGAAGGAATACAGCGAATTAGTGTCCAACCCACAAACTGGCAATCTGTTCCACAGATCTGCTACTTCCCTGAAAAAAGTAGCATCACTCGATGTCCATTCTAATTCTGCTCTGATAAGAATTGTGACATTATCTCTCGTCCTCTTTAACATAACACTTAAAATAATAGGTCAACATAAACAGTCTAGTTTCTGCATTATTTTATAAGCGTCAACTGAATCATCCCTGTGTCAATGATTTTGTGAAGTCTGGACACCCAGCTCATCTCGACAAAGCCTTTTACAGCAAAATGTAATTGATCCTCGAGGTTCCAAAATTGTACATAGTGTTTCTCGCATTCTAGTCTCAGCAACACAGAAAATAGGAGCAGGAGTCGGCCATTTGGCCTCTTGAGCCTGCTCCATCATTCAATATGATCATGGCTGATCCTCTAGCTCCATGCCATACTCCTGCTCTCTCCCCATACTGCTTGCCATCTTTCGTGTCTAGTTATCAATCTATCTCCTTCTTAAATATATTCAGTGACTTGGCCTCCACAGCCTTCTGTGGTAGAGAATTCGACAGGTTTACCATGCTCCGAGTGAAGAAATTTCTCCTCATCTCAGTCCTAAATGACTTGGGTGCATTGTAAACTGCCAGATGTGGCAGATGACGCCGGAGTGGCCTTAAATGATTTGTAGCATGAATGCTTCATGCCATGATGACTTTCACCTTCTCTAGAAAGAGCATTACCCAATCCACATGTTGTCTACAGTTTACTGTGCAACAGGTGGTACAGCTCTGTGACAGCCTTTCTTGCAAAGTGGAAGTCCCTCCAGATTTGTGGTGGCCAGAATAGAGACAGGACCTTTCCACATGCAAATGGTGTGCTATTGTGAAGAGATCCTCCTCATCCTGATTATGCCAATATGGGAGTTGACTCAGTGAGGGAAAACATGGTGCTCATTATTTTCTCTTAGTATTCAGTAGGAAATAAATCATTATTACAAATTTTAAAAATCACTCCATCATTGGTGGCTCTGCCTACGACCAAGGCTCTGGAATTCTCTCCGCACATCTCTCCACTTCTCTATCCTGTGTCTCATCTTGAAGACACATCGGGAATAAAGGGTTATGGGTCCGGGCGGGAAAGTGGAGCTGAGTCCACAAAAGATCAGCCATGATCTCATTGAATGGCGGAACAGGCTCGAAGGCCAGATAGCCTACTCCTGCTCCTAGTTCTTATGTTCTTCAAATCTACATCTTTGGTTTTTGGTCGACTGACCTACTATCTCCTTATGTTGTTCCCTATCAAATTTTGTTTCATAACGCTCCTGCTAAGCATTGTGGGATCTTTTATTACCTTACAAACACTATATAAATATAAGCTTTTGTAACTTTCATTGACTCATCCACAGATTTTAATTTGTTTACATCTCTTCACCCATCTTCTTAACTGTTCTACTACTAAAATAGTAACTTACTGTTAGGTTTTACATCTCCAATCATAATTTTTTCAGATCCTTAATTGTTACTCAGTTCATTCTCTGATCATGTTTCTGTATGTTCTGTATTCATTCGAGTGAACTCCTTCACGTTTCTCCCTTTAAAGATTTATATATACTATTTTTCCTTCTTATTTGGTTCTAATTAATTGGTTAATTTATTTAGACCAGCCCTGGGGCAGCAAGGTGACACAGTGCTTAGCACTGCTGCCTCACAGTGCCAGGGACCCGGATTCGATTCTGGCCTTGGGTGACTATGTGTGGAGTTTGCAAGTTCTCCCCATGTCTGTGTGGATTTCCTCTAGGTTCTCTTGTTTCCTCCCACAGTCCAAAGATGTGCAGATGTGGATTGGCCATGTTAAATTGCCCCTTAGTAACCAAAAGGTTAGGTGGGGTTACTGGGTTATGGGTGGGGGCATGGGCCTAGATTGGGTGCACTTTCAGAGTGTCAGTGCAGACTCGATGGGCCAAAAGGCCTCCTTCTGTACTGTACGGATTCTATGATTCTAAGCCTTGCTGTTTTTCTCATTTACTGAACCGAATGCCCTTCAGTTGTGGGATGCAATGATATCCTGTTGCGATTTTTGCCTTCTCTGTGCTGTCAAGCTCTGGGCACTGGGCAGCATTTAACATAGGTGACTGGAATCTCACCTGCCACCTGGACTGCCAGTGACAGCCCAGTGTTGCCTCGTTTCGGGAAGGCCTGCAGAATTAAGGGCAACTTAGGCACTTGACAAACCAATAGCAAGCCTTCCCTGGAATCAAGGACCTTGGGCAGAAATCCAGCCTGCCGAAAGATGCCAGCAGATTGGAGGCTGGTAGCTCTATTGATTCGCACTGCCACCATGGAACGGTGGGTGGCCAGTCCGACACCCACCCAAGGCCTAGGATCGCCCTTTGAATAACCATTCACCAATTGTCCATTATTCATGTTTTAGCCTCATCAGCAGGTGTTTGACTGGAGGAGGCATCACTCGGACCCTGTATTCAATTGATGTCCTTGCATGCGCATTTTGGATCATTGAAAAGAAACTAGAAGCAAAGTTCCTAGGCTGAATTTTGCCTTCCCCATCTATTATGATCCCAGACCAGATACCAAAGGTGGCTAGGATACCAATAATTTATTTGAATTTTGTAAGACTGTGAGGAAAGGAGTGTATACACAAAGAGTGGGGATAATGGGCACGATTCTCCGACCCCCCACCGGGTCGGAGAATCGCCGGGGTCTGGCGTGAATCCCGACCCTGCCGTGTCCCGAATTCTCCGCCACCAGAGATTCGGTGGGGCGGGAATCGCGCCGGTCGCCGGGAATTGCGCCGGTCGGCGGGCTCACTCCCGGCGATTCTCCGGCCCGCGATGGGCCCAAGTCCCGCCGCTGTCAACCCTCTCCAGCCGGCATGGATGAAACCACCTTGTGAACGGCGGGACAAAGTGGCGCGGGCGGGAACAGGGGTCCTGGGGGGGCACGGGGCGATCTGGCCTCGGGGGGTGTCCCCACAGTGGCCTGGCCCGCGATCGGGGCCCACCAATCGGCGGGCAGGCCTGTGCCGTGGGGGCATTCTTTTTTTTCCGCCTTCGCCATGGTCTTCACTATGGCAGAGGCAGACGAGACCCCCTCCCCTGCGCATACGCGGGGATGACGTCAGCAGCCGCTGACGCTCCCGCACATTCGTCACCCGGCAAAGTACTTTCGGCGCCGGCTGGCGTGGCGCCAAAGGCTTTTCCCGCCAGCCGGCGGAGCGGAAACCACTCCGGCGCGGGCCAAGCCCCTCAAGATGAGGGCTTGGCCCCTAACGGTGCGGAGACGTCCGCACCTTTGGGGCGGCCCGACGCCAGAGTGATCCACGCCGTTTTTGGCGCCGGTAGCAGACATCGTGCCAGTTTGCGGAGAATCCCGCCCATGGTATATTAAAACAAGCTTTATTACTAACACAGTATTAAAATCTTTAACAACACACCAGAAATAGCTTACAATTATCCCTTAAACAATATTATTCAATGCAGTGAAAACAGTACCTTAATTACTATCTTTATTCCCACGTAAACAACAAGAAAAAAAAACCATCTCAGCTCTCAATACTTAGTTTACAGAAAATTCTTTGAGAAAGAGATATTTTGACACTGCTTTACAAAAAAGATCTGACTCCTGCCAGACCCATGCAGTCTTAAAAAGTTGTTTCAACTGGCTTGTTTCAGCTTCCCCTTGTCCCCTGACAAGTCTGCACTGCTTTAAAGACTGTTAATCTCTTTTTAACTAAACTGTAGAGAGCAGAGCCTGACTTGTGGTCTCAGCTTCATCAAGAATAGAACTGAACCGAAAATGCTTTCTCAAAAATCTGGCAGCTTAGCTCCACGCAGCAATGACAATCTCACCAAGCTGAAAATTAATTAACTCCCCAGGGAATCCCCTTAATCAAAACAAAACATTAGCTCAAACTTTTTATGATGGCTAATTGCACCCCTGGCTCCTAAAATATACTTGACGTTCAAATTAGGATATCTTTTAAAACATGACTGCGGCAGTAAAACACATTCTAACCACGACCTTTAAACCTTACTTTACCAAGTACATATAATATGATACATCTGAAACGTCTCCATTCATCAGACACCCAATGTTGATCTGAACAATTCAAGTGGAGAGATCATCACCCTGGCTGAGATCAGCTAACGTAACACAGACCAGCAGTTGGACCTGAAACCTTTCTGAGGTATGTGCCAAAATTACTCAGTGATCACAAGACTAATATGATTGAGGAAATTCATGAGATCCAGTTATATTAAATCCATTGCAAGTGGAATAAATTGCTGAGCTATCAGAGAATATTAAATTACCTTCTCGCATCTTTGGAATTAAGTTTTGAACCTGGTTAGCTATAATAAGTTTATAATCCAATATTTATCTGAATATTCTGACAAATGCACTGCAAATTTAATGGTGGTCCATTCATGCAAACTCATACAGGAACTGTCCCAAGGTAGCACTATTAACAATAGAGCATGTAAAGGAAACACTTCGGACATTTTGATTTATTCTTTAGAATGGAAGAGCCCAATTATATCCGTTAGTCACAGCACTAAGCATTGTTGATGATATTCAAGCACTTTCAGAGTTTTGCTGACCTTTCCCCTGGCCTACACTTATCTGCGGATACACAGCAGCTAACGGAGGGAAAACAGCTTGAGGGTATCCGTTAACAGAAGCACAATGGTGAACTCCACCCCTCCACCAGCTCATTTTGTGTCATGGGAATGTGAGATCTTTGCAGCTTTATTATTGCAATTCATGATGGGTTGATGTAATTAGTACTGACCCTGCCATAGTTTCTGGGAGGTGGAAAATAGTCTGTTCCTGCTAGATTTAAAGAACGGCAATATTTTAAAGGAGCTGACATCATCCAATTGTTTATCATCAGTAAAGTTCACAGAATAAAGAATATCTGGTAGGTCTGAATGAGAGCAGAAAATCTTGAGCAATGAAAACTTTTTTGGAGGGACTGCAGTAGAGAAAGGAGACTCTCTTTTGTACCAATGATTTGAGATCCTAATAAATGCTACCAGGGACAATGGAAGGAGGAGGGCAGGCCGTGACTCCCAGCTCTATCTCATGCATAGCTTGGCAGTACAGGAAGAAGTTAAATGAAATTACCAGCTCAGACAAGGTAACAGGAGCCAGTTATATCTTCCATGAATGCATTGTCTGCCATTTATAATAAGCTCCCTCTAAACTGCTGAAAGTTCTCACCATGAATGTCTACAAGTTAGCATAATGTTCTTTTTGCCCCCAAGTAGAAATGTTTCTTCACTCATAGTCTTCACAGCTCCAGGGTCCCAGGTTTGATTCCGGCTTGGGTCACTGTCTGTGCGGAGTCTGCCCGTCCTCCCCGTGTGTGCGTGGGTTTCCTCCGGGTGCTCCGGTTTCCTCCCACAGTCCAAAGATGTGCAGGTTAGGTGGATTGGCCATGATATATTGCCCTTAGTGTCCAAAATTGCCCTTAGTGTTGGGTGGGGTTGCTGGGTTGTGGGGATAGGGTGGAGGTGTTGGCCTTCGGTAGGGTGCTCTTTCCAAGAGCTGGTGCAGACTCGATGGGCCGAATGGCCTCCTTCTGCACTGTAAATTCTATGATAATCTATGATGATGTTAAGGAACCTCACATGTGGAATGTGGCATGCACCCTGTCACTACATCATTCTGGACTAACAGCTGACAGTTAAGGTTTGCTGGACATCAAAGCAACAAAAGGTCATTCTCACTTTTGTATTATTTTTCAAGAGCAAGACAACCCCTAACACCCAAGCATGAGTGAAAGAGCCGCGACAAATGGCTGGCCTGTCACCCAAACCTCAAACCTTCTTTAACAAGGCAGTACTACAAATCTGGGTTGGGGAGGTATTGAATGTGCCAAAGGTGAGGAAGTAAGAGTGTATGTGCCAAAAACAAGTTCATGATCAACATTTGCTTCTCTTTGCTTCCGTTCTATTGTACCCTGCATTAAATATCTGTTAATCAAGTCTATTCCTCACTTGAATGTTCCTGAGGAAGGATGCACAAACAAGAATGCATGTGGCCTTGCCGCAACTTCAACATTCACTCAATCCTTTACAAACGCCAGCTAAGCAACATATACTCCAGGAAACCTGGAGAGTGAGCCAGAGGGGAGTGCACCAGATGACAAATGACTGAGGGGAAGTAACAGATGACAGTATGTGAAGGGGAGGACCTTGTTGATTTGAGGGTCAGGTTGTGTAGCCTCTCAGCTTGAATGTTATCATCTCACAAGTTTTCTTTATAATAACAACTGTTATTATAATTGTTGTATAACAACTGGTCACTGTCTGTGTGGAGTTTCCATGTTCTCCTCATGTCTGTGGATTTCCTCTGGGTGCTCCGATTTCTTCAAACAGTCCAAAGATGTGCGGGTTAGGTGGATTGGCTATGCTAAATTGCCCATTGTGTCCAAAAATGTTAAGTGGGGGTTACTGGGTTACGGGGATACAGTAGAGATGTGGGCTTGCGTAGGGTGCTCTTTGTAAGGGCCGGTGCAGACTCGATGGGTGGAATGGCCTCCTTCTGCACTGTAAATTCTATGATTCCATGAAAAGAATGCCTCTGGAATCTTAACCTGCACCTATGCTTCTGTCAGCTATGCCAAGCAGTGTGCTTCAGATGGTAGCTTAGTGAGAGAAGTCCACTGAGGGCATGAGCAGTACTTTAGTGAAACTGCAGTCCACTGTGGAGTATGTGATGGACCTTGTGGAGACCTCCATGATGAAAGCCTAAACTCTGCCTGTCCTTCTTCCATGGATGCTCAGGATGCTACCATGGAAGCATAGGGTGCCAAATTGGAGAGGATCATCTTTTCCAACCCCGAATGGATTTGGACTGGGCTGTACTCACACATCACATAGGATTTCAGCGATCTCTTAAGGACTATTGGATCTGTTTTCCTGCATGATGTGTTAAGTAAGTTGGTTCAACGTTGACTGCAACTGGATGCAGTGAATCTAGAAACAGGCTTCTGACACAGGAGATGGTCCAACACTGTTTTATTGAACTTCCTGATTGCTGTACATAGTCTGCTGTGAGTTGACACTCTATCAATCTAACTGATAACCTCCTACTGGCTTGACCAGACTAACTCTCTACTTCATGGTGATAGTGCTCACTGGCTTGTGCACTCTTACTATCTCAGTAGCTGTGTCCTGTAGAGAGAGAGAGAGTCTTACTGCCCTGGGTGCTTCCTAGTGGTGGTGTCCTGTCTGGTGATTGGTTGTTATGTGTCGTGTGTGTTCATTGGTTATCCTGTGTGTCAATCACTGCCTGTCTGCATCTCATTATATACATGAGTGGATATTATGACACTGCAGATCACTGGTAGGAGTGAGGGCAGGTGATGGAGCTGTCTATCAAACTGGCATCACAGGCATTCCCTGGTCAAACACCTAAAAATGTGGCACAAAAACCGATGCAAGACCAGGGTGCTCTGAAGAAGCACGAAGGTGGAATCTGCAGAAAGTTTACCTCCGGACTTGAATGTCAAGCTATGAAGACCAGGAAGTTCCTATTGCAACAAATCACACTACCATCTCATACATTCCTGCCACTGAGGTAGCAACTAGAAAATGTGATTCGGGTAAAGAACATATTTGTTATACCCTGACACCAAAGGAAATCACTTTAATAACAAAAATTAGGTATAACCATAGTATGTTTTTTCATTAAAAGTTTGATTGTACTAAAATTGTTGTTATTGGAATGATTTGGGAGTTGCTTTCATCTGAGGGCATGAATAGAAAATTTGAGAGTTCTTCACACAGAGAAGGGTCTGCAGATAATTGCCTATTTAGAGGATGGTGGGTGAGGTGATGGGGAGGGGGTGCAAATATACCGAAGATTTTAATGCAGCACCCAGATGTCAAAGTTAAGAAAGGCCTCATGTATAATATTGGTACAAACATATTTTGCAAAAAGCAATAGCTTGCCCTTGTTCTCTCTTGTGATTGCTGCTGCCCCTTTTGCTAATCCCTTGCTATCAATGGGAGTCTTCATCTGGGCCTCCAATGATGAAGCCCTCTTCATCTAACAAGCAGGTAGCATATTGCCATGATCCTCAGGACCTTGGATAGGCTGTATTGGAGGGCACTTGAGACCGATCCAGGAATCAGAAATAGGAGGTAAGGCAGATTAATGTGTGGCTGGAAAGATGGTATAGGAGGGAGGGTTTTAGATTCCTGGGACACTGGGACTGGCTCTGGCAGAAGGTGGAATTTGTACAAGGCAGAAAGGCTGCACCTGATCAGAACTGGAACAGAGTTCCTTGCGGGACATTTTGTTTGTGTTGTTGGGAGGGCTTTGAACTAACTCAGTAGGAACCAAGAGAAAATATTAGAGAGGAATACCAGGATGCACAAATCACTGCCATAGTGACAGACAAGGAAGATCTGTCACTAGAAGGATTCAAAATTAATAAGGAGGAAGTGTTGAATAAACTGTCAGTTCTGAAAGTTGACAAGGCACCGGGATTGGATGAAATGCATCCGAGGATATTGAAGGAAGTGAGATTTGAGGGACGCTGGCCATAATTTCTCAGTCTTCTCTCGACTCAGGGGAGGTGCCCGAAGACTGGAGAATTGTAAATATGACCTTGTTCAAAAAGGTTGTTAGGATAACCCCAGCAATTCAGACAATCAGTTTAACATCAGTGGTGAGCAAGCTTCTAGAAATAATTATTCGAAATAGAATTGATAATCACATGGAAAAATGTAGGTTGATTAGGAAGAGCCAGCATTGATTTCTAAAGGGAAAATTGTGTTTAACTAACTTGCTGGAGATTTTTGAGGAGGTAACAAAAGGGATCGATGAGGGTGCTGCTGTTGATATAGTGTACATGGATTTTCAAAAGGTATTTGTCACAGGAGCACACAACTGACTTGTGAGAAAAGTTATAGTTCATGAAATGAAAGGGGCAGTAGCAACATGAATACAATATTGTCTGAATAATACAGAGCAGAGAGTAATTAATAGTCAATGGATATTTTTCAGGCTGGAGGAAGATTTGTAGTGATGTTCCCCAGGGTCAGTATTAGATCCCTTGCTTTTCCTGATATATATTAGTGATCCAGATCTTGGTGTGCAGGGGGCAATTTCAAAGTTTGCGGATGATACAAAACTTGGATGGATTGTAACCTGTGAGGAGTGTGGTGGAGACTGTAGAATTTCAAAAGGTCATAGACAAGTTGGTGGAGTGGGCAGACAGGTGGCAGATGAAGTTCAATGTGGAGAAGTGTGAGCTGGTGCATTTTGTTAGGAAGAACATGGACAGACAATATGAAATAAGGAGTAAAATTCTTAAGGAGCAGAGGGATCTGGGTGTATGTGTGCATAGATCATTGAAGGTAGCGTGACAGCTGAAGAGAACAATTAATAAAGCATATCGTATCCTGGGCTTTATTAATAGGGGCATAGAATACATGAGCAAGGAGGTTATGCTGAACTTATACACTAGTCAGACCTCAGCTGGAGTATTGTATGCAGTTCTGGGCACCACACTATATGAAGGATGTGAATGCAGTGGAGAGTGCAGAAGAAGTTTACAAGAATGGTTCCAGGGATAAGAAACTTCAGTCATGAGAATAGATTAGAGAGGTTGGGACTTTTCTCCTGGAAGAGAAGAAGGCTAAGAGAAAATTTGATAGATTTGTTCAAAATCATGAGGGAGCTGGACAGAGTAGATAGGGAAAAACTGTTCCCGCTCGTAAAAGGATCAAAAACAAGAGGGCACAGATTTAACGTGATTTGCAAAAGAAGCAAATGTGATATGAGAAGCAACGTTTTTACACAGCGGATGGTTTGGGGCTGGAATGCACTACCTGGCAGTGTGCTAGAGGCAGGTTCAATCAAGGCATTCAAGTGTGCATTAAATAATTATTTGAATAAAAACAATGTACAGGGGTAGGGGGGAAAGGTGGGGGAAGGACACTAAGAGAGCCAGTGAAGATACGATGGGCCAAAAGGCCTCCTTCTGCACCATAACAATTCTGTGGTTCTAAAGAACTGGTTCAGAATTCCAGTGGTATGTTCAGTGATTTCTTTGATTGATTAATACACCTCATTATAACCTGTGCACAGACCACAAAGTAGGCTACTAAAATGTTTGTGCTGCTTTTGAACTTTGTACAGAGTTTCTTTTTGATTGTACAGAATATCATCGCTGCACAACAAATAAAATCCACCACTGACAAACAGTGGCACCAGTGGGTATGATCTGTAAGGATGTACTGCAGTAACTCACCAAGGCCCCATAGGCACCACCTTCCAAATCCACGACCTCTACCATCTAGAAGGACAAGAGCAGCAGATACCCGGGAACATCACCACCTGGAGGTCCCCCTCTAAGTCATTCATCATCCCGACTTGGAAAGATATCACTGTTCCTACATTGTTCCAAAATCCTGTAACTCCCTCCCCAACAACACTGTGGTTGTACCTACACATCAGGGTCTGCAGCGGCTCAAGAAGATAGCTCATCACCACCTTCTCGAGGGCAATTAGGGATGGGCAATAAATGCTGGCCGAGCGACCCTGGGGGGAACTGGAACAATCTAAAAGGAAGACGTATCTTTCTTTGCTAGATTAAAGTTTTAAAAGCTCTAAATGACTTTTTTGTTTGTAACAATATCTTTCATTATTACTGCAAAACCTTTTCCTTCCTTTCATTTTGCATCTTCCATCACCATAGTGAAAATCTAGCACACCATATGAAAGAAATGTGTGGATTTTACTTGATTGCTATATATGTGATTGTACAGCAGCAACAATTGTCTTTCAGAAAGCTACTGAGCTTTAAATGGAACAATGTGTGGTGGCTTCCTGGACGTTCTGCTGATTCATCAGAGAGGATGTGAATTGAGCTAAGTGAGGACGGCAGGAACAGGCAATATTTTGAAATTCAATAACCCTCAATTACTGTGTTGTTCCTACTTGCAAATTATTGCTGCTACTTTGCTGTTTTGTGGAGAGTTCAAATAAAGTCTGACTCTTAGTTTCTTGAACTTCCAGAAATACTGACTGACTGAATTGTAATTCTTGTGTGGCCAGGCCATCAACCAGTCCCCATGCTCCCTTCTGCAACCCGATCTAGTCCATTCCTCATGCTGCTTTCAAAGACCTAACTTGACCCTTTTTTTTTAAACAGGCCACCATCACCCACAGCTTGAATCATTATTCCATCACCCCAACACTCTCATACACACCTTCCTTCTTTGGCATATTCAGATTTGTATTGAGTCAGTCTCAATTTGTCGCAAATTGGATTGGATTGGATTGGATTTGTTTATTGTTACGTGTACTGAGGTACAGTGAAAAGTATTTTTCTGCGAGCAGCTCAACAGATCATTAAGTACATGAGAAGAAAAGGGAATAAAAGAAAATACATAATGAGTCCTTCCCTAATTCTTCCCCGCCACCTGATTTCCTCTTCCATTGTTACTGTGTTCATCCTCCCTTGTTTGCAGTTCTGTGACTGAACTCAGCTTTTCAAGTACTATGGTGAAGCTTAACATAGTAGGTCCTGGCTCCCACTCAACCAGTTTCAAGTGTTACTTGGTCCACCTGCTTCCTTTACAGCTCACCAGACTGAGAAGTTGCTGACCCACCTCCTGCCCAAACTGCTTCCTGGTTCCCCTGCTGAGTGTGTTTTTCAGTAGCTTCTCATCTACCTGTTGCGATAGCATCTTGCTCACTTGCTCACCTGCTCACCTATTGAATGTTCTCTGAGTTACCTATTCATTTACTGACCCAGTTGAATACTTCCCAGAATAATGATGAAAACCATGTCCCCTGACTTATTTTGCACAGAGTTCACTAAGTTGGAGAGAAAACACGGCCAGTTTTCCCACCTCAGCCAACACTCTGTGCTAACTGGTAAATAGTTGCCATCCCAGCACTGATCCCTACAGCATTCCGCTAGTCAAGGTCTGCTAACTTGAAAATGCTCCATTTAACCCTACTCTCTGCTTCCTTTCCATTACCAATCTTCTACCCACATGGGCCCTTACCTTTTGTGTGGCATCTAGGCAGGACATCAAGTTTAGGTTTAAAGTTGCATTCAAAATACAGCAACCTAGTGCTCCCTCACTACTGCACTTGAAGAATGCACTTGAAGAATAAACCTAGATTATGTACTTGGCATAGTGCTTGAATTCACAATCTGCTGACTCAGTGGAAAGAGTACTACAAACCGAGCTAATACAGGTGAAGATAAAAGGGGGACAATGCGTTATATAAGTGAAGAAGGAGAAAGAGATTGAGAATTCTTTGTAGAATTAGCTGAGTCTACAAATAACCTTTGCAGGTTTGGAATTCATTGTGTGCTGCAAGCCCTACTTGCCAACTGTATACTCTTTTCTTTCAGTCTTGCATCCAATGTCAAAAATATTATAACATAGGACTTCCAGTGGCAGCCATGGTGTGAGTGGTCGAAGGCGAGTGCTTGAAGGCATAGAAAAGAGGTTTTTTTAGCCGAAATTGGGTGGAACTTCGATGGAAAAGTGTAACTGAAAATCGGATGAGAGGTTTCCCCCGGGAGTGGTATGTCTGCTGGTTATCAAACCCGCAGAAGAAGGTGAAGGACTTGGCCAAGGAGTTGGAAGAGACCTGTGGCACAGCAGTCACTGGAAGGATGGCAGAAGGGGAAGGGCCAGTTCAAGTAGCAAAGCCCCAGATGAAACAGTTGATGGCCTTCATCAAGGAAGAGTTCCATCAGCAGAGGAAGGAGATGCAGGAGGATCGCTCAAAGGCCATCAAATGGGCTATGGCACCCCAAAGGGCTTGATGGAGAGGGTGGAGAAACGCTTGGCGGCATAAGGAGAGATTGAGAGGGTGATGTCGAACCACAGCAAACCGGTGGTGGCATTAGAGGCGGAGGTAGGGCTCTTAGGAGACCTTTGCAAGATGTTGAGAGTGATGGTGGAGAAATAGATTGAGAAGGCAGAATCTACAGATAGTGGGTCTGCCTGAGGAGAGGAAGGTATGAGTGCCACGAGGTACATTTCGAGGATGCTGGTGGGGCTGGTGGTGAAGGGGGTACTGGATAAGGCCCCTGAGTTGGACAGAGCGCACAGGGCTCTGAGGCAGAAACCTAGAGCAGGGGAGATGCCACGATGGGGGGGGGAGTGGAGGTGAGGGGGCTGCTCGTGAGGCTCCACAAGTTCGCGGAGAAGGAGAAGATTCAGCAGTGGGCCAGGGAGAAGCACAACTGCTAATGGGAGGGGATCAAGGTCCGAATATATCAGGATATTGGAGCTGAGCTGTCAAAACAGGGTGTGGGGATCAACAGGATCAAAGCGGTGCTGTATCGACAGTGGATCAGGTTTGGGGTGCTTTACCCGACAAAACTATTTGTGACTTATGAAGGCTGGGAAGTCTATTTTGAGGCCCCAGAAGCGGCCAATGACTTTATCAAGGAGCATAAACTGGAGGAGAACTGAACTGAACAATACTGGGAAACGGAGGTGCTGGCACTTTGATATAATTGAGAACATGGGTAGAGTGGGGGTTGGGGGGAGGTTCTTTTTTCCTCCGATGTGGAGGGATTTTTCTTCTTTTCACTGTTGGGTTGAGAAAGGGTAGCAGTGGTGAAAAGTTCGTAAGGGGACGGCTGTCCTCACCCTCCTCCTGCTGCCTGGGGATGTGTTTTTTCTCTCCGTTTGTATTTGGGGGAGGTGACCTGTGGTTCGAGATGAGTCTTTGTTGGAGGTCAGCGGGGAGCTTTCTTCACAAAACAGAGAGGAGAGGGCGGGGGAGCGATGGGGGGGGGGGGGGGGGTCAGTGGGAGGAGCCTTTGGGCAGGGGTTGCCACACTGGCGCGTAATGCTGGTGAATGGAAGTGAGGTGGGGGAGAAGGCTAAGAGAGGTGGCCATAGCGGGGGGTAGTGGGGAGCGAGCAGGGAGAGGGTGGGGGGAAGGGAGGGTAATGCGAGGGGACGAGGTTGGAGAAGAAACATGGTCGGGGCGGAGAAAGGGGCCATCTTCGATGGACCAGGTACAGGGTGAAATTAACAGGGTAGAGCTGAAAGGTGAGGATGGCGGACGTTAGAGGGGAATGGTGGTGTAAGCCCCTGATACAGCTGATAACATGGGGTATTAGAAGGGACACCGGGGGTTTTGGTGAATGTGTATGCACCGAATTGGGGTGATGTACAGTAGCAAAGTGGATGGCACTGTTGCTTCACAGCTCCAGGGTCCCAGGTTTGATTCCCGGCTTGGGTCACTGTCTGTGCAGAGTCTGAAAGTTCTCCCCGTGTCTGCATGGGTTTCCTCCGGGTGTTCAGTTTCCTCCCACAGCCCCGAAAGACGTGCTGTTTGGTGAATTGGACATTCTGAATTCTCCCTCTGTGTACTTGAACAGGCGCCGGAATGTGGCGACTAAGGGCTTTTCACAGTAACTTCATTGCAGTGTTAATGTAAGCCTACTTGTGACAATAAAGATTATTATTATGTAAGTTTTATGAAGGGGTTGTTGGCAGCAATCCCAGACTTGGTCACGCACCAGTTGATTATGGGAGGAGATTTTAATTGTGTCCTAGAGCTGAGGGTAGATAGGTCGAGGCCCAGGTCAATGGGTAGAATACGAATCGCAAAGGAGCTGGGTGGGTTTATGGAAAAAATGGGCATGGCGGACCCATGGCACTTCAAGAACCCAGGGGGGAAGGGGATATTCCTTTTTCTCACATGTGTGTAGGGTGTATTCAAGAATCAACTTTTTTGTGGTGAGCGGGAGGATTTTATTGGGGTGGAGGGGGCTGAGTACGCGAAGATAGCAATCTTGGACCATGCACCCCACTGGCTGGAGATTCGGCTTAGATCGGGACGGGAGCAGAAGCCGGGGTGAAGGCTCCACTCGGGGCTGTTGGCAGATAGAGGGTTTTGTGACAAAGTGCCGACTGTGATTAAAGATTATGTAAAATTGAACCAAAACGGGGAGGTGCCGGTGGCCACATTTTGGGAAGCACTAAAAGCGGTGGACCAAGAAAAGACTATCTCGTTCAAGGCACATGCGGATAGGGAAAGGAGGGAGGAACGTGACTGCCTACTGAACGAGATAGTGGAGGTAGATAGGGAGTACTCGAGGGCACCCACCACAGAGGCATTGGTGAGGAGGAAAACATTACAGGCCAATTTGATAGGTTGACGAAGGGGAGGGCAGTAGGACAGCTGCGTAGGGTAAGGGGGGAAAAGGCGAGTTGAATGTTAGCGCATCAGTTATGGAGGCAGGCCGGGTCCAGGGAAATATTGAAGATACGGACTGGGGCAGGGGATATGGTGTTGGAGCCGGGGAAGATAAACAAGGTGTTTAGGGATTACTGTAAGGAGCTGTACACGGCGGACCTTTTAAAAAAAAATTTAGAATACCTAGTTCATTTTTTCCAATTAAGGGGCAATTTAGCGTGGCCAATCCACCTAGCTTGCACACTTTTGGGTTGTAGGGGCGAAACCCATACAAACACGGGGAGAATGTGCAAACTCCACATGGACAGTGACCCAGAGCCGGGATCGAACCTGGGACCTCGGCGCCGTGAGGCCACAGTGCTAACCCACTGCGCCACCATGCTGCCCAAAGGGCAGACCTAAGGGGTGAAGAGGGAGACATGGGACGGTTCACAGACAAACTGGAGTTTCCACAGTTGGAGGAAGCGAAGAGGCAGACGCTAGAGAAGCCCTTAGGGCTGAGGGAGGTATTGGATACGATAAGAGTTATGAAGTCGGGAAGGCCCCGGGGCCCGGTTGTTACCCGACGGAATTCTATAAGGAGTATGCGTCGGATCTGGCACCACATCTCTTGGAGGCATTTAATGAGGTGTTGGAGAAGGCGGAGCTGCTGGAGATGATGATGCAGGCAACGATCGCATTAATACCAAAAAATGGGAAGGATCCATTGCAATGTGGGTTGTATAGGCCCATATCGTTGTTAAATACGGATGTGAAAATATTGGCTAAGTTGGTGGTGGGAAGAATGGAAGGTTGCATCCCGGGGTGGATGCGGAGGACCAAACAGGCTTCGTAAAGGGCAGGCAGCTTTCTAGTAATATCAGGCGGCTGTTAAACGTGATTATGACCCCATCGAGGGCCCAGGTGCCGGAGGTAGTGGCGTCCATGGACACAGAGAAGGCATTCGACCAGGTGGAGTGGCGGTACCTGTTTGAGATCCTGGGAAGGTTCGGGTTTGTGCCGATGTTTGTGGCACGGTTGCACCTGTTATATGTGGCACCAATGGTAAGTGTGCGGACCAATGACATGGATTCACGGAACTTTGAACTGCACAAGGAACAAGGCAGGGGTGCCCACTGTCGCAGCTGCTTTTTGCGCTGGCTATAGAGCCTCTGGCAATGGCTCTTAGGGGGTCGGCAGAGCGGTGAGGGATTACAAAGGGACGAAAGGAGCATCGGGAATCCCTATATGTGGATGACCTACTATTGTATGTTTTGGACCCGCCTCAGAGCATGGAGAGGGTGTTGGGCCTATTGGGGACGTTTGGGGCGTTCTCGGGATATAAGTTAAATTTAGGGAAAACAAAGTGTTCCAGGTGAACAAGTTGGGTCGGTGAGCCAATCTAGGGAGGGTGCCATTTAAGGTGGTCAGAGACAGGTTTAGATACCTAGCGATTCAGGTAGCGAGGGAATGGGCGATGCTACACAAATGGAATTTAACATTTGTGGAGGAGGTTAGGGAGGATCTGAAGAGATGGGACACGATGCACTTGATTTTGGCAGGGAGGGTCCAAGTGGTGGACCCTCCCTGCCAAAGGTTGAACGTTCTGCCGAGGTTCCTGTTCATATTCCAGACACTCCCGATCTTTATACCGAAGGCCTTCTTTCGAAAACTGGGTATGATTATTTCAGACTTAGCATGGGCAAGGGAGGTGTCAAGGGTTAAGAGGACCCTGTTACAGAGAGAAGGGCAGAAGGGAGGGTTGGCGTTGCAGAACCTGCTACATTATTACTGGGTGGTGAACGTGGAGAAGGTGAGGCTGTGGTGAGAAGGAGAATGGCATGAATGGGTTAGGATGGAGGAAGAATTCTGTAGGGGGTGCAGCTTGAGGACTATGGTGATGGCGGCATTACCAATGGCGCCAAGGAAACACTCAGAGAACCCTGTAGTGCAGTCCACGGTGAGGGTCTGGAACCAGCTGAGGAGGCACTTGAGGACAGAGGGGATATCGGTGTTAATGCCGTTGTGCGATTACCAAAGTTTTGAGCCAGGGAGGAGGGGGGCGGGGGGGGGGGGGGGGGGGGGGCGGGGGGGGGGGGGGGGGTTTGGAAAGAGTTCCCCAGGATGCCGAGGTACACCCTGTTGGAGTGACTGCTGCTTCCAAATGTGGAAGGGGAGGGCAGGATCGGAGACATATGCGGGTGGTTGGGAGAGCAGGGAGGTGAGCAGGCGATGAAGATTAAGGAGAAGTGGGAGGGGGAACTGGGAGGGTAGATAAAATGGGGAGTATGGAGTGAAGGGTAAATGCGACCTTGTCATGCGCAAGGATTAACCTGATGCAGTTCAAGGTGGTACACATGACTTGGGCAAGAATGAGTGCGTTCTTGCAGGGAGTGACAGACGAGTGTGAGAAGTGTGGGCGAGGACCAGCGAATCATGTTCATATGTTCTGGGGCTGTGAATAGTTGGGGAGATTTTGGGCGGGAGTGTCCACGGCGCTAACAAGGATAGTGGGAGGATGTGGAGCCGGACCCATTGGTGACGATATTTGGAATATCGGAAATGCCGGAGCTGATCGGGGGTGGGGGGGTGGGGGGAGGAGGGCTGATGTTGTGTCCTTTGCTCTCTGATTGTCCGGCGAAGAATTCTGCTGGAGTGGTGGTCAGCAACACCACCGGGGATGGCGGCCTGGCTGGGGGACGTATATGACTTTCTTTGGTTGGAAAAGATAAAGTACGAATTAAGGGGTTAAGAGGAGGGCTTTGAGGCAAGGTGGGGGATGTTCGTGGCCGTGTTTGAGGAGCTGTTCGTCGTGGGGGCGGTGAGAGGGGGAGGGAGGAGGGGGTACATCTGCATAGTTATGTATTGTTTGTTCCCCGAATTATTTATGTTTTGTAACCTTTTATATACATTTGGAACAAAATACATTAAAAAAAATATTATAACAGAGGTTGGAAAAAATCTTGGGCTGGATTCTCCAAAAATGAGACTATGTCCCCACGCTGGTGTAAAAGCGGTGGAGCTTTACTCCCAAAATTCCAGTAAAAAATGTTCACCTAATTCAATGCCAGGCAGGGGGCTATCAGGGACCTGGAGTAAATCTCGCAGCTTTAGCTGTGGATACGGGCCCCCACACTTCCTGTTTGGTGTCTGCACACGCGCACGGCAGCGGCCGGGCCGAGCCCCATGGCTGACTCGGACCGCAGAGCCACACCGAGAAAGGAGACTCCCCCGATCGGCCGCGCGTCCGATCATCTACCCCTGCGGATCTAACCCATGGCCGCCTATAAGGCCCCCCTGACCTCCGATCTCCCCGCCCCCCACCAGAGCAGCCGCGGACTGAGTCCGCAGCCGCCACGCCAGCATCCAGACCGGCAATAGGTGGTTAGTTTCACGCCGTCGGGAACTCGGCCAGTCGGGAGCGGGGGATTGCTGGGCAGACCTATGTGAATAGGCCCCCAGCCGCGCAGAGTACTCCGCAATCACGCCGATTTTCGGATCCGAGAGAATCGCCAGACTGGTGCCAGCCGCGATTTCGGCCCGGGGTTGCGGAGAATCTAGCCCATTGTATCACACCCCCCACCTGCCACCTTATGTCAAAGAATTGTCTAAAATGGTGGATTTAGATACTGCAGACAGAATTATTGTAAAATAGAAAATATGTTTCAATTTTCCATCTGGTAGAAATCAAGCAAAGAACTTACTGGCACCTAGAAAATCATCTCAATCATGAGTTGGTAAAGGCCATTAGATTTAAAGCCACATTCCTTTTGAATAATAATTGTTAGCTTATATAAATCAACAATTCAATTGAAGCTGTGATCTCGATGTCGCAGCCCAGTCCATTGCTATCCTTGTGAATGTCATATCCCACCAGCAGGACAGACTCACAGGAGATGCTGGCACAGTGGTGTACAGTTATGAGGGAGTGGCTGTGGGAGTCTTCAACAATGACCCCAGACCTCGTGGCATCAGAGCAAACATGGGCAAGGGAACCCTCTGCTGATCACTACTTACTGCCCTCCCTGAACTGATGAGTTAGTACTCCTCCATGGAAGAACACCGAGGGGAGCAAGGGCATAGAATGTAATCTGGGTCAGGTGGGGGGAAGGGGGGAGGGGACTGGGGGGCAGATATCAATGTTTTCCCAAATAAAAAGGTGTAACCAGCATGGGGTTGAATTTCATTGGTCGTTCTGCCAAATTCTCACCAGACAAACAGATTACAATTTGGATATGCTGAGTCCCTGTGCAAACACACTAAAGTATGTATTATGTAAATGTATCTTTGTATAACATTTGTATGTCACAAAACAATCTACGTGTATGCCGTAGCATAAATCTTCCCTCATTGTCTAAGCAATGAATGACACCTGTTCATTACTTCAGAGCACTATAATATCAGACGCATAATGGTGAGTGAGATTACCCTAATTTCCACATTCCATAGGGAAGACTAGCAATTGAACATCATTAAAACCTTTAGGTCAGAGTACTCTTTAAGGAAAGAAAGATTATTTTAACTACAGTTTACTGGGTCTCCTCATCTGTCGATTAAATTTGAATTATTGGATAATGTAAAACAAATATTTAACGTATGATTTTGCCATAAAAATGGCTAGCTGCAAAATACAGACCAATTATTCGTGTTGTTATGTCACCAGGAGCCTCACCAAGCAGATTAATTCTCCAACTACAGGTACTGCCTGCTTAGATCAAACAGAGTCCCTTGATCGTTTAAAATTATACAATTAGACATCAGTTTGCAAATATGAACAGCACTCAGTCTGCATCCTGACAGCTTTTCATGAATATCTTGAAAGGAGTACCAACCACAAGGGTTGGCTGCTTGACAACACGTATTGGAACAGCTTGTACCAGTCAAGAAATCCAGATTTCATCTGGCTTCAGACCAAAAAGATCATATCTAGTTTTGTAGAGTGCTACAATTTATCAAAGCATTGGCTGACTGCCCCAGTTTAATGAAAGGTGAGCTGTAGCACTACCCACATGCCGTGGAAAATATTTTTTGGTCAATGGGGCCAATTAAGGAAGTGAGATGACGGGTAATCCTAACTTTGTAACGTATCAGAGAAAAGAGACAGTCATTAGCTCACCAAATCTGATGTCAGTTCAGAACTTTATAACTCTGAGGTAAATATATACGTCCAACTGCAGACGGAGACCACAATGTTTTCTTTTGGGAAGAATAGAGACGAATGTGGATTTTAGTGAACAAGACAGACACATCGAACACCAGTATGGGCCAATTCCCACATTTGGTACACTGATAACACCACCCTTGATTGGGCACTTGACAGTCAGGGAATTGTTAAACATGCCTTAGGATTGCTTCTCACCCTGGTCCAATGGGTAGAACTTTATGGTTCCCCACCAGCGAGTTTTCAACTGGGTGGTTGGTAGAATTCCTTGGGTGGTTTTCCCACCCGCCACTGACCTGCTCACAATTTTATATGGGGCGGGAGAGGCATAGAGCAGCCTATCTGCCCTCTCGCCAATTTTAGCCCTGAAGTGGCCAATTATTAAGGCTTGTGTCATAACCTGTACCCGTATGGAACTTATGGGGTTGGGATGATTGTATTCCCAGAGTCCTTTACGAAATGCACACTTCCCTGCTAAGGGGGTGGTGAAGCTTAATCACTACTGCATATAAAGCCAGCCGGTCAGGGACTGGCCGAGCATTAACCTGGTTGGGTATCACCAGGGGCCGTGTATCTAAAACCTTGGAAATAAACATTTCTTCTTTTTAAAAAAAACATTTTATTAAGCCATTTATGATTTTGTAACAACAGATACAAATGTAAACAGAACTCAGTAAATAACACCCCCTCAATCAACAACCATACCCAGCCAACATGGCTTATACACACAATTCCCCAATCCCACCTCTTCCTCTTGCGAGTCTTGCCTAAACTAAACTATCTCCCCTACCACTCCCCCCACGTTCCCAAACCGCGCCCCCCCCCCCCCCCCCTCTCCTATTGTGTCTGCTAACAGTTCAGTTTTTCCCGAAGAAGTCGATAAATGGCTGCCACCTCCGGACGAACCCTAACATTGATCCTCTTAGGTGAACTTGATTTTCTCAAGCCTGAGAAACCCAGCCATGTCACTAACCCATACCCCGATTTTGGGGACTCCGAGTCCCTCTGCGCTAATAAGATCCATCTCCGGGCTACCAAGGAGGCAAAGGCCAAACTAAAGCTTTCTTCTTCAGCTCATGTTTACATGTTTAGGAGGAGGACCCTAGAAAGGGTGAGAAAGAGATACATGATGCAGATACCCTTATCCAACCATTCATTTTTATTAATAATGTTGCAGCTGTAGACATATCTGACCAGATTTACCTACTTTTCACCAAAGGTGTAGTTATGGAGTCATTCCATCTTCTTGACACCTTCAGAGACGTTCTATTTTCTGTGAAAGCTGTCAATCTTGACCTATTCCTAATAGCATCAGCAAGTTCAATATGACATGTTTCTCAATCAGCAGCCCATCGGTGGATAAAGCAGGTAACAGATGTCTTACCAGTCATACTCCTTCCTCACTTTACCCTAAGAAAGCAGTCAGCAGCACATGAGATTGTTGCACTGTTTTTCTACATAGCAGGTTTCCCCAGTCTTATTTGGCCAGACAGGACTTTATCTTCAATCGCATACCTCTTGTTAACGTTAGGTTTGTGACCTAATGTGGAACCTATGGGCGGAATTTGAGATTCTCCTGGGAGTGGGAAACTAGATAGGCAGGGAAAATAGCCAGAAATTAGCTGTCCGAAGATATGATGAAACAAATCAATTAAGCTCAGGGAATTTTGAAAGCGGGTTGAGCTCCCCAACGTTTGCATGGATTTGCTTGTCATCATGCATTCTCATCACAAGGCAATTTTGGCAGAATTAAGTTCCCCTTCCCAATTTCAGTGCAGAATCGATGGACCGAATGGCCTCCTTGTGCACAGTTACAATTCTGGGAGTCTGTGCTCAAGTTATCTGTGAGCAAACAAGTTGGGCCTTTGGATTTATGAATGCATATAAGTAGTGTGCAGAAGTTGAGATAGTCAACTTGCTGGAGTTGGAGTGAATAGCTTTTGTCCTCTTTGGGCAGCATTATTCAACAATACGATGATTCAGGTTGGGTAGAGGCAGTCTAAGGAGGATGGGACAGGGAGACTGGCCAAGGGAGGGAGGGAAGGTATGGATTCAGAGATGTGGGGGGGTGGAAAGAGCTTTGGGAGAGGGGGGGTGTTGGAGGGGGCTTGCAAATGGGTTGGGGTGGTTGGTGGGGGCGGGGGGGGTTGATTATCCAGACAGGGATGGTCGGAGAGACATGGCCCTAAAGGTTGGGATCAGTGCTTCTATAGTGGGGTTTAGGGATTTGAACTGAGAGTATTGGGTAGCAGAGGGAACAGTGACAGTGAGAGGAGTGGGATGCACTGGGGAGACTCCTGGAGGCCAGGAGGGATGTCCTGTTCCCCCCAGGGGTCCGGAGGGTGTGCCACAGGGCAGCCAGTGCCACATGGGATGAAGTGACAGCGGCCGTCAGCTCAGGCAATGTGACCAAGAAGACTGGCACCCAGTGCCATAAGGTCATCGACCTACACCGGGCCACACGGGTGAGTTGGCACCGCCCTCACCCAGCACCATGCTGTGTGATGGCCCACCCATGCCGCCCCCTACTCAAACCCCTCCAACTCGCTGAAACCTTTCTCCCCCCACCCGAGCACCCTCCCCAACCACGCCCCCATGCCCCGCGCTGAACGACGCATGCAACTATGGATGCCCTCTCTGAGTCGCCACACAAGAAGTTGTCCCACAACCATCGGATAGGGCCCAGACTAGCGGCAGGTTGCCAGACATCAGAATCCTCCCTACCTTTGAGGAACAGGCATTGGAGGTTACGGGGGTGGCTGAGGACAAAGCGGTCATCAATGTGGAGGTCGGTGCACGCCGCAGGGGTGAGCATCCCAGGTGGACTGTCACACGTGACTTGTTAATGCCATACAGAATGACCCATCCCTCGCACTGACCACATGTTCATTCCCACGCAGGACCTGCAGCCGACGGAAGTGGCCCATCCTGGGTTGACCTCACCCTGCCTCCCAGGAGAACACTTTGGAGGAGAGCTCAAAGGATGCCACCATAGATGCATCACAGCTGTCATCCTCACCCTCCACCAGCACAGAGACACGCACTCCGGTGGGCAACGTTAGTAGTCAGGCTTCTGGGGCACCACCCATCTGCTGATGAACATCAGGTGGAGGCAGTAAAGCCCAGGCGAGATAGGGGTCTGCTGGATCCCAGAACCCAGCTGGATCCCACACAGATGCTGAGTCTCTGGAACATGTTTACCTGGAGTTGATGCAGACATCAGGGTGCGGCCATGATATTCAGAGGGAGATGGTGGCAGCAATGCGACACACCAAAGCCAACACTGCTAGGGTGGCGACCGCAGTGGAGAGCCTGGAGCATGATGTCGGCAACATGAGTGGAGGTGTCTAATGCATTAGCAGTCGCTAACGACCATTGTTGAGGGCCTCGGTAGACTCTGCGACTCAATGTGAGGTGTGACCCAGTACTAGGCGGTCCTTGATGAGACGCTGCGGTACAGGTGCTTGCATACACATGCATCATATGGTGGTCACACATGAACTGTATGTTCAGGGATTGGAGCCCCTTCCTGTTAATAAAGGGCATTCCCAGATGGCCCGGTGAGGGCAAGGCGACATGCGTGCCACCTATCAGCCCCAGGACCTGGAAAACCCCGAGATGGCGGACAATCCTCCTGCCCAGGCATCTTGTTGGGATTGGTCCTTGTCAAGATTTATGTAGTTTTCTACTCGGCCAACCTGTCGGATGCACCTGTGGGTTGTGAGATTCCACACAGGTCCCGCTCGAGCCCTGGAAGGATCCCAAGGCGTTAAAGTTCAGGGCTACGGTGTCCTACTCCTCCAAATGGTGTCAAGTCCGCAAGGATGGGGCACAGGTGCCACAACATCTCGTTGAGGAGGAGCCTCCTGCGGATCAAAGGACCTGTGATGCCGGTACACCTTTGGCCGTCACGGGCCTACACCTCTGGGTCCCTTCCTGGCCTGATGGATGGCCAGGTCCTCAGGGTGTGGGGCGGTTCAGGTATAGGGGCCGCCACCTCAAGCATCTGCAGACGCGGCTGATGCTGCCACCATCTCCTACTTCTGTCTGCTAGGGCTACCAGTAGCACCGTTAGAGCCTGTTCTGTGGGGTCCAAAATACTATACCGTTCAATATTTGTAAGGAATTGGAGTGGTTGTTAGACTGACAAACAGCGGTGGCTCCCCGTTTGATACCCCGCCTCCCCATCGATTCCCCCCACTCCCTCCATGCCCAGAACCCCTGTCCACGCACTTCCAGCTGCAGAGGGCCCACCTCAACGGATAGGGATCATGGTTGCCCCCAAAATGGGTGCACAAGATTCAGGGGTTGGCATGGTTGGCAAGCCGGCGAGAAACTCCCTGAAAAACCCGCCACAAATGAACTTAGACATTTTTCCATTAAATTCCACTGTGAGTATGCGTGTAGAAGCAGAGCAGTTACAGAAGGTGAGACTGAACAATGTGTCAAAATTACTTTCTCTTTCTGGTGCTGCTGCATTGCGTGTTAGTCGTCGCCTGTTCGCATTCTTTGTTTTTTTTCCAATGCCTGACTCTTATCACCTCAAAGATGCAGGTTAACAGCTCATGTAATAAAACATGTTAAAATCCACTGGCCTACTCAGTATTCACTTCCAACCTGAAGGGAGAAAGGCTTCTGCCAGAATTGCTAACAGCTGATCACAGGAAACAGGACAATTTCTAAAATTACGAGCCTGCCATACATGTAATTGGGGGGGCGATGACTAAATAAACCTTCAAAACGACCTGATAGCAGCACAATGCACACAAAACAAAAAAGCACAAGCTTCTTTCATAGAGAAAGTAAAGTACTGTCACTGAGCGGCGAGGGGAGAGCTTCAGTGCTGCTGTTGCCTCAGTCAGTAAAAATTAATCACACAATGTACATTTGAAACAGAACGTGGTACAGTGGCAGGTGTCCCCCCCTGAGCACAGAGGAAATGTGGAAGAGGGAAAAAGAGATATATTCTTGGTTAGACTATAAGAATGAAAATCCTGCATGGAAGGTATGTGCAAATATTAGCAGCTTATCACTTTCTTCATGTCCAACGGATTGAGACTTTTGAATGAATGGCATTTGTACAAGCTGGATCCAGCTGAAGTGCACATTTAAAATCTGTTAGTAAACAAAAATTGTAGAACGCAAACCGTTGAAACTCAGATCGCTGTTCAACAAGTCGCTGAAAAACATTGGAAAAATTTGTGACAACCGGAATCATAGAATTTACAGTGCAGAAGGAGGCCATTCGGCCCATCGAGTCTGCACCGACTCTTGGAAAGAGCACCCCACCCAAGCCCACACCTCCACCCCACCCCCATAACCCTTTAACCCCACCCAACACTAAGGGCAATTTTGGACACTAAGGGCAATTTAGCTTGGTCAATCCACCTAACCTGCACATCTTTGGACTGTGGGAGGAAACCGGAGCACCCGGAGGAAACCCACGCAGACACGGGGGGCGGGATTCTCCACCCCCACGCCGAAGTGGCCGCGCTGTCGTGAACGCCGTCGAGGTTCACGACGGCGCGGAACGGCCCCGGTCCCGACCGATTCAGGCCCTGACAATGGGCCAGTATCGGGGCTGCGTCATCTACCCGCGCCAGGCCTTGTCGCCCGCTTAAAAGTGGCGCCACATAGATGACGCAGCCTGCGCCGCATAACGGACGTCATCCGCGCATGCGTGGTTGCCGGACGGATTCTTGCGGGGCCGCGGAAGGAAGGAGGTCCTCCTTCAGAGAGGACGGCCCGATGATCGGTGGGCACCGATCGCGGCCACCCCACATTTAAGGTACTCCCCGGTGCAGGATCCGCCCTCGCCCCCCCACAGGCCGCCCCCCCCAGCGTTCACGCACCGCCCACGACTGTAGTGACCAGGTGTGGACGGCGCTGGGGGGAATCTGCCGTTTTGGCCTGGCCGCTCGGCCCATCCGGGCCTCAGAATAGCAGGGGTGCCGGAGAATCGCCATTTTCTGTGTTTCCGGCGATTCTCCGGCCTGCGGCCCGCGAAACTCGACCGGGCCGTTCCCGCCGATTGGGAGAATCGTGGGAGGATGTCGGACCGGATTCTTGCGGGGCCGCGGAAGGAAGGAGGTCCTCCTTCAGAGAGGACGGCCCGATGATCGGTGGGCACCGATCGCGGCCACCCCACATTTAAGGTACTCCCCGGTGCAGGATCCGCCCTCGCCCCCCCCCCACAGGCCGCCCCCCCCAGCGTTCACACACCGCCCACGACTGTAGCGACCAGGTGTGGACGGCGCTGGGGGGAATCTACCGTTTTGGCCTGGCCGCTCGGCCCATCCGGGCCTCAGAATAGCAGGGGTGCCGGAGAATCGCCATTTTCTGTGTTTCCGGCGATTCTCCGGCCTGTGGCCCGCGAAACTCGACCGGGCCGTTCTCGCCGATTGGGAGAATCGTGGGAGGATGTCGGACCGGCGTCCCCGGAAATGTTGGCGGCCCAGGCGATTCTCCCAACCGGCGTGGGAGTGGAGAATCGCGCCCGGGGAGAAAGTGCAGACTCTGCACAGACACTGACCCAAGCCGGGAACCGAACTTGGGACCCTGGACATGTGAAGCAATTGTGCTAACCACTATGCTACCGTGCTGCCCTTTTAAAAACATTTATCTGAGAGGCAGACAAGTAGAGTTGATCAAATACAGGCCAAGAAGTCAGGAGCAGTCAAACTGAGGTCAAACAGCACTACCACTGGTGGAAGGGTATAAATACACTGTAACACGTTTACATGGGAGAATATAGAACATACAGTGCAGAAGGAGGCCATTCGGCCCATCGAGTCTGCACCAACCCACTTAAGCCCTCACTTCCACCCTATCCCCATAACCCAATAACCCCTCCTAACCTTTTTGTTTGGTCACTAAGGGCAATTTATCATGTCCAAACCACCTAACCTGCACGTCTTTGGACTGTGGGAGGAAACCGGAGCACCCGGAGGAAACCCACACAGACACGGGGAGAACGTGCAGACTCCGCACAGATAGTGACCCAGCGGGGAATCGAACCTGGGACCCTGGTGCTGTGAAGCCACAGTGCTAGCCACTTGTGCCACCGTGCTGCCCTCATCTGAGAATGCATCTCATCTAAAGGTGACTTGTACAGTTTTCGGCTCTGCACGCCAACTGGCTCAAAACCACACATCTTTACAGTTGAAGGTGATGCACAGGGGGCATTTGACAAAGTCAAGTATGAGCCAGCTGTTTGAGAGGGTAGAGGATACATGTGAACGGTGTGGGAGGGGCCCAGCTAATCATGTGCACTTGTTCTGGTCTTGCCCAAAGTTGGAGAAAATTTAGGGTTGTTTTTCAGCACCAAGTCAGTGATCCTCCACGTGGATTTGGAGCTGATTCCCATGGGGGCCATATTCAGGGTGTCAGACCTGCCAGAGGTACAGACGGGAGCGGGGGCAGATGTTTTAGCCTTCATTTTGTTGCTCATTCGCATGTGGGTCCTGTTGGGGTGGAGGTCAGCTTCTCCACCCTGTACCTTGGTGTGGCTGGGGATCTAATGGAGTTCTTACTTCTTGAGAAGGTGAAATTTGGCCTAAGTGGAGCAGATGAGGGATTCCACAAGAGATGGGATTTGTTTATTTTGCATTTCAGAGAGCTAGTTACTGTCAACTGTTGGGGGGGAGGGAGTTGGGTTGGGGGAGGGGGTTGGTGTAGGGTTTATTGTATTTAGGGGTGTAATGTTTTGCCTTGTTTTGTATTGTAAAATATTGAAAAGCTCAAAACGTGAAAATTTGAATAAAAATCAACACATCTTACTCTGACCACTTTGGCTTGCTGGAATTACAAAATGCAAATGGTGTTGACACGGGGATCAGGTTGCATTCCTGTTGTAGTGCCGTAGAAATGATTGGCCATATCATTATCCAGATGAGGAAGAACATTTGTCAGCATATCAAAGTAATCAAGAGTAACATTTTGATTCTTACTGAGAAACCTACAAGCCTAAGTAACAAAATTGCTCTCATCATTCACTTGATATGTTAGCACAATCGGCTAAACAGCTGGCTTGTAATGCAGAACAAGGCCATCAGCGCGGGTTCAATTCCCTTACCCTGAAAAGACGCTGGAATGTGGCGACTAAGGGGCTTTTCACAGTAACTTCATCGGAGCCTCCTTGTGACAATAAGCGATTATTATTATTATTTTGAAAGGTGATCCACTCTTTTGGGTAGGATTCTCTGTTGGCTGGTGCTGAAATCGGGAAACGCAATTGGTCGGGGAATAGGCTCCGCCGCCAAAATGTTGGCTGGCACCGATTTGACGCCCAACCGCAATTCTCTGTGACCTCGACAGCAGCATCAATGTGGTCCGGGACACGTCGTTTGCATGTATTGGCGGGCCCAGTATTCTCCGGGATCTCCGTGATGCTCCGCCTCTGATGAACTGAGTTCCCAATGGAACGCTTCACTTGTGCTTTTAAAAATCCTGAAACCGGAATCATGGCTGCTGAGGGAGAGAGAGGGGGTACGGAAAGTATCCAACACCGCCATAGTTTTCTGACAGTTGTGCTGGTGGCCGGAGGTGTAGCGGGGGGTGACCAGGAGGTGAGCTGTGGGGTCGGGGCGGACTGGCATGGAACACCATTGCCGCAGCCGGCAAGGCAGCCATGCAGCTGCGGATGCCGCTGACTGCCCATGTGAACCTAGGGCCACGGGTTACATAGGTGTCCCCCCCAGGCCACCCCCGAGGTGCCCTCTGGCCCCAGCTGACCCAGCAGCTGTATGGGCACGCTCCAGCACAACCAGTGCCATCTTGTTGGCTGGGATGCTGTGTGTGAGGAGTGAAGTGTGTATATGGGGCTCCAGCTTGTCATCCTCCCGAGTGTCAATCATCCCGCACCATTTTTTATTGGAATCGATTGTGTTCCACACGGCACCGGTGCTAGCCCCTTTAAAGTTGTTGAATCGATCCAGGTTCAGCACTAGTTTTGCTGTTGTGAAAGTCCACAAATTCTGCATCGACGTCAACATTTAGTATCAACGGAGAATCCCGCCCCATGTTTTTAAATCTAATTGAACTTGCAGATCAAAGAGCTGACACGATAGTTAAGTATTTTCTTGAATGTTTCAAAAAACATATTATTGGTGACTCCTACATGAAGCAGCATCTTATAGTTTGCTAGTGATGGAACAAGAATTATGTTAGCCATCAAATCAGGTGTAACTCACAGACTTATGGATCAATACATAGATATTATTAGGGAGGCATGGTGGCACAGTGGTTAGCACTGCTGCCACACGGCGTTGAGGACCCAGGTTCGATCCTGGCCCCGGGTCACTGTCCGTGTGGAGTTTGCACATTCTCCCCGTGTCTGCGTGGGTCTCACCCACAAAACGCAAAGATGTGCAGGGTAGGTGGATTGGCCACGCTAAATTGCCCTTAATTGGAAAAAAATAATTGGGCGGTCTAAATTTATATTAAAAAATACAGACATTATTGTTTGGCATTGTGCGAACCACAGGTTAGAACATGCAGTGGGCAAGTTGGTGACAGGAGTTAATGCGTGAACTATTTATTCCCATTCCTTTAGTGACAAATTATACTCTGTGTAGAACAGTTCACCTCTTAATTAGACGCAGCTGGCAGAATGTGCTGCTGAATTACAGCAGCAAATTTCCAAAATAGGCCACATTTTAAGCGCCAGATGGGTAGCAAGTTCATTTTGAAGTGTTGGCTGTGTGGTGCAACTATGAAGCATTGTGTGCTCATTTTGAACAGGCAATGAAAGATGGAACAGGGTCTGAGTCCGACAGGAAAGCCTATGAGGGTCCGTTAAAGAGAATTTCCTCAAAACAGTTTCTCTTATGCTTACCTCTGTTGTGTGGCATCTTGCATGAACTGTCATGCCGTTTGCAGAAACGCATTACAAAGATTGCGTACGCGGCCAAACTGACCCTTCACAGCCCATACTTTTTGCATAGACTGAAAGAGAGACCTGGCACAAAAATTGGAAGCCAAAGTTGAAGGGAAAGTTTGGAATGGTCTCATTAGGGAGAAACAGTAAGATTATAGGCATCAACCAACAGCAGTTTCTTACCAATCTGGTCAATAATTTAGAATATCGAACGTTCACAACCCCTGCCGCACTGTTCAGTTTTGCATCTCTGGTCGACAATTGCACATTCTTGATAAAGACCATAGGCCAGTTGAAATGCCATCAGGTTATGGAGAATTGGCACGAGCTTTTCTCTGCAAGCGGTTTAAATTGCCATCTACGCATTCAGAGATTATGTGGAGGAAGTTGGGCAACCTGTTCCCCAGGATTAATGACCATTACTAAACTGTACACAAGCAATTCCAAGCTGCACTGCCGAATGTGAGCGAGGATTCAATCAAGTGGATACCAACACACTCAAGAATTCTCATAAACCAGGTGTCATCAATCCACCGGCGCGATCTGGGGGGGCCTATGTTTTCGATGCGGGTCAACGGTGTGGGTTGGCCATGTCGCACGGGGCGGTCGATGCAGGCCGCCGTTGTGCGCATGCGCAGACCCCCGACCGGAGGTGCAGGGCCCTGTATCGGCAGCCGGAGCTGCGAGGACTGCTCCGGGGCCCTGCAAGCCCCCTGCAAATCGGAGAATAACCCTGGACTTTCTCCAGGCAAGTCCAGAGTGATTCCTGCGCCTTTTTTCGCGGGCGTGGGGACATAACCCCATTATTGGAGAATACATAATGATAACAAGTTTTAGGATGTTTCGGGGGATAAAACATCTGGAAAATCTACTGATCAGTTTGCTATGCTAATTTAGAATCAAAACCTTTCGCCTTGGACAAATTTACAATGCTGACGAAATGAGTCTGAACTGGCAGTACGTCTATAGGAAAAAGCGAGCAGCAGCTGAAGAAAGTGCATCAATGGGTGTGAAGGATGCAAAGAATACTTTGATTGTGCTTGGTTGTGCCAAGGTGGCTGGTACATCCAACTGTACATTGGCTGTAATTGGAAAGAGCAAATGTCCGAGATGTTCTGACATTATATGGTCTCTAGCATGCTAATAAGGGAGTCTGGTTGGTTTCACAACCACTTCGTACCAGAGGCACATGCACATTGTTGGGTAGCTGGACTTAAAATCATGTAAAATCATGTTGCTCCAAAGATGCGCAGGTTAAGTGGATTGGCCATGCTAAATTGCCCCTTAGTGTCCAAATGGTTAAGCGGAGTTACTGGGTTACGGGGATAGGGTGGAGACGTGGGCTTAAGTAGGGTGCTCTTTGCAAGGGCCGGTGCAGACATTTTAATAATTTAAAAAAAAATTTAGAGTACCCAATTCTTTTTTCCAATTTAAGAGGCAATTTAGCATGGCCAATCCACCTACCCTGCACATCTTTGGGTTGTGGGGGTGAAACCCATGCAGACATGGGGAGAATGTGCAAACTCCATACAGTCAGTGACCCGGGGGCCGGGATCGAACCTGGGGCCTCAGTGCTGTAGGCAGCAATGCTAACCACTGCGCCACCATGCTGCTCTGGGGGGGGACGTGGGTGCAGACCTGATGGGCCGAATGGCCTCCTTCTGCACTGTAAATTCTATGACCCTGGACAATTGTTAAGCATATCTCCCTGTCAAACTCTTGGTGAAGAATATGTTTTCGCTGTTTACCCTCACCCACACCCACACCTCACAAAGAAATGTCATCAATTCAGCTAACGGTCCAAGGTGATTTTTGGGTCATGAAATGCAAATTATTAAAAAAGTGATGACGAGGATGACAGGTGAATCTAGTAGAGAAAGTGCCTTTGGACAATATTTATTTAGATGTGTGATGGGTGGATAGATGCACTCGAGCAATATGGATTTATAAGTGAGCAATGCCAATCTATAAAATAAAAGAATAACTTATGAAACAAAATCCAATGTTGCTGAGGCAGATGAAGCTGTAGGAACTATTCAAGAAGGTCTCTTCGCGGAATATATCGACACTCTGAACCTTCTCCTCCAAGCAGGATGGACAATGATGTCATGGGTAGGAACTTCGTACAGGTACCCTGCATTTATTATTCAGTGATAAATCTTATTTTTCTAGCCATTTTATTGAATTTAAACATAGCTAGCCTAGGCTTAGTACTGTAAGTAGACCTAGTCCTATTTGCCATATCCAAAAACCAAAATTACCTGAAACATGCCCCAAGGATTTTGGATAATGAATACTCAACCTGTAAAGTGTTGCATAATGAAATTCCAGCTAAGCTAATGGGTAATGATTCAAATGACCATACGGTTCAACATAAAATGTCTATCGCCTACCAGCACTAATATTTTTCACCTAAAACACATAGTTTACTGATTTCTGGGTACTCATAGTTTACTGATTTCTGGGGACTCAAATGATTAATACATAGGAAAACAACACAGCAATAGATATGAGGCGCGATTTAATGGCCACGCTGCGCCGAAAAGCAGCACACCGCGGCATAGTGTGCTTGATAAAAGCCAGGAGACCTCACTCTTCCGGGATCTACCCGGCTCGCAACACCTTGTGAGATCTAACGCGATCTTACAAGATATTGCGATGTAAACACTTTTTAGCAAATCTTCATATTAAAGCGAGACAGCTAGTCTCACTTTAATGTGCAGATTCCTGAGTTAAGTGAGGTGTGGGATCAACCTCCTTTTCCTTGCAGACCTCGGGTGATTGCCGTTCAGTACTTGTCTCCACAAACAGGGGCCAGATTGGCAGTTGTGGGGGTCTCCCAGGTGATCGGAGGCCCCCATGTCCTTTGGGCAGGGTGGTACCCTGGCAATGCCACCCAGGTGCCAGCCTGACACTGCCAAGCTGCCCAGGTGCAGGGGCACTGCCAGGTAGGCACTGCCAAGGTGCCAAGTGGAATTTTCTGTGTGGGTGCGATCAGGCCAGGGGTGCCCTGAGTGAGTGTTGGGGGTGGCTGGGGACTCTCCCATAGTGCATTGGGATTGGAGTTGGTCAGGGTCGCTTTGGGGGCCTCAGAGATTGGGACGCTACAAAATGGGGCTATGTGCGGCCTCGGCCACGCGATTCCCCTTGATGCCCCTTATCAAATGCTGCAAGCACCGGTAAGTACGTGGCTAAACACGCTCGTTATGGGATTTTGTTCCCATTTAGTTAAATCACGCCCTTGCTCAACACAATTTCAGAGAGCTCCTGCACTTCAATTTCTCTCTTCACCACTGACTAGCAGCATAATGAAAATACAACCTACGTGAATAGAGTGAAATGAAACATCTATTTAAATGTTATTTTTTGATATTTACAGTGATTCGACACAGGTGTAGGTGCACCCTTCTCAGCCTGACCTGCTGGAGACAATGGGGTCATGGACAGAGGGGTGGTTGAGGGGTGGCAGGGCATCCTTAGAGTGTCCTGGGATGAAGCCCCTGGGCTATCGTGTCGACGCTACTCCTCATTGGTGCACGATGGCACCACCCTGACTCCTTTAGGGGCACCTGGAGGTATGGTGAGGTGCCCTGTACTCCCCCCCCCCCCCCTCACCTCGCCACTGCTGCATTGCACTCATGCCAAGAGAGATGAAGTGCAGGTCTGAGTGCAAATCCGGTAGCAACTGTGCCTTCTGTTGGACCAGGCCCTTCATGGCAGTTACCAACCTCGCTATGGAGGAAGCCAAGTGATTGCATGCCAGAGGCATAACAGTACTCATAACACTATAAATTCCTCACAGTAAAGCCAGAGTATGGCTTCTCGTTAGCACTGCTGCTTCACAGCGCCAAGGACCCAAGTTCAATTCCGGCCTTGGGTGACTGTATGTGTGGAGTTTGCACATTCTCCTTGTGTCTGCGTGGGTTTCCTCTGGGTGCTCCGGTTGCCTCCCACAGATATAAAGGTGTGCAGGTTAGGTGGATTGACCAGGTTAAATTGCCTCTAAGTGCTCAAAGATGTGCAGATTAGGTGGGGTAACGGGCATGGGAATGGGCCTAGTTAGGGTGCTCTTTCAGAGGGTTGGTGCAGACTCGATGGGTTGATTGGTCTCCTCATGTACTGTAGCAATTCTATGGTTCTAGCATCTCTGCCTGTTTCCACATCTCCATCAGGTCAAATCCAGAGTCCCATCACCTGCTTGGGACTCAGCAGGCATCAGGGGCGAAATTCTCCTACCCGCCCCGCCACATTTCTGCGTCGACCGGCCGGCAGGAGTCTCCGTAACACCGGCCAGTCAATGGGGTTTCCCATTGTGGGGCAGCCCCACGCCGTCGGGAAACCCCCCGGTGCCGGCAGAACGGAGACTCCCGCCGGCGGAGAATGACGCCCCTGGTCTCTAGCTGTACTCTGAGTCTGAGAGGCTTCAGGTAATACATCCTCCATCAGCATGCAGGCATGTGTCTGTGATGTGCTCACCAGATTGTGACCCCAAGCCTAATCTAAAATGAGCACCCACCGAAGTGAATGTCTCTGAGATGCAGGGGAATGGCGTGATGGTACATCCTCTGAGAAAACCTCCGAGGTGGTCTTGAGGTGGAACTGGCACGAGGGAAAGGCTGTCTCCTCTTTTGTTCCTTGACTGGCTGGCAATTCCTGCAGTGGAGAACAAAAAGAATTCGCTGATGATTAGGCACAACTCCTTTTCGGAACAATCGTTTAGCCGTTCCTCCTGTATGTGAACAGCAGACAGGAGGCATCGCTGGCTGCAACACCCCAGCCTATCCATCCTTGCATGCTTGGTCTTTCTCCTCCCTGGCAAGTATTGTAGCTTCTTCCTCAAATGGGATGAAGATTCCAATGTCTCAGACACCTCTTCGTCACATTGCGCTCCCCGTGATTATGAACATTTTATGAGCAGACAGACAGGGAGTCTGATTGAGTATCATCCCGATGGGCGCATTACAA
Source organism: Scyliorhinus torazame (assembly GCF_047496885.1). Taxonomy (NCBI): domain Eukaryota; kingdom Metazoa; phylum Chordata; class Chondrichthyes; order Carcharhiniformes; family Scyliorhinidae; genus Scyliorhinus; species Scyliorhinus torazame. Next base: position 131,242,702 of record NC_092722.1, read on the forward strand.
CTTTATGGACAGTAAGTGTTTGACACCCGTCCTGCAACTGGTACAAGATTCACAGCATGGAATGGCTCTCACACATTCAGTCCACATGCTCCACCTGCTGCTTAGGCATAGATCATTGGTTTGCTGTCATGTGATCGCACATGGCCAACAATCCTGCCCCCGAGTGGATGTGTCGTTCACTTCCTGTCCTGCCACCAACAACTTTCTGGCCGTGAATCTCTGGCCTCGTTACGCTCTCGATAAGGCAAAACATGACCGGTGAATAGTGGGATTTGCAAAAACGAGAACCGTGCCAGGTGCCAAACAGTTTGCAATGCAACCGGGCCACTCCTGTAGGTGAAATCGGGATCTCACTGTAGCATGGCAAGAAACCAATTATCGCCATTTAAACCCTATATCCGTACAATTAACAGGAGCCACCCCATATCCAATAGCCTCCCATCATTCAGAGGCCTCCCGAGCAAGTGGTGACGCTGGCGCAAATTAGAACACCTTTTCAAAAAAGCGAGCAGGCGCAAGGCCATCTGTGGAGAGCCAAGGAGGTGACTGGCCATCTTTGCTCACAGGCAAAGAGCCAAGGGGTGCTGGGTTTGCCATCCCAGTGTTCGGTGGGGGGTGGGGGACCCTCGGCTGGGTTGGGGTACCCTCCGCAGGGGTGGGCTGCCATGGGAGGGTGGGGGGCACAACATGCACAGCTCCACCATGCCAACCCCTGGATCATTTGTACCCGTTCATGGGGCAACCCATAACCCCCACCGACTGCCGAGGCATCCGGCATTGCAGCTGAAGGCTATCACTAATAGGGAATTGTCAGTGGTGGTTAAGTGAACACTTCACACAACCCAAATGAATCCCTGTCGGTGGGCAGGTCATGTAGCATGTGGGAGCCATTGCCTAGCATCCCAATCATTTTTTGATGCCTGGACACTGTGCTTGAACACTGCGGGAAGCAACACCACACACGCAGCAGCCAACATCCAAGCACCCAGTGGATGGGACACAGTTACCGGAACATGTCCACAGTCGGGTGTTGGGTGGGTGCCACGGGCAGGGAGAGATGCCCGGAGAGATGGGCCAAGGGTTTGGGGGTCAGCACCCATTGTGGAAGAAAGTGACAAAGCCATCATACTGGTTGGGCACAAAGGTGTTTATTATATTTGAAAACTCTCCACCCTCCTGATTATGCTGCCCCCTCCCCCCCTTACCCCCACCTACTGTCTAACCCCCTCCCCCCATCCCAGGTGCCCTCAGTGATCCTCGATATGCTTTGCCCTCCTAGCTCTACTGCTACGTCAAGGTGTGCCACAGGATGCTCCTCAGAGATGGAGGCAGCCAGCTGCTTACCTCTCCCATGCCCTTTGGTGCCCCAGCCATCGTCCTCTGGGGGCGCTAAGGCTGGAGGGCACCGGCTCACCTGTCAGCAGCACATGCACAGCCGTCCCCGTGTACTGGCTGTGAGATGCAGTGGGGTGGAATTTGGGGGAGCAGATGGCCACCATCCCCACTCTATGGGCAGGTCTGAGTTGGCACTTCGCGCCCCCTCCTCCCGGTCGGTTCCCATAGGGCCCTGGAGTTCATCTTCGGACAGAAAGGCAACTGCTTCAAACCTTGGGTGCCCCTTCATCATCTGGTTCTGCCAGCCTGGTTCTGGTGGTTCCCAATGGTCCCCACCATTGTGTCAACGCCCTCAGCGATGCTCCTCAGTGACTGGGAGAAGCTCCGCAGTGCCTCGGCCATGCCTGGGAGCGGGACATGTCCCGCAGAGCCTCATCAAGGTCAGCCTGGTACTGGGTGACATCCCCAAGTGAGGCGGATATTCTTCCAAGGCTCTCCACTGCGGTCGCCACCCTAGCAGTATTGACCTCGGTGCCACACATTGCCTGCGACATCTCCTGCGCCCGTAGCCTCTGGGACTCCTCCAATTGGCTATGGATCTGCTTAAATGTTGCTGACATCTCCCACTGACCGTCTCCCTCAGCTGGGCCCCAGCTAGGTCCTGGGATACAGCAGTCCTCCAACTGTTGTCTCGCCTGGGGTTTCCTGCCTCCACCTGATGTACATCAGCGGCAGTGTGGTGCTCACCAGATTGTGCCCAAGAAGCCTGACCACTGACATTTCCCACTGAGGTGTGTGTATCTGTGCTGGTGGAGGGTGGGGATGACAGCTGTGCCGCGACTATTATGGTGGCATCCTCGAAGCTCTCCACCGAGGTGGTCTCCTGGAAGGCTGGAGACGGTGCCGCCCGGGATGGGCCGGTGACATCGGCTGGAGGACCTGCAGGAGAATTGACATGTGGTCAGTAGGAGCGATGGGTCGGTCAGTTAGGCAATAACAACTCATGTTTGACAGGTCCCCTGGGTTGAGCCCGGTGGTTCCTCACCTAGGTGGCATCCGCCTGCCTCCGTGTTGGTGAGCGCTCTGTCCTCAGCCATCCCAGTCACCTCCAGGGCAGGCTCCTCGAAGGTGGTGAGGATTCTGGTGTCCGGCATGTCTCTACCAGTCTGGGCCCTCTCCCGGTGATTGTGGGGCAACTTTTCCTGAGGAGACAGAGTGAGGGCATCATTAGCCACACGTGTGGTTCTCAGTGGTGGTGGGGGTCTGCGGAGGAGGGGTTGAAGGGGTGGGGTGGAGGAAGGGTTGGGTGTTGAAGGGGGAGGGGGGAAAATGCTCCCTTGGGGGACGGAATGGTCTGGGGGGGGGTGGGTGTGTTGTACTGGGTGACATCCCCAAGTGAGGCGGATATTCTTCCAAGGCTCTCCACTGCGGTCGCCACCCTAGCAGTATTGACCTCGGTGCCACACATTGCCTGCGACATCTCCTGCGCCCGTAGCCTCTGGGACTCCTCCAATCGGCTATGGATCTGCTTAAATGTTGCTGACATCTCCCTCTGACCGTCTCCCTCAGCTGGGCCCCAGCTAGGTCCTGGGATACAGCAGTCCTCCAACTGTTGTCTCGCCTGGGGTTTCCTGCCTCCACCTGATGTACATGAGCGGCAGTGTGGTGCTCACCAGATTGTGCCCCAGAAGCCTGACCACTGACATTTCCCACTGAGGTGACCTCACTTGTGCTGCACAATAAGATCATTGACCTACCTGCACTGGAGGTCAGTCCTCCTGGTCACACTCCCAGAGCTCACAGCCGCCGCCATCTCATCCCAGGTAGCACTGGCTGCCCCTATGGTTAACCCGCCTGGATCCTCGGGGGAACAGGACTCCCTCCTGGCCTCCCCAGGTCAGTGTCCCCGAATCTTGGAGCTGGTCTCCTCGATGCCATTGTTGCGAGCTGGCTGGGGTTGGCTGAGCAAGTGCAGCTTAAGTGCTGCTCGACCTTGTTGGCAGGAGGCTGGCGAGCACGGTGCCGCGAATCAGCTGGCAAGCCTTCATTTGCAGCGTGAAGCCAGTGAGGCCTCGTTAAGTGGACCAATTAACAGTGAATAACGTTGCCAGCCTTGCCGGGCCAAGCGCCGGAAAACCCGCGGTAATTCCCGCTCGCTACAACACAAAGAAATCTTTCCAGAGAATCGCATCCTCTGCCTTATTTATGCGAAGGCTTTGCTGATGTGTTTGTGTTCACAATCCCTTCACTTTATGCCAACCTCTCAGGTTAGAGGAAGGAAGATTGGGCAGATGGCCGTGGCTTTTCGCCTAATCCTCACCCACCTGAGACAGCTAGGAAACAAGAAATGAACAGTGACACATGACCATCAAACACATGTTAAAAATGTTTGACTAGATCGGTGAGCTTTACTCTACAGTATTCCAAAGTCTCAAAAGTTTCATTCTAATTTGTTACATATTGCACAGCTTCACACTCAGAGAAGCGTAACTGTGGAGCAGATGAAAGAGGATTTCCTTGGATCCCATGGGCTCTGACCTTCGCTATCAGCCTCCCATGTGAGACCTTATCAAAAGTCTTGTTGAAATCCAAGTAGAGGTCATCAAATGCATTTCCCTCATCTACACACTTGGTCACCTCTTCGAAAAATTCAGTCAAGTGGGTCAGACATGACCTCCCCTTAACAAAACCATGCTGACTGTTCGTGATTAATTCCTGCCTCTCCAATTGCAGGTGAATTCTGTCTCTCAGAATTGCTTCTAATAGTTTCCCCACCACTGAGGTTAGACTGACTGGCCTGTAGTTTCCTGGATTAACCCCTCCTCCCTCCTCTGATTACTTCTCTTATGTGGTTGATTCACTTAATTTGTAAACAATTCTGCCCTTTGGTAACATCATCTTTAGGTAAGGGGTTATATTCCATAGTTATAAATTTACCCAACTCTCCATCTTGTCTCAAGTTACGGACAAGTCAAAATTTCCGATAAGAACAATGAATGACTGGAATCGTAAGACTTGTGTCCTATTCCACGCAGAGTTGACCTATAAATCCCACATCGTTCTGATTGCCAGCTGCTTATTAACAATATTACTTGTCTCTGCACCTATCCCAAGCCACAAGTGTTAACATTTGTCCATCACCGCAGCCTCATGGCGCCGAGGTCCCAGGTTCGATCCCGGCTCTTAGTCACTGTCCATGTGGAGTTTGCACATTCTCCCCGTGTTTGTGTGGATTTCACCCCCACAACCCAAAAAGATTGGCCATGCAAAATTGCCCCTTAATTGGAAAAAATGAATTGGGTACTCTAAATTTATTTTTAAACATTTAACATTTTAAAAAATAAACATTTGTCCATGTTTTTTATGCCATTAGACTCAATTTCCCTAATGTCTTCCCTACTAGCCTCCCTGTATGGTGACCTGCATAACAGCAAACCATTGAGGAGCAATGAGATTGCAGAACCTTCCATTAAGATCCTCATGTTGTATCCAGACAGATAAATTCTGCTCTCCTTGTCTGACAACATTATGCTGTGCTTAATACATCAGTCACCCAAGCCTTTGCTGCAGAAAGTTCTGGACCGACCATATTCTTCAAGTTGGTCTGCAGTTAGAAAAGCTGGCGTGGGTCATGTGGGCTTCTTGATAGTCGCAGCCAGATTTTGAATGGGGGCGCCTGACAAAACTTTATATGGCTGCTTAAAATGTTGATGCTCTGATTTTAGACTCCATTGGTTGGTATGCAGACCTCAAGTAGTCGTAATCCATAGGTTCAAAGCTGAAGAAGAACTAGCCATCTCGGGAATGAAGGAGAAAATGTTGGAAAATCTCAGCAGGTCTGGCAGCATCTGTAGGGAGAGAAAAGAGCCAATGTTTCGAGTCTGATGACTCTTGGTCAAAGCTAACAGAGAAAGTGGGAAATATTTATATCGTGGAGTAAGAATGAAAGATGAGTCATAGCCACAGAAACCAATGGAAACGGGTGCTAATGGCCACAGAAATCAAGGGGAAAGAGTGCTAATGGCAGTCCCCAGAGAGAACAAAAGATGTGAAAGGCCAAACAGCAGAGAAACTAACATCAGAGGATGAACTGTAGATGTGGGAGGAGGGGAAGGGGCAAGCAAAGAGGAGAAAGGTTAAGGAAAGGTGGATAAGATGGGGGTGGGGGGGGGGGGGGTTAAATATGTATTAAGAAAGAAAGAAATGGTAAAAGGCAGTTAAAATGAAATGGGATGAAAACAAATGGGTCAAGGTGGGGTAGAGCTGATCATCTGAAGTTGTTGAATTTGATGTTGAGACCGGAAGGCTGTAGCGTGCCTAACTGGAAGATGAGATGGTGTTCCTCCAGTTTGCGTTGAGCTTCACTGGAACATTGCAGCAGGCCAAGAACAGACATGTGGGCATGGGAGCAGGGTCTTTTGTTAAATTGGCAAGCAACGGGCAGGTGTTGCTGACTTTGCTTTAGTTCAATTGCTCTGTTTTAGTACCTTTGCTCTTGAGTCGCCAGGTATCTTTATGATACCGCCACGAGGTTCAAGTCCGAGTAATGAACAATAATCCAATACACCGATTAGTAAGATTTAAATCAAAGCACATTTATTATACACAGTAATCGCTACTCATGCACAAATTCTACGCCTAAGCTATTTCTACACTAACAGGCCTACACTTAACTTGGAACTGGCCCACCAGGTCAGGGAAACAAATGGCCTTTCGTTCGGGTTCTGAGCCTGCGGGATTCGAAGTTGGTACAGATTGGTAGCTAGGAGCGCCTATCTCATAGCGAGTGTTGAATTAAGACTTACGAGTTTGATGATCACTGGAGTCACTGCACCGGTCACGGTCAATGTTGGTTCGTTGTTGCGGGGTGACCCGGGCAGGAAGAAGAGCGCACAGAGGTGGAGAAGAAGAGAGTGATTTGAACTTGGGGCTCAATTCTTATAGTCCCCAGGGGCTTCCCGCCTTTCGGGGTGGACCCTGTACCTGGTCCCAAGTGATTAGACTTTGTCCCAATCGCTTGGTTCGATTTTCTGCAATGCTGGAGCGGTTCCCTGATCGATGGGCGGTCTTGAGGTGCTTGTTCACCTCCTTTTGTGTAGGCTCCTGCTGGCGCCGAAGAGTCTGGTTTTGTTTTGTGTGTCTAAATGTTGCTTATTGTTCCCGGAGATTGCTCATTAGTATGCAGATGGCTGTTGTTTTGTTATGCTGATGGTTGCTGGTATCGATCTTGTCAGGCCTTTCCAGAGGTAAATACACAGCCAACCTGCAGCTGCTGGTTTTTGTCTTGTTGGCTGACTTTCCCATCAGCCTTTGCCATGCGCCATTTTGAATCGGGAGTTGGCCATTTTAAGTGGCTACAAAGGTCAGGGTCCTGAATGTGCACAGACCGAAGATGCTCAGCAAAGCGATCACCCAGTCTGCGTTTGGTCTCTCCGATGTAGAGGAGACCACATTGGGAGCACCGAATGCAGTAGACCAAATTGGAAGAAATGCAAGTGAAACGCTGCTTAACCTGGAATGAGTGTTTTGGGCCTGGGATGTTAAGCATGGAAGAGGTAAAGGGGCAGGTGTTACACCTTCTGCGATTGCATGGGAAGGTGCCATGGGTGATGGGAGAGGTACTGGGTATGGTGGAGGAGTGGACTAGATTATCTCGGAGGGCACGGTCTCTGCAGAATGCTGACAGAAGGAGTGAAGGGAAGATGTGTTTGTTGGTGGCATCATGCTGGAGTTGCCGAAAATGGCGGAGGATTATGCTTTGCATACGGAGGCTGGTGGAATGAAATGTGAGAATGAGGGGGACTCTATCCTTGTTCTGGGAGGGAGGGGAGGGGGCGAGGGTAGTGGCACGGGAGATGGACCGCACACTGTTGAGGGCCCCGTCAACAACTGTAGGTGGGAAATCACGGTTGAGGAAGAAGGAACACATTTTTGAAGCACCATTTTGGAAAGTGGCATCATCGGAACAAATGCAACGGAAGCCAAGGAGTTGAGAGAAAGGGATGGAGTCCTTACAGGGTGTCGGGTGAGAAGAGCTGTTCCAGATAGCTATGGGAGTCAGTGGGCTTGTAGTGGATATTAGTGGATAGTCTATTGCCGGAATTGGAGACAGAAAGATCAAGGGAGTGAAGGGAAGTGTCTGAAATGGACCCGGTGAAAGTGATGGAGGGTTGAAACTGGAAGCGAAGTTGATGAATTTTTCCAGGTCCGGATGAGAGCATAACGCCACCCTAATCCTCCGCCATTTTTGCCAACTCCAGAGTGATGCCACCACCAAAAAGCGTCATGCTCTCGTCCAGACCTGGAAAAATTCATCAACTTCGTCTGCCATTTTCTCTGATTTGATTTGATTCAATTTATTATTGTCACATGTATTGGTATACAGTGAAAAGTATTGTTTCCTGTATGCTGTACAAACAATGCATACTGTACATAGGGAAGGAAGGAGAGACTGCAGAATATAATGTTACAGTTATAGCAAGGTGTAGAGAAAAGATCAACTTAATACGAGGCAGATCCATTCAAAACTCTGATGGCAGTAGGGAAGAAGCTGTTCTTGAGTCAGTTGGAGTTTTCACCAACTCCAGCGTGATGCCACCACCAAACACATCTTCCCTTCACTCCCTCTATCAGCATTTTGTAGAGACCGTGCCCTCCAAGATAATCTAGTCCACTCCTCCACCATACCCAGTACCTCTCCCATCACCCATGCCACCTTCCCATGCAATCGCAGAAGGTGTAACACCTGCCCCTTTACCTCTTCCATGCTTAACGTCCCAGCCCAAAACACTCATTCCAGGTTAAGCAGCATTTCACTTGCATCTCTTTCAATTTGGTCTACTGCATTCGCTGCTCCCAATGTGGTCTCCTCTATATCGGAGAGACCAAACGCAGACAGGGTGATCGCTTTGCTGAGCATCTTCGGTCTGTGCGCTTTCAGGATCCTGAGCTTCCTGTTGCTTGCTATTTTAACAAAAGACCCTGCTCCCATGCCCACATGTCTGTTCTTGGCCTGCTGCAATGTTCCAGTGAAGCTCAACACAAACTGCAGGAACAACATCTCATCTTCCGATTAGGCACGCTACAACCTTCCGGTCTCAACATTGAATTCAACAACTTCAGGTGATTAGCTCTACCCCACCTCGACCCATTTGTTTTCATCCCATTTCAATTTAACTGTCTTTTACCATTTCTTTCTTTCTTAATATATATTTAACCCCCCCCCCCCCCCAATCTTATCCACCTTTCCTTAAACTTGCTCCTCTTTGCTTGCCCCTCCCCCCACATCTACAGTTCATCCCCTGATGTTAGTTTCTCTGCTGTTTGGCCTTTCACATCTTTTGCTCTCTCTGGGGACTGCCATTAGCACTCTTTCCCCTTGGTTTCTGTGGCCATTAGCACCCGGTTTCCCTGGGTTTCTGTGGCTATGACTCATCTTTCATTCTCACACCACAGTATAAATATTTCCCACTTTCTCTGTCTGTTAGCTTTAACAAAGAGTCATCGGACTCGAAACGTTAGCTCTTTTCTCTCCCTACAGATGCTGCCAAACCAGCTTAGATTTTCTAGCATTTTCTCTTTTGTTTCAGATTCTTGCATCCACAGTAATTTGCTTTTAGCCATCTCGGGAGAGATCTTTGCTCCTGTACTGCCATTTCTCCTAGCTTCTCCTTGCTTATGTTCTGTGACTGACCCAGGGCTCCCTCCTGAAACCTAGTACCTAAAAGTGGAGTTGGAGTGACTGGCACAGGGCACAATGTGATACTAAGTATGTGGCAGATATTTATCTGAAGTCCATATAGACAACATCCACTGCCCTATCCGCACCAATCATCTTTGTGACCTCTTCGAAAAACTCTATCAAGTTAGTGAGACACGACCTCCCCTTCACAAAATCATGCTGCCTCTCACTAATACATCCATTTGCTTCCAAATGGGAGTAGATCCTGTCTCGAAGAATTCTCTCCAGTAATTTCCCTGCCACTGACGTAAGTTCTTTGTTCTTTTTCAACTACACAAGACATATGTTGGAATGCTGGCAGTGAGACATTCCTCCAAATGTGCTGCCAAAGCAAGGCGTGTGTAATTCTGCTAAAGTTTGTTGTATGTATATGTGTCAGTGAGTGAATTATTAAGAGCAGAGAGAATAATAAGCAAAGGATAGTCCTGGCCTTAAGCTTGAGGGAGCCTTTCCCCTTTAATCTCCTTCACTCAATGGTTTCCAGCCCAGAATATTTAGGACTATCTTCATATTGAGAGTTGAAGGACTTGCTGTTTCTGTTTTTATTCCCAACCTGTTATGAATGGTCTCTTACCGCAGTGTTTTACAAACTTTTTTGCCTGGAATCCATTTTTTCCAGCTGACCATCCTTCGGGACCCACACCGGCCGACCTTTGCGACCCACGCTGGCCGATCTTTGCGACCCACGCCGGCTGACCTTTGCGACCTACCATTTTCACTTACCTTTGTGACAGATGAGCCTGCTTGGTCCACACGATCTCACTTGCTTTATTATTCAATGTTACATTTCTGATAATGACTTCAACTGATCATTTAAGATTTCACTACATCCATTGAAAGAAATAAAGAGGTTTGTCCTCGAACACGCCATATTTTTAGTCTTCAAATATCTTAGAAGTTTTGAGGGTTTTAAACTTTCATTTACCAGTGCTTCCCTGCATATAACACACCTGAACTTTGAGTATGATTTACAGTGGAACAAGTAATAACCCATAACTCAAGTAATCATCTTTATGCTGCTTTGTGGCTGTTTTCAGCTTCTTCTTCATGGGTTGGTCACCTGAGGCCCAGGAGTTCACACCAGCACTGCTGGCAGCTGCAAAATGGAGGAAGCACTCTCATGCCCAGAACACGTGGGGCGCGATTCTCCGCTCCCGCACCGGTTGGGAGAATCGCCTGGGTTGCCAAATTTTCCCGCGACGCCGGTCCGACGCCCTCCCACGATTCTCCCAAATGGCGAGAACAGCCCCGTCGAGTTCCGCAGGGCGCAGGCCAGAGAATCGCCCGAGACACCCAAAATGGCGATTCTCCGGCACCCTTGCTATTCTCAGGCCCGGATGGGCCGAGCGGCCAGCCCAAAAAGGCGGGCTCCCCCCGGCACCGTCTACACCTGGTCGCTGCCGGCGGAGAATGCGCGGGTGACGCCAGTTATGTGGCACCGGCCGCGTCATGTATGCGGCGCCGTCTTTACGTGGCGCCAAGGCCTGGCGCGTGTAAATGATGCGGCGCCGCTCCTAGCCCATTATCGGGCCCGGAATCGATCGTTTCGCGCCGTCGTGAACCTCGAGGGCGTTCACGACGGCACGAATACTCTGCCTCCATTTCGGAGAATTCCGCCCATGATGTCAGCACATGGGACGCGTGACCTGCTCTCTGCTGCCGCTCTCGGTGGAAGGATTTGGTCACTTTCTGAAAAAAAGCTGGCCTAAACAGTGTACTGACATAAGGAGGAGGTGTTCCATCTCGCTGGGCTCTGGGCCTGCGCACTATTTGATTCGGCACGCATGCGTGGGATGGCCGACAATCTCAAAGGTACCTTGCTGTCGGCATTTTTATGAAAACCCCGGTCTTACCACAATCTGATATAAAAATAAAAGACAGTATTTATATAGTGCTTTTCAACACCACCAGATGTCTCAAAGTGCATTAGAGTCAATGAAGTACTCTTGAACTGTGGTCACTGTTACAATGTAAACAGCACAGTAGCCAATTTGTGAACAGAAAGCTCCCATATTTGGAATGGATCATAGTATAGAATCATAGAATCAACACAGTGCAGAAGGAGGTAATTCCACCCTTGGAAGGAGCACCCTTCTTAAGCAATGCAATGCAATAATTTTTTTTTTTTTTGTTATTTTGATTGAGGGACAAATATTAGCCAGAACATTGGGATGAACTTCAATGCTGTTCTGTGACATAGTACCATTGGATCTTTTACATCCAGCTGAGAGAGCAAGCAGGTTTTAGGTGGTAGCGCTCTTGCCACTGAATCAGAGGTTTGCAGATTCCCACTCCAGGACTTGAAGATAAAAATCAATATCGACACCCCTGTGCAGTCCTTGCATACTGCGGGAGTGCTACACTGTCAAGGGTGCTGTCTATCAGACGAGGGCCGAAATTCTCCAGCCATTAGGATTCTCTTTTCCTGCTGACAACCTGTGGGTTTCCCGGTGGTGTGGGGTGGCTTCAATGGGAAGTCCCATTGACAAGTTGCAGGAGTATAGAATCCCGGCACCAGCTAATAGCGCGCTGCCGAAAACACACGGCTGGGGGACAGGAGAATCCTGTCCAAGATGATTTGTATGATCTTGCACAGCTAACACAAGGCATCCAGATATTTTTATTTTGAAGAGCAGAAGTAATGTCATCCTTTAAATGCAAATAGCATCCTAGACTATCTCGCGGAGCGTTAGAGGAAGGTCGGTCAGCAGCAGCAGCAACCTTGGGGGGGGGGGGGGTGGATGGGACGTCCTGGGAGGGGGGGGGGAAGGGGGGACTGCCTGGGAGGGTGGATGAGCAAGAGATAACATGAAGGGTTGGGGAAACTGGCACGTACGGGTGAGGGCCAGTGTACAAAGCTGTGTAAATATATAATTTTGCCATGTATATATCTTGTTCTGCGCGATTTCTCTTTTTTTTGTTACGGGGGGTGGGTTATTGTTTGTAAGGGAGAAAAATTGTGTTAAAAAACTTTAATAAATATATTTAAAAAACATTTTTAAATGCAAATAGCAGGCTTTTAGGAGCTGCTGACTGATCATGACTTGGGCTTGGGCCAATATATGCACAGAACATGTACAAATTTATATAATCATTTTGACTGCACAAAATCAGTTTTTCACACAAAATATCTGCAATCTGGTCCTCTGGCACTGCCATGAATCCCAGTTAATCGGCCCTTATATGTGATTAAAGCTTTTCTAAAGGCCATTGGATACCAAAATTCAATCTTACCAAGGGGTCTATCCAATTTATTGACTTATCTTTCTCTTGATGTAACTTTGTCATTTTCTACTTTATTTCTGGCCTTCAACATTCATTTTGTAGGTGCAAAAAAGCAGTCTAACGAGTTGAGGCGGCATCAAATATGATGCATTACATCTAGTTTATGTTCAGTGCTGAAGATAATTCAAGTGTATTTCTGTCAGTGACCTTGTCTTAATTCCAACAAAGGAAAGCAGTGAGAAATGCTTGTTTCCCCTGATAGAATTCTTGTTTTTAAGTCAGAAGCTTGTGGGTACATAATCCACTGCAAAGCATCAGTCGAGTTGTGCATTGTCAGAGGTGCGAGGCTTTGCTGTGTTATCAAACATATATATGTGGATTATAAACTCAAATTTGTTCGTATTGATGGTAAGACAGTCCCATGTGAGAAAATAGTCATGATCGATAAATATAAAGAGCTTGTTCTTACTGATCAAGAGCAATATCTGAAATTCTAATTGACCATTGACCTTATCTTAATCCTTGTTAAAGGCTAAAGTGGCATATAATCAGAGAGTAAGGATAGCAACAGGTGGTGGAGACTCTCAGGGGAAACTATTAACTGCAGATGCAACAGACTTGTTTAATTAATTTGAAGGGAAGCTTTTGAAAACATTAAGCTTGGTTGGAGATGCATGTGGACAGGTACACAGAGCAAATAATGAATGCCATAATAATCATATATTCTATGATTGCTTTATACATCCAGAGTGGCATGTTTATATACATTGATCATCCACAAATGCTTCCTGATTCATGGAGTGACAATATGGTACTTCAATATATGAATGTGTCTGTACATTTGGCATGTCACGAGTACTTCTTCAGAGAAGTATTAAATGGTCCACAGCAAATGAATAAGTGCTTTACTAATATTTCACAATAATAAGAATGAAATATTCCCTTGGTCTTTTTGATGTTGTGATGGTCCTTCCAGTTTCTGACTGAATTGGGTGCTAATTTTGCCTGATTTGCTACCTTCTGCAATGACTTTTATCACTTTTGTATTACCACCGACTGTCCTGTGGCAATAAAAAAAGACAAATTTCTTTAAATGTCCCGGTCAGTAAAGCCGACTTTATAAACTAAACAGTGAACCAACTCTAAAGGGCTTAGTCATTGCTTCACACTGCACAGTTCAACAATTAAGATATTCACTATTTATATTGATTAAATTTCAAATATGGAGAATTATTGCTGGTGTGCCTTGATGGGTTGATTTTCTGTCTTTCTTGCCATCAAATTCATGTTTCAAGAAATTAACTGCAAGGAAAACCTTGATCAGCCGCCCTTTGATTGACCATTAAAGTCTACATAATGCCGCATAAAACATTATTGCTTACCAAACAAAGAAAGAATAGCCATAGTGTTTATTTGCTATCTCTAACAGGTTTTTCTTGTCTAACAAAATCCTTGAACTAACCATACATTGGTGTGCTAGTTATGTAAACACAGGTATGTTGGAGCCACTTGGTGCTTACTAAAAGCCTCTGCTCAACAAATCTTGGGCTATGATCAAAACCTAATGAAAGACATTTGATTATCAGAATAGTATTGAGCGGCTTCTGTTTTACTTTGAATGGGTTTGGGTCAGAGCTCATTGTGTTCCCTGTCACTCCAAAGATTAGGAAGTTTGATCTGGCTCCTCCTCGCAGTGTAGCAAATCCTATGTATTTATTTACGTCTGGAGTCATTATCAATCTCACAAACTAATTGGCACCTTGCAAACATTGAACTCATTATTTTTGTGTTTCTGATAAGTTTTACGACCTCTGTAATTCTATTAACTGGCAATTTCCCTGCAGGGCTCTTCCATCTTTTACAGCAGATGGCGCTGTGATGAAATGTTAAAATGTTCTGAAAGCAATCGGAGACTATCTAAAACTTAATACTGGTTCTCTCAATAGGTCACCAATGTGGGAAAGAAAACTGTATTGTTGTGCAGTGCTATTCACAACCACAGTATTAGCATCTGCAAAAATGTAATTTTCAACATATCTTATGCAGAGACCAAATTCCAGTTATATTGGAACGTTGGAAAGTACAGGACTAAAAAAAGCCAATATACATCAATCACCGAATCCTTCAAATTTCTTCTATGGTTCTTTTCCCCCATGGTATCAGCCTTCATTGTCTCCCTGTGTAAATAATTCTACTCAATCATAATCCTTTGCATTACATAGTTTCAATCAAAAGTGCCGTTTCCCACGATTGCTTGAATCTTTGACCTGTCACTATACCCTGGGCTAGTATGTGGTCAATTCTAGCCCGACTTGACCCGGAGTCGCAACACAGGTAAAATTATATTTTATTTTTAATACCCAAGGTCCTTGGCTGAGCCCAATAAATTGCAGTCCCCAAATTTGTAACTTTAACACAAGTAACCTTTTATTAAGCTGACAGAAAATGTAACTGACTATCTAATACCCCTTTCCCAATCCCACTTCCTAACTACCCCCACTCTCTACACACACAAACAATTTAGAGTGGAAAGGGTGGTTGAGAGTGGAAGAAAATATGAATAATTCAGAAAGATAAAGGATCTTTGATGCACTGGGAAGACTTCCAGTTAATGTCTTTCTGAAGTTCAACCTTTCATTTTGGTACTTCTTCCTTCTAGGCTGGAGATGGTTTTCTCTTGCAAGGTTGTCTACTTTACTCTGCAGACTCAGGATCCTTTCAAGTTCACAGCAAAGATGTGCCAGGCACTCACTGGTTTTAGAAAGATGGAGCAGTTCTTTCATTTCAGCAAGCAAGAGAGAGAGAGAAAGCCCCTTTCACTTCCAAGGCCTAAACACTTCTGCAAAATTCTCTCAGAAAACATCATACAGGAACCAATCGCTGTCTGTTGTCAGACAGAACACTGTCCCTGGTCAACCCACTGGTTGCCAGTTAATGAATAGAACCAAGTCCCTCCAAAGCTAGTCCCCAAGATCCACTCAGTGCCGAAGAGTTTGGTTTCACCTCTCTAAAATGCAAAACCTGGGACCAAAACTATCCTGACAAGCAGCTGTTTTAACTTAGCCTTCTGCTTAAAGGCACATCCCGATTATGGATCCACAGACCAAAACCAATAAGAGAAAAGAAACGGGAACAAAGCAAATAAGCAGGAAGGACATATATAGCGCCCGATTCTATATTTCATGGCAATCACACACTTATTGGGCAAGATTGTTAACTTACTCAAAACTCAGCCATTTACACAGAATTAAAATCAGTCCCATTATTAAGGTTCAATTTATTAATTTAATAAGCTTGAATACTTGAATGATATCTCCCTATATAATCCCTCTTCAGAGTAAATAATCCCAGGCTTTACAATTCTCCACACAGTTCAAGTGCATTCAATTCAGCATCAGCTTTGTTGTCCTTTACTGTGTTGCCTAAATACCTGGATATTAAATACTCCAGTAAAATAAAAGCAGAAGTTAGTTCTGAAGAGGAGTCATATTTGACTTGAAACAACTCTGCTTCTTCTTTCTCCACAGATACTGCAAGATCTGAGTATTTCCAACTATTTTTGTTTTGATTTCAGGTACTCCAAGTCTGGCTGCATCAGGGTCTTGTACACATTTATCATGATCTCCTGAAGATTTGTGCTCTACACTGTTTATTTCCATTCCCCAGTTTCATTACCTTGCACTTGCCCATATTAAATACCATTTGCTTTTCATCAGAGCATCTTCCCAAATCCATGTCCCTTTGAATCCGGCTTTCCTGCTCCACCTGTATGAACCTTTCCCAACACATGTGGCCTTCCAGACACATTTGGAAAGGTTTGTTTTTGTCCCAAGCTCAATTGCTGAGCTCAATTGCTTATGAATCAGAAGGTTGGTGGTTCAAGACCCACTCCAGCTCTTAACTGCAATTCCTTGGCAGGGCAATACTAAGGCATTAAGGTGCTGTTATGTAGACAAATATGGTAGCCAGTTTAAACATAGGAGAATCCCACAAGCAACATAAGATAAATGAACAGTTCATCTGTTTTGGTGATATTAATTCAGGACACTGGGAGGATTATTTATACTTACTCAAGAAAGCTGTGGAATCCTCAATAGTCACCTGAATGGGAAACTGGGACTCGAGTTTATCATCTGATCCAAAACACATCACCATCAACAGTACAGTGCTACTCAGTATTGCACTGAAGTGTCAGTCTCAAGTTAGGTGTTCGAGCTCTGGAATGGGGTTTGAACCAACAATCTTCTAACTCAGAAACTAAATACCACCAAAAAAGGAGCCAAGCTGACAATAACGAGTCATTGCCCCCTTGTCAGAGAAACATGTGCTTAGCACAGCCAAGAATTTTGCTGGAGTATTTAATCGTGCCTCCCTTCATTGACGTGTTAAACACAACTGTGATTACAGCTTTGCATTTACCATACTTTATACTTAAATAAAGAGGGCTGAAAGGAAGGCCAAAGGATGGGAAGAGGATATCAGAGGACTGTAATATTACCTACATTATGATAATCCTTCTTGAAATTGACTAATAGGTTTTGGTGGTTTAATTCCAAATGATGAAGGTGAAAGATTTTCTTATTCCTATGGCCAGACAGAATTGTCGCAATGGTGCATGAATATTGCAATACTCAACATTGTAGTTGTCGTCAATTGACTCAGGCTGGTTCTACTTCATCTAGAAACTAGATTGTTGCCAAAACAAGTGATTCTGACAGCACATTATTGACCAGAGACGTATCTGTGTATAGGGGAACATGCCAGAAGATTACAATGCAAAATGGTGCTCGATTTGAAGAAACATAGGTGACCACATCAATTTCCCCTCTTGGTATAGCTCATTTAAGGATACAAATTATTATTTAGGTTCTTTCATCTACTTTTTTCGTTGTAAACTGTTTGCCATTTGTCCCTTGCTGCTGCATATCTTTCTCTAGTGAGGTGGCTGAAGTAGGCTGCAGGTTTTTGCAAACCTGCTTTCAATGTTATATACTTGGCCAGCAGATGCATGTGTCAGCTGAGTTTTTCTTCCTCTTGCTGCAAAGCTGTGTTTTTGAACTTGATGAGGAACTGATGAAACTCGTCCAATAATGGCTCGTGTCCTTGAGTGCCTCACTACCCTCGAGGTGACTTCCCTGTTCTGGATCAGCTAAGTCAGACTATCTGTTTCATACATAGGCCCAAAACTCTGATCCTGCTTCAAAAACACTCGAAAATCAATGATAAGGTTCTAACACCATGAACTAAAATGGCAGGTTTTAACTAAATAATTCTGGTGATGTTGTCATTCTTTTTGAAACATCCCACACTTAATAGGGTTAAAGATGCATTTTCTGGAACTTAACAGCAATTTATTGGAAAAACCCCACCTGACACTGATTCAACTTCAAAAACAATTGGGCATTCAAGGCCCATTTAAGTTGCCCCCCCACCCCCTTCAATTTACTCCATCAATTTGAACTGAACTGTCAATTCCGTTTAGAAGGAACTCGGAAAATAGTTTTTATTTCAACTTATTGGTGGCACCTGCAAGAAGAAAACACTAAGTTTGAAAGAAGAGTTGGGTAGGAATCAGAGAATTCAATCATTTTAATTGCTTTGTTGTACATAGGAGCACCCAACAAATATTTGACCATAAAATCATTCAAAGTGCTAATGCTATCCAGACAATATTTATGGCCCTTACGGATAGTTATACAATACTTTTCCTGCTTTAGTGAGTTCTCAAACATCTGTTTGTTGGCAATAGAACTGCATTAAGTCAGGAATAGGTTTCACTGGATTAGGGTTTGGTTCCTAGCTAAAATGTTTAACTTTACTTTAATTGAGTTGTGGCAATTGAGGGATTTTCTGCTACACTGCATTGATTACTTAAAAGTCTCATTTTCTAACTAGCCGATGTCAAAAATAAGCTTTTAAACATAGCGAAGAAAAGTCTTCTGAGATTTATATGTTACTTCTCTATCCTGATATAGACTTTAAAAAAAAGCTAAATGAGTAACATTGTATTCTGTATCCCTGTTTCTAAATAGACAAAGATGTTTGTTATTAGAGAGTTAAGAATGGCTGATTGTTTGTCCTTCTTCCCCTTAAAGTCCAGTGAGCATGTTATCAAAATATCATAAAATGCATTTTGTAAACTTAACTTAGTGATGATGTTTAGTGACAACTAAAAGCAAACCTCGAATATTAGGCATTTAATCCATACCTTTATATTTTATCTGGATACATTTTGTTCTTAATAAAAAAAAGTATTTATCCTGTATTGCTGTTATGAAGTAAATAATCTACATTGCACTGGTATCAGAATATTTATTTGAGATGATGTAACATTGGAGACCTGGGGTTCAATGGCATGGTGATATTCTCAGCTGTGCCAAATGGCAAAGGTAGAAAGTAAGGCAGATTCCCACAGGTGGGGTGGGGTGGGGCAGGGGTGGCATGGCATGGTGTGGGCCAGGGGTGGCATGGCATGTTGTGGGCCAAGGGTGGCATGATGTGGGGTAGGGGTGCCATGGCATGGGGTGGATGGGTGGGGTGGGGTGGGGCAGAGGCAGTGTGGTGTGGATGGGTGGGGTGAGGCAGAGGCAGAGTGGTGTGGGGTGGGTGGCAGGAAGATTCAGAGAGTAAATTGTCCAAGCTCACTAATATGTCTCCAACTGTTATAACAGTTAGATAATGAAATACAATGATTTGTTTCTCCAATGCTTCACCAAGAGTGAGTATAAGTATGGTAAATTAAGCTCTAAATAAGAAGCACGTTATTTCAATCAGTGGATGCTTTGCGGCAAGTTTCAGTTCAGCCAAACAATAGAGTAGTAAATCGGAGTGCTGTGAAGTAGCAGCATTTATTTTTAAAATTACTTTTAGTAAAGAAAAAAAAATTGTGCGTCTGGCCATTTACTTTGGAGGTCTGCCCAGGGTGCATAGAATGAAGTTAAGGCCTGGGGATTGAGGGGAGATTTCAGGAAAAACATTTTTCCATAAGGTGGTGGGAATCTTGAACACGGGGCTGGATTTTTCGCAGATCGCCACGGATGGGGCACGGAACATGGAAGTGCATTGACCTCGGCCGGAATTTCCGGTTGCCGGGCAGGCACGGCCAAAGAATCCTGCCCACACTGTCTGAAAGGGTGGTAAAGGCAGGAACCCTCACAATATTTAAGAAGCATTTAGATGAGTACTTGAAATGCCATCGCATACAAGGTTACAGACTAAGTGTTGGAAAATGTGATTAGAATAGATAGGTGCTTGATGGCCGGCGCCAACACGATGGACCGAGGGGCCTCGTGTTGTGCTGTAAAACTCTATGATACTAAAAATCCAGCACGGATTGCTGAATGAAAGTCTCCTTGGATGGAAGCATGTTACATATAACGATTATAGACAGTCACAATGCTGTTCCTACGGGCATGAGCCGGCAGTAGAAAACTGGCCCTGAGGTTATACACTTGACAACCTTAATTGTAGAGGCCAGTGGGTGATTAGATGTGAAATGAACAGATGACGCCTCTGAGACTGCGGCAGGCAGAAGTAGGTTTACCCTGCAGTTTATTCATGCTGCACCTGACCTGAGAGTACTTGATGCCTGCAATGAAAAGTGACAAAGGTTAACGTGCAGGGTAAGTTGGCAGTTAGGAAGGTAAATGCAATGTTAGCATTCATGTTGAGAGGGCTAGAATACAAGAGCAGGGCCTACTTGTGACAATAAAGATTATTTACATTTACATTTGACATGTACTTCTCAGGATGTATAAGGCTCTGGTCAGGCCCCATTTGGAGTATTGTGAGCAGTTTTGGGCCCTGTATCTAAGGGACAATGTGCTGGCCTTGGAAAGGGTCCAGATGAGGTTCACAAGAATGATCCCTGGAATGAGGAGCTAGTCATATAAGGAGCAATTGAGGACTATGGGTCTGGACTCAGAGTTTAGAAGGATGAGGGGACATTTTATTGAAACTTAAAGGATACTGAGGGGCCTAGATAGATGGGACAGGGAGAAACTTGAACCCGAGGGCACAGCCTCAGACTGAAGGGAGGATCTTTAAAACTAAGATGAGGAGGAATTTCTTCAGCCAGATGGTGGTGAATCTGTGGAACTCTTTGCCGCAGAAGCCTATGGAGACCAAGTCACTGAGTGTCTTTAAGACAGAGATAGCTAAGTTCTTGATTAATAAGTGGATCAAGGATTATGGGGAGAAGGCAGGAGAATGAGGATGAGAAACATATCAGCCATGATTGAATGGTGGAGCAGACTCGATGGGCTGAATGGTCTAATTCTGCTCCTATGTCTTATGGTCTTATCCATCCCTCGGCACCTGCATCACTCACAAATGGAAGTAATAAAACATAAGTTGTCAACATTCAGTTTGTTATTTGTGTTCCAAGTTGTATAAAACATAGCTGTGGTGGAGCTGATAGAAGTCATGCCTCTGACTGAGAAAGTTTTTTAGTTGAAGTCACACATCAGGAAGTCAAGGTGACACTCCAATGCAGTACTGTGGGAGTGCTGCCCTGTCGGAGGTACTGCCTTTTGGATGATACTTGAACAAAGGTCCTCACTGCCCTCGCAAATGAATGCAAAAGACCTCATTGCACTACTTCCAAGAAGGACAGGGTGGTTATCCCTATAGTGGCCTGACCAATCTGTATCCCTCAATTAGCAGCACAATAACAGATTATCTGGTCATTATCATATTGATGTTTGTCGGACTTTGTTGCGTCCAAATTGGCTGTCATGTTTTCCTATATTGCAACAGTGAATA
Organism: Scyliorhinus torazame; assembly: GCF_047496885.1. Classification (NCBI taxonomy): domain Eukaryota; kingdom Metazoa; phylum Chordata; class Chondrichthyes; order Carcharhiniformes; family Scyliorhinidae; genus Scyliorhinus; species Scyliorhinus torazame. The sequence goes on from NC_092722.1 coordinate 131,263,766, forward strand.
CACTTCAACGGTGCTTCATTGGCTGGATAGTGCTATTAGATGTTCAGTCATCTTGAAAAGTGTTTTATTAATGCAGGTCTTTCTTTTCCTTTCTAAGATGATGTTTACAAGCCCTGACTGTATATTTCTGGCATTTTCTATTTTTTTATAAATTTAGAATACCCAATACATTTTTTCCAATTAAGGGGCAATTTAGTGTGGCCAATCCACCTACCCTGCACATCTTTTGGATTGTGGGGGCGAAACCCACGCAGACACGGGGAGAATGTCAAACTCCACATGGACAGTGACCCAGAGCCGGGATCGAACCTGGGACCTCGGCGCGGTGAGACAGCAGTGCTAACCACTGTGCCACTGTGCTGCCCTATTTCTGGCATTTTCTATTTGTACTTATGCTCTACACCCCAATCCTTCAAGTCCTCAGACAGCACCTGTGGAGAGAAAACCAGGGATAACACTTTGGGTTGAAAAAAGATAATTGATTTGAAGCATTGACTAAAAAATTCATTTTATAGCACCAGCATTTTTGATGCTATGCAGGCATTTTTTCAACCAAATTGAAATCTGGTGTGTACCCACACTTCTAGTACAGCCTGTACCATATGCCATTTTGGGTAAGTCATTAGCATGGGCACAGGTGTATGTCTGAGAAGAATGCAGAGTAGGCAATCCTTATGTTCACCAGGTTGAAATATTGATTTGACTCTACTTGACTTGCAATTTGAACACTCCAGCTACCTTCTCTTAACCTCGTGCTGTCGAAGGTACATTCAGTAGCAGGAAGGACCACTCACCAGCTCTACTTAAAGTGATCATCAACCATTCTCAGGTTCATTGCCTGTTACTGAGTTAGTATAAGCGGTTGTAGACTCGTGCTGTTATTTAAAGTTGCTGAGGTTTTACAGAGAATGATATATAGCACGCAATAAAAGCCATGGTTCTGACTTCAAAGGTTTGACCATGTTCAGTGGCTGCCAGTCTTGGGTGCTGTAGTTTCTATCCCCCTCAAGCTGCAGCGTGACAGGGAGAATAGGCAGACTGACACAGAGGAGGATGAGCAGAGGAGGGAGAGGAAGGGTTTCAGCTGGAGGCCATTTCCACTCAGGGCCTTCAAGCATCAAATCTTCTAAACCAGAACTGCATGAAAGGCACCTCTCCTTCACTTAGGAGGTGCAAACTGAAATTGATTACCTGTTGAATGCAGAACTGCAGTTTCGGAGCAAGGTGAAGATGGTGCTGTCAGGGGCTGGAAAGGTGAGTCAGTCATGAACTTCTTCACATCGGGCTCCTTCCAGGCTGGATCAAATGACATCTCCAACATCTTGTAGCTTGATGTATGATAGAGGTCACTGGCGCTCTGCATGCAAACAGAAATGCATTGCATTCCCCCTTTCCAGAAAGATTTAGATTAGGTTTATATTTATTGTCATGTGTACCGAGGTACAGTGAAAAGTATTGTCCTGTGTACAGTCCAGGCTGATAGCTTCATACATGAATATATAGAACTTACAATAATTACACGAGGATACAGAAACATTGACAGCGGGTGAGGTATACAGTATATAGTGCTACAACTATCGAGAAGAACCATTGAATGATCAGTTCAGTCCAGAAGATCAGTTCAGACCCCAAGTGGGTCATTTAGGAGTCTGGTAACAGTGGGGAAGAAGCTGGTTTTGTATATGTTGGTGCATTTTCTATAACTTTTGTATCTTCTTCCCGATGGAAGATAGAATAACCCGGGTGGGAGGAGTCTTTGATAATGCTGCCCGCTTTCCCAAGGTAGGGGGAGGTGTAGACAGAGTCAATGGATGGGAAGCGGGTTTGTGTGATTGACTGGGCCGTGTTCACGACTCTCTAGTTTCTTACGGTCTTGGACCGAGCAGTTGCCATACCAGTCTGTGATGCAGCCAGATGGGATGCTTTCTGTGATACATCTACAGAAATTGGTAAGAGTTGTTGTGAATTTCCTTAATTTCCTGAGGAAGCATAGGCTGTTGTGCTTTCTTGATCGTAGTGTCAGCGTAGGTGGACGAGGACAGATTGTTGGTGATGTTTATACCTAAGAATTTGAAGCTGTCAACCATCTCCACCTCGGCACTAATAGTCCAGACAGGGGCATGGATGACATTTTGCTTCCTGAAGTCGATGACCAGCTCCTTAGTTTTGCTGACATTGAGGGGGAAATTGTTGTCATTGCGCCATGCCACTAGGTTCCCTATCACCCTCCTGTACTCTGACTCATCATTGTTTGTGATCCGGCCCACTATGGTCATGTCAACAGTAAACCTGTAGATGAAGTTGGAGCCTAATTTTGCCACAGTTGTGTGTGTATAGGGAGTATAGTAGGGGGCTAGAACAACAGGAGAGTACACATACTTCGCCGGAATAATGGGCTTCCCCAGGCTGCAGGGTGCTGTTGAGTTCACAGGCATGACTTTAATATCAGCAAAGACGTTGGCACAGTGGCCATCATGGCAGCACGAATGGTATCATCTTGAGAAAGATTAGCAGGTTGATGTACAACAGGGCCACCACCACTTATCTGAGACAGGGCCTCAGCCATTCTGGTAATATGTTAGTGGACAGTTTGCTGGACTGCACTGAGACCCTTGCAACCTTATTTGCCACAATCTGAGTTTGTGTGGCACCGAAGTGCACACATGACAACAAGCTGAGCTTGCATGATCAGTCACAGCAGTGACTGCAGCACTCCGACAATAGTGTCTGCTTGTGTTGCAATTGAGACATTTGCCATCGGTGACTGCAACATGGTTGTGTCCACAAGTATGCTAATGGTGTTAATCACGTTAGGGAGTGTGGGAATCAGTTCTGTGCAAAGTCATGTGTTAGATTGGTGGAGGACTCCTCCATGCTCCTTAATAGTGACCAGCAGGCATGTCAATATACCACCATCCTTTCTCTGTATGCTGCCTCATCGCTGTCCTTAATTGAATCTCCTGCAGCAGAACCCTTGTGCGATCTCACCCTCCAGCGGGCTGGCCAGGTTATACTTCTGGGATAGCTGAAAGGAGAAAGGCACAGTGGTAGGTTTGCAGTGTGGAGAAGGGTGGGGAAAGCAAAGGGTGCTTTGTTAGACCATCCACAGCTTGTAAATCAGACGAGATTATTAATGAGGAGGAAGTGGAATGTGAGAAGGACGATTAGGTGTAAGAATACTATCATCTTAAATATGTTACAGACCAAATTCGTGTGGTCCCTTCCAGTCCATAATCAGGGTGTTTCTATGTAAGGTGTGTGCATTTCCTTACTCTCCAGGTGATTTTTCACCATATTGGTGATTTTGAAACTAAAGAAGGTTATTTATTATCACACATTTGCCGCAGACGTTTCAAATGTGACATCCCAATCACCCATCTCACTCACACTATCATACATGCTAAGAATTGATACAAGTGAAGTTAAAGCTATAATTATAAAAAAATATTTATAACTTAGTTTCTATGCTGATGCAGGTCTGATGTTTTCTTAGTTATACTATGATACTTTAGTTGGAGTGAAGGTCTTTTAGAAATAAAGTATTCTCATGATCTGTGAAGCTTCCTGTAGAGAAATGCCCAGGAGATTTGTTTTAGGCGGACTTGGAAACTGGAATGAGTACAATACTTTGGCTACATTGGAAGACCCTCAACTATGATGGTTCAGATATTTCAGATGTTTCTCTTGCCAGGTTTACTTTGTTCAGATTGTATTAAACTGCATTCCCTGAAAGATAGTTTCAGTCAAGGTTATACTTCTGCAGTCTAGACCATCACAATGGTCATTCCTTCTTATCTCTGCACCAACTTGAACCCAAATATTCTCCTTTGTTCAATTTCTATGCCATTTGTGTAGTGATCTGTACATACATCTGCACATACTCCAGGGACTGCAGCACAGATGTGACAGCCACAGCATCACTAGCGGGAGCATCAGAGACGGGTATAAAGGGTCGAGCCCAAGGCAGGATCCGCCTCTTTTAGAAGCACAGAGCTAGTGAGCAGCAGCACACAGTGATAGCTTAGCATAGGCAGTTTACCTTAGTTTCAGTGGTGATACCTCTTGACTGTTTTACATCTAGTTGAGCTCTGGAAGCAGAACAAACCCTTTGAATAAAGTGTTTGTGTTAACTGTAAGTCTACAGTTGTTATTCAGAATTAGAGAATAACATATAGTACCAGGAGTGGTTTCAGCAAGCCAGCTAGACACCAGCAAGAGAAGAGAACTTAAACCAGACATTCGACCAAGGAAGGTCTCGCAGCATTCGGACCCTTCAGATACCAATCTGCACGATGGACCCAATCCAACCTCCACGCCTGCTCCAGACCACTGGTAATATGTATTCCAATTGGAAAATTTTCATACAACAGTTCAAAATATAGCTAGAAGCTAAGGATCTACAGCGTCTGATGCCAGGAAGATAGCCTTGCTCTTATCCCTGGCAGGTCCACAGGCATAGAAATGTATAATTCCTTTACCTACCTGGAAGGGGAGGACAAGGGCAAGCTGGAAATAATCATCAAAAAATTTGAAACCCACTGTCAATCTGAAGTCAATGAGATATTTGAAAGATTCAAGTTCACCAGGCGTTTACAAAAACCGGGAGAATCTTTCAGCAGTTTTGTAACTGATTTAAAATTTCTAGCTCAATCCTGCAACTTTGAAAACCTCCGTGACTCCCTCATCAGAGACTAGATAGTCAATGGTATATCTGATGAGGGACTTAGAAAATCCTTATTAAAACGAAAAGAACTAACCCTAGAAACAGCCATGCAAAGATGTTCTACTTATGAAAAAAGTAAAGAAGAATATGAGGAGTTTACTTACCGGGACCAAGGCCTTCACCACGAGGTCGAGCCCGTCCAAATGGTGGCCCAGGCTTCCAGAAGGCGCTCCCTGAACGGCAATCCCGCGCGCGTGAACCTGGATGCAGGCTACACGCATGCGCAGTTCTCCCGAAGATTTGACATGGAAGAAAGGCCTATTGCACATGCGCGAGCATCGAGGGACAGCGTCATGACGTGTCCCTGCTGCGGACACACCCACTTAAAAGGGCAATGTCCAGCTTCTGGAAAACAATGTTTAAAGTGTGGCAAATACAACCACTTTGCCTCACAGAGCAGAGCTGCACTGCAAATGAAGACAACAAGACAGAAACACATGAACGTCAACGTAAAAAGCATAGACTCAACGGAGCACAAAAAACCCAATGATGAGGTTTCCTCGGATGAGGACAACCTCGCTTGCGATAACTCGTTTGTCGTGGACTCGATCGAGACAATTGAGGAACATGACGCAACAATCGCTACGCCTCACCTGGTCAACAAGATTGATTCCAGCAGTGAGTGGACTGCGACTGTGCAAGCCAATGACTTTCCATTAGTCTTCAAGTTTGACACTGGGGCCTCAGCTAACCTCCTCACTAGTAAGGATCTCCATTCGATTCCAGGAGACCATGAAATAATACCCGCTGCATGTCGGCTGAAGGACTACAGCGGCAATCAGATCGCCTCAAAGGGATCGTGCCATCTCCGGGTGGACAACAAGACAATACGCAAACAACTACGATTTGAGATTGTAGACGACAACAAATCATCACTGTTAGGCGCTCAGGCCTGCAAAGACTTGCAGCTGGTGCAACGCATTTACATGCACACCCAGGATCCATCAAGCCTGGAAACTAAAATCCACAGCATGCTACAAGGATACCCCGACGTATTTAAAGGCATGGGCACCCAATCCTGCCAATACAGAATCATGCTGAAGACAGAAGCCAAACCCATCATTCAGCCGCCCAGGAGGGTTCCAACTCCACTGCGGGAGAAGTTGAAAGCGGAACTCAACAGACTGCAGTCAAAAGGCGTCATATCGTCACACAGCCGACTGACTGGGTTAGCTCCATTGTCTGTGTTAAGAAACCTTCTGGAGATCTTCGCATATGCATAGACCCGAAGGACCTGAACCAGAACATTCGCAGGGGACACTACCACATCCCCAAGCATGAAGTGATCACATCTGAGATGGCGAATGCTCGTATCTTCACCAAACCCGACGCCTCGCAGGGATTTTGGCAGACACAGCTCGATGACTCGAGCAGATTACTGTGTACGTTCAACACGCCATTCGGACGTTTCTGCTTCAATCGCATGCCCTTTGGCATTATCTCTGCGTCAGAGATCTTCCACAGGATAATGGAGCAAATGACTGAGGGCATCGAGGGTGTCAGAGTCTATGTGGATGACATCATCGTATGGTCCACCACTGAAGAAGAACACCTCTGTCGTCTGAAGAAGGTGATTCAGAGGATTCATAAATACGGTTTGAAACTGAACCAGGCAAAATGCACATTTGCGAAGGAGTCTGTAACCTTTTTGGGTGACACCATATCATCTCAGGGTGTCAGCCCTGATGAGGCGAAAATCGCTGCAGTATGGACCATGAAGACGCCACATGACAAGAAGGCGGTGCTACGATTTCTGGGCTTCGTCAACTTCCTCGGCAGGTTCATCCCAAACCTGTCTGCACGAACGGCAACTTGACGCAATCTCCTACGAAAGGCCACTGCGTTTGAGTGGACACAACATCACCAAAATGAATGGGTGGATCTCAAACAGCAACTAACAAGGGCACCGACCCTTGCTTTCTTTGACGCAACAAGAGCCACCAAGATCTCCACTGATGCCAGCCAGGACGGGATTGGTGCCGTTCTCCTCCAACAGGCCGACCAGTCTGACTGGGTCCCGGTGGCATACGCGTCCAGGGCCATGACCGCAACTGAGTGCAGATATGCACAAATCAAAAAAGAATGTCTCAGACTCCTCACTGGGATTCTGAAGTTCCATGACTATGTGTACGGCCTGCCCACGTTCATAGTGGAAACCGACCACAGACCGTTGGTCCATATCATAGACAAGGATCTAAATGACATGACACCTCATCTGCAGCGCATCATGATGAAGCTGTTAAGATATGATTTCACCCTAGTATACACTCCGGGAAGAGATCTTGCCATTGCCGACGCACTGTCCCGATCCATTGGCACTGACAACGCACCATCAGCCCCTATCAGAGAAATCGAGGCCCAAACACAGTTATGCATGGAGAATTTGCCTGCTTCGGATGAGAAGCTTTGCCTAATCCGACAGGAGACGCAGAAAGACGCAACCTTACGGAGGGTGCTGCACCTACTCCAGCACGGTTGGACGAGGGGACAATGTCCACAATTTCAGAATGTCAAGTCAGAACTGATTGAAGTTGACGGCCTGCTGCTAGGCAATGCGCAGATTGTGATTCCGGCCACACTCCGCGCGAGATGCTACGTAAGATTCATGAAGGCCACCTCGGAATTGAGAAATGCAAAAGGCGAGCACGACAGTCTGTGTACTGGCCCGGCATGAATCAAGACATAACGGACATGATCATGACATGTGACACCTGTCAAAGACATCAACCCACACAATGTAAAGAACCACTGCAGCAACACAAACTCACAATGGCGCCGTGGACAAAAGTGGGCATTGACCTATTTCATGCCACAGGGCGTGATTACGTCTTGATCATGGACTATTACTCAAACTATCCGGAGGTACTGAAACTCCATGATCTCACGTCTTCATCTGTCATCAAGGCGCGCCAGGATACATTCGCGCGACATAGAATCCCGCGTGTGGTGATGTCAGATAATGGTCCCTGCTTCGCGAACTGGGAATGGAAAGAGTTCTCAGGCCGCTACAGCTTTCGGCATGTAACATCCAGTCCGCACTACCCACAGTCAATTGGGAAAGTGGAAAAGGGTGTCGACATTGTTAAACAACTTATTAGCAAGGCAACAGATTCACGCTCGGACATCAACCTAGCGCTGTTGTCCTACCGAGCAACCCTATTGAGCTCAGGACTGTCGCCAGCGCAGATGCTCTTTGGCAGGGACATCCGGACAACCCTCCCGCCGATTCAATTCTGAGACCCCGATAACGCTCTGGTACTCGACAAAATGTGGGTACTACGGTCCAAACAAAAACAATACTACGATCAACATGTGATCCCACTCAAGCCACTGAACATGGGCGACATCGGCAGGATCAGGGACCCAGAAGGCAGATGGTCTGAGCCGGCGGGAGTACTCTTTCGCCATAACCGCCGGGATCTGTTAATGCTTCGGCCTACAACGCCGGTGTTTCCCACACTGGACTTGACCAAGTCCATTAGTCCACAGGATGTTCATCGCCACACAACGCCAGACAGTACTCTTGATGGTATCAAAATGTCATCCCCACCACCACCGTTAAGACGCTCCAGCAGAAGCGGTAAGGCACCCGTCCGGCTAGATTTGTAACGACACTTCAACACACCCACAAGACAAATATGAACATTTCTCACGATGGACACATAACACAGTTAATTGTTTCTGTATTACTTTATCATTTTCACAGTGTGCAGCTTTGCTTATTCTCACCATTTGTTATGTACAGTTTTCTTGAGGCCAGTCTAGAAAACATATCAAGTCAAAAGGGGGGGGGGGGATGTAGTGATCTGTACAACTGTACATACATCTGCACATACTCCAGGGACTGCAGCACAGATGTGACAGCCACAGCATCACGAGAGGGAGCATCAGAGACGGGTATAAAGGGTCCAGCCCGAGGCAGGATCCGCCTCTTTTAGAAGCACAGAGCTAGTGAGCAGCAGCACACAGGGATAGCTTAGCATAGGCAGTTTACCTTAGTTTCACTGATGATACCTCTTGACTGTTTTACATCTAGTTGACTCTGGAAGCAGAACGAACCCTTTGAATAAAGTGTTTGTGTTAACTGTAAGTCTACAGTTGTTATTCAGAATTAGAGAATAACATAATTCGAAGACAAAGTCCAGAAAATCCATGTTCCTCAAACGCTGATTCATCCTCAAATAATTAGATATGTAACCGTTGCAGGTGGCTGCAAAGTATTCTTATTCAGGTCCATGTTTAACTAAATATTGGCCACAGAATCGAATATTGTCCACGGCGTAAACATCTAGTTATATAAATCGTAGCCACATTAACTGTTTTTTGTTGTCACTTTCATAAAGTATAATCTTACAATCTATAATATCCAATATCCTCATGAACATGGCAGACACTTTCAATTCTGCCACTAACCATGGCCTCAGGCATGGCTGACAAGGATGGTGAGCACTATCTCCTCCATGAGGGTAAGGGCATATAGCCATTCCTGTCCTATGCCAGTTGGTTACTGCTATCTTTAGTTGGGCACTATCTTGTCCTTCAAGAGGGAGAGAAATATGCCAGTCAGTGTGGTTTAGGTGAAGTGCCTGCCACGGTAGAATAGCTGGCAATGTGTGCAAGCTGAGAGATGTGGTGTGAATGTGAAGTTTTTGGAGGTGTGATGAAGCTATAAATGGCACATTCTCCCCATGTCCGCGTTAGTCTCACCCCACCACCCAAAAAGATGTGCAGGGTAGGTGGATTGGCTACACTAAATTGCCCCTGAATTGGAAAAAAAGAATTGGGTGCTCTAAATTTATTTTTAAAATAAGCTATGTCATGGCTCATAGAGATTGTTGATAGGTGGGTGAATGGAGTGTAGCTAATTGAACATTGTGTGAAGCTCGTGGTTCAGTTGTAAGGATTTGGCATTCACTGACCTTGATCACTCGTGTGAGGTCATTGAACTTCTTATGGCACAACATCCACGTCTTTGAGGCAACAATACTGGCATTGCCCATGACTGCTATCTGCTCCCATGCCTTTGCGGTATCTGCTTGGAAGGCCTTCTCGTCCTCTGTGGTTAGAGGACTTTTTTCCTACTGTCCATCTTCTGCATCAAGACCTTCAGTGTTTTGTTCTAGAACCTTGGAGCCCACTCCCAACCCATTATACGGATTTCTATCTGTTCAGACACTGCTCCCCAGCCAGTCAGAATGAAAGGGACTGGCTTTAGGTCGTGAAGATTTGCTTTACATGTTCCTAACTGTGTATGAACTTGATACCCTCAGGCAATATGTAAGGATTGGCTGCCAGGTGCAGTCATGGCAATGAACGGGAAACATGAAGTATGTTTGCTGACTGTCTTGGAGAGAACGGGCACAGTTTATTCATACACCTGTGTTCGGGGAAGTGGGGTTGCTTTCCAACATTGCCCCATTAACTTTGTTTCTCTCTTCACAGATGCTGCCTGATCGGCTGAGTGTTGCAGCATTTTCTGTTTTGATTGAGATACAGGATCACCAGTGAGATAAGCAGTTTGCTTAGAGGGATCCACGGGTAATATTTATCTTTTTTTTAAAAAAAAAAAATTTTATTAAAGGTTTTCATAAAATATCAATAACAAAATGAGAAAGAAAAAAGAACCCAACAGGGTTAAGTACAAAACACAATCTAAAAAAGCAACCCCCCAAACCCCTCTCCCCCCGTGCCTAAATAATAAATTAACATTAACACCCCGACTTAAGACAACAGGTGTATACACCCCCTCAGACCCTTCCAGTGTAAATAATATAAACAAAAATAAAGTAAACCCCCCGCCCCCGAGCTGCTGCTGCCATTGACCAACGTCTATCGTTCTGCCAGGAAGTCTAAGAACGGTTGCCACCGCCTACAGAACCCTTGTACCGACCCTCTCAAGGCGAATTTCACCCTCTCCAATTTAATGAACCCTGCCAGATCGCTGATCCAGGATTCCACGCTTGGGGGCCTCGTATCTTTCCACTGAAGGAGAATCCTTCGCCGGGCTACCAGGGACGCAAAGGCCAGAATTCCGGCCTCTTTCGCCTCCTGCACTCCCGGCTCCTCTGCCACCCCAAATATTGCGAGCCCACAGCCCGGTCCTACCACCCTCGACACCGTCCTCGTTACGCCCTTCCAAAATTCCTCCAGCGCTGGGCATGCCCAGAACATATGGGTGTGATTTGCTGGGCTCCCTGAGCACCTAACACACCTGTCCTCACCTCCCAAAGAACCTGCTCATCCTTGTCCCGGTCATGTGTGCCCTGTGCAGCACCTTAAACTGTATGAAGCTGAGCCTCGTGCACGAAGAGGACGAGTTCACCCTCCCTAGGGCATCTGCCCACGTCCCCTCTTCGATCTCCTCTCCCAACTCCTCCTCCCACTTACCTTTCAACTCCACCACCGAGGCCTCCTCCTCCTCCTGCATCACCTGGTAAGTTTCCGAGATCTTCCCCACTCCCACCCACCCCACTGAGAGCACCCTGTCCTGTACTGTGTGTGGCAGTAGCCGCGGGAATTCCACCACCTGCCGTCTGGCAAACACCCTTACCTGTAAGTACCTGAAGGTGTTCCCCGGGGGGGAGCCCATACTTCTCCTCCAGCTCACCCAAGCTCGCGAACTTCCCGTCCACAAACAGGTCCCCCAACTTTCGTATCCCTGCCCTGTGCCACCCTGAAAACCCTCCATCTGTTCTTCCTGGGGCGAACCGGTGGTTCCTCCGTAGTGGGGTCCACGCCGAGGCCCTAACTTCCCCCCTATGCCGCCTCCACTGCCCCCAAATTTTGAGGGCCGCCACCACCACCGGGCTCGTGGTATACCTCTTTGGAGGGAGCGGCAGCGGCACCGTTGCCAGCGCCCCCAGACTCGTACCCACACAGGACGCCGTCTCCAGCCTCTTCCATGCAGCCCCCTCCCCCTCCATCACCCACTTGCGCACCATCGTCGCATTGGCGGCCCAGTAGTACCCACAGAGGTTGGGCAGCGCCAGCCCCCTCCTATCTCTACTCCGCTCCAAGAACACCCTTCTCACCCTCGGAGTCCCTCGCGCCCACACAAACCCCATTATACTCCTGTTAACCCGACTGAAAAAAGCCTTCGGGATAAACACGGGGAGGCACTGGAACAGGAACAAAAACCTTGGGAGCACCGTCATTTTGATTGACTGCACCCTACCCACCAGGGACAGCTGCAATGCGTCCCACCTCTTGAACTCCTCCTCCATTTGCTCCACCAGCCTTGTAAAGTTAAGCCTATGCAGGGCTCCCCAGCTCCTGGCCACCTGGACCCCCAAATATCTGAAGCTCCTCGCCGCCCTTTTTAGTGGAAGCTTGCCAATCCCCCTCTCCTGGTCCCCTAGCTGAACTACGAACAGCTCGCTCTTCCCCATATTGAGCTTGTACCCCTAAAAGTCCCTGAATTCCCTAAGGATCCTCATTACCTCTGGCATTCCTCCCACCGGATCCGCCACATACAGCAGCAGGTCGTCCACATAAAGCGACACCCTATGCTCCTCCCCACCCCGCACCAACCCCCTCCAGTTCCTCGACTCTCTCAGTGCCATAGCCAGGGGTTCAATCGCCAGTGCGAAGAGCAGGGGGGACAGGGGACACCCCTGTCTCGTCCCTCGGTGCAACTGAAAGTACTCGGACCGCCTCCTATTTGTGGCCACACTCGCCATCGGGACCTCATACAACAGCCTAACCCACCTGACAAACCCCTCCCCAAACCTGAACCTCTTCAGCACCTCCCACAGGTACCCCCACTCTACCCTATCGAAGGCTTTCTCAGCGTCCATCGCCACCACTATCTCCGCCTCCCCCTCCCTCGCCGGCATCATGATAACGTTCAAAAGCCTCCGCACATTCGCGTTCAACTGTCTCCCCTTCACAAACCCCGTCTGGTCTTCATGGATGATCTGCGGCACACAATCCTCAATCCTCGTGGCTAAGACCTTCGCCAGCACCTTGGCATCTACATTTAGCAACGAAATCGGTCTGTAAGACCCACATTGCAGGGGATCCTTGTCTCGCTTCAGGATCAAGGAGATCAGTGCCCGGGACATCGTCGGGGGTAAAGCCCCCCCCCCCTTGCCTCATTGAAGGTCCTAACTAACAGCGGGCCCAACAGGTCCATATATTTTTTATAGAACTCGACCAGGAAACCGTCTGGCCCCGGTGCCTTCTCCGCCTGCATGCTTCCTATCCCTTTGATCAGCTCCTCCAGCCCAATCGGGGCCCCCAGTCCTGCCACCAGTCCCTCTTCCACCTTTGGAAACCTCAATTGGTCCAGGAAACGGCCCATCCCTCCCTCCTCCCGTGGGGGCTCGGATCGGTACAATTCCTCGTAGAAGTCCCTGAAGACCCCATTGATGCCAACCCCACTCCGCACCACGCTCCCTCCTCTGTCCTTAACTCCCCCGATCTCCCTAGCTGCGTCCCGCTTCCGAAGCTGATGCGCCAGCATCCGGCTTGCCTTTTCCCCATACTCGTAGACCGCCCCCTGGGGTAATATTTATCTTAACAAACAAGGAGGAAGAAACATTGCAAAGCAAGTTTATTTTATTTTTATAAAGATTGTGCAACACTGCAGAGTTCATAGTACGCGATGAGAGCATTGATGACCCTTTTGTCTAATATCTGGCATACCCATATCAGCCTCATTCAACTTCCCCCCCCCCCAAATTACAGAAAGTTGCCAAAATCTGCACATCAGATTATATCTGACATAAAGTAACCCCACCTCTGGGGCAGGTTTGACATTCTTACTCTATTCAAACCACTGGTGGAAAGTTCATATTCAATGTAAATAATGCAAGTTTTTCAAATGTTTGCAATTGCACATACCAAATGTCATTAATGAACTTTGAAAATAGACTGAGATCAGATTAAAACTAACGCCTGGTTGGATGAGGTAAATATTCTTACGCGAGCTGGGCATCGTTAATTTGAACAGTTTACCTTGCTGTTGCACATTCAATCTTGTGTGGGCAACCTTTGTCAATTGGAGTCCTTGCAGTAAATATAACATCACTGAAGAGCTGTTAAAGATTTGCAGTTGTGGTATTTTATTGGTCATTCCTTTTCGAAGTTGCACTTGAAATTTGTTTAAATGAGATTGATTATATCATATTGTTGTTTGTTCTTTCGTAGTGTTAATTGGCCTATACTCAGGAATGTGACAGAAAGTGTTAACTTCCCTTGTTCTCCCAATTTTAGAAGAGTTTGATCTGATGACGATTTCACGCATTGTAGCAGGATAATTACCTGTGAAAGTGGGAAGCTGGGGATTACAGGCCAGGAGTTGAAATTTTCATCCTTTTGTTTTAAAACCCTTAATGAGTAATTTGTATAAACAGGAAGTACTGGAAATACTCAGCAGGTCTGGCAGCAACTGTGGAGAGAGAAACAGGGTTAACGTTTCGAGACAAACATGATCCTTCCTCAGATCTGTCGCAAGCTGGAAATATGTTTGGTTTTATGCTGTTGAAAGCAGGGTGATCAACTCATGAAGAGAAAATTTTAAAAAATAAATTTAGAGTACCCAATCATTTTTTCCAATAAAGGGGCAATTTAGTGTGGCCAATCCACCTACCCTGCGCATCTTTGGGTTGTGGGGGCGAAACCCACACAAACACGGGGAGAATGTGCAAACTCCACATGGACAGTGACCCAGAGCCGGGATCGAATCTGGGACCTTGGCGCCATGAGGCAGCAATGCTAACCACTGTGCCACCTTGCTGCCACTCAAGGAGAAAATTAAGGGATAGCCTGCAATGGGGGGGCCTGTATGTGTAGGGAATGGTGGTGGGAGCGATGGTAGGAATGCTGCCAGAGCAGTGAGAGTCGGGGGTGGGGCAGGGATGTCTAACCAGAGGAGTGAGAGTCAGAGGGGGGCAGTGGGTGTCTGACAGGACTGTGAGAGTCGGGTGGGGGTTGGGGAGAGGGTTCCTGACAGAGGTGTGATTATGCCCAACCAGAAGGAGAGCAGGTACTGGGCAACTAATGGTTTAAATTACAGGACAAACATCACAGCATCATTCAGCCTGGGACAGAGGACTCCAATATGGAGTCCTGGTTCACCCTGGTTGATAGAGGGAAAGAAAGGAGGAACAAAAAGGAGGGACTGGGATAGGAATAGAAAGATTAAATGATACAACTGTCATGGAACAAAAGGCAAAGGGGGATATTAGTTGTGGTATAGAAATAAAGTATCTGTCTAGAGTGAGTGTGAATAGCAGAATAACGCACAATTCTGTCTGAAGCAAAAACATAACTAGCACATGGCAAAACAAAACAGCATCAAAATGGGGGACAGAGTACATGGTCTACGTACAAACGTAGTGGTTAGCACTAAGAGGGCAGCACGGTGGCGCAGTGGTGAGCATTGCTGCCTCACGCCGCCAAGGGCCCAGGTTCAATCCTGGCCCTGGGTCACTGTCAGTGTGGAGTTTGCATGGGTTTCACCCCCCCCCACACTACACAGCCCAAAGATTTGCAAGGTAGGCGGATTAGCCACACTAAATTGCCCCATAATTGGAAAAAATGAATTGGGCACTCCAAATTTTAAAAGAAAATTGTGGTTAACACTATGGCTTCACAGCGCCAGGGTCCCAGGTTCGATTCCTGGCTTGGGTCACTGTCTGTGCAGAGTCTGCATGTTCTCCCTGTGTCTGCGTGGGTTTCCTCCAGGTGTTCCGGTTTCCTCCCCCAAGTCCCGAATGGCGTGCTGTTAGGTAATTTGGACATTCTGAATTCTCCCTCTGTGTACCCGAACAGGCGGCAGAATGTGGCGACGAAGACTTTTAACGGTGACTTCATTGCAGTGTTAACATAAGCCTACTTGTGGCAATAAAGATTATTATTATATTATTATTATTATTATCAGTGAGTATGGAAGTGGACTGTTAACAGGAATGGCTAAGTTCCCAGCTAACTGTCGTTGGGAAAGGTAAAATTCACTTTTTTTCAACTAAGGAAACAAGCAGTTGCCGAAGTGATGATGTAAAGACCCTGGTGCAGGATCTGTCCCAAAGCAACCCTGAGTCCAAAGAATCTGACCTATCAACTGAAAGTTCAATCTGTTTTATAAAACGAGTCAGTAGAAGGGCTAGTACTGGGTGACAAAGAGTATTTAGGTCACTCATGTAGACGCCTAGAAATATAAGACCCAGCGAAAAGATGAAGTAAAAGTCAAGCCTGGGGCCCTTGAACGAAGGAAGCACTTTGTGAGTTGAGTGCAAGTTATTAGAGAGACCGGTGATTGAGTGAGTAAGTTTATAGATATATTTTGTGGTTATTTGTTCTGAACTTTTTTTAAAAACTATAATGTTAGAATACTTATTTACGAGATATTTAGTGGATTAAATGGGGAACAAACATGACCACTCAAATGAATTTGATAAATAAAAATCAGGTTTTGATTATTACTTTTGGCAACTTATCCATTATTTGTGTGGTTGCTGCTGATTGTTAATT
This sequence comes from Scyliorhinus torazame, assembly GCF_047496885.1. Taxonomy (NCBI): domain Eukaryota; kingdom Metazoa; phylum Chordata; class Chondrichthyes; order Carcharhiniformes; family Scyliorhinidae; genus Scyliorhinus; species Scyliorhinus torazame. Next base: position 131,279,964 of record NC_092722.1, read on the forward strand.
AGTTGATCTAGCGAATGAAATTTTTTAATGAGGGAGTTTAGGTTTTTTTCTACAGATAGTCCTTCCTGATTGGGGGATCTTTAGCTGATGGGAAGTTTGAGCTAGTTGCCTTATGTTGTGATCGATAGGTATTTCCTGATGATTATGGGCATTTCCAATATCCTTCCACTCAAATAGATGGCAAACATTATTAATTAGTCTTTTTGCTTCTCCCATTTAACCTGGAGTAGCCACAATGCTGGTGATCATTCTTCTCCATATCCTCCTGTCAGACACTCATCCCTCTTCTAATCCCGATGTTTCGCTGATCTTTTCATCTGGTCTTAGGCCTTCCTCTTCTCCTTCTTCCTGGCAGTCCGATCTCCTTCACTCACCTCACCACATTTTCCCTCTCACTTTCTGCAGCAGACGACCATACCATTTTAATCTCTTCTCAGCTACTTTCTTTGATGCTCCCACAATCTTGACTGAACCCCTGACATGTCAATTCCTGATCTCGACCTTTTTCATTGTTCCACACTTCCACCTCAGCATCCGCATTTCATTAGTGGCCCCAGTCATTGTTCCTCTCTTCCTGACGTTTCCCAAGTTTCTGCACTTTATTACCAGGCTGTCCCACAACTGTCTTGTCGACTGTTCCTTTCAGTCTCAGCGATATTTTTCTAACGCACAACATTTCACTGCACTTCTTAAAACCACAGCTAATCCATTGCTTAATTTCCATTACCATGCTTCCATCTTCTGCCACCATTCTACTTGAATCTACTCATTTCCCCCAAGTCTTTACCTAAAACCTTTTATACCTTCAATCTGATCCCTTTCCCTAAACTCAAAGAGACAATCCATAAATTGGAACTTTGGTCTGCTGATCTTCCTCTATTCCAATGCATTTCTCCCATTCTCCAGATATGCAGTCATGTTCTCATTATCCTCACAAAATGATGGGTATCTAACATTATATTATTCATGAAATCATAAATATTCATATATTCCCAATAAGAGACACAAATAAGGAATATTAAGGTTTAAATAGGGTTGACATTTGTTTTAATTAGGAGAAGTAGTGGCATTGTCACTGGCCTAGTAATTCAGACACCCAAGGTATTGTCACTGAATTATTAATCCAGAGACCCAGGGTAATGCTCTGGGGATCAGGATTCGAATCACATCACGGCAGATGGTGACATTTGAATTCAATACAAAAAAAATCTGATTTAACAGTCCATTGATGACCATGAAACCATTGTCAATTGTCATAAAAATGCATCTGGTTCGCTAATGTCCTTTAGGGAAGAAAATCTGCCGTCCTTACCTAGTCTGGCCTACATGTGACTCCAGATGCACAGTAATTTGGTTGACTCTTAAATACCCTCTGAAATGCCCTAGCCCTCAGTTGAAGGATGAGCAATAAACGCTGGCCCAGCCAGCGATGCCGACATTTAAAAATTCCCTTGTTTATGCAATTTAATTTATTACATATTAAAATTGCTTTTATTGTTGAAATTATGAAATTGAGAAATCTATGAATCTCAACGGTTGAAGAATAGAGATGATGGGCTCGGCTGCTATTTGATTCTTCTGTTTTCGATTCCTTGCAGAATCATGAATGCTCATCTGTACAATGATTCCATCCATAGCGAAGAGAGGCAATTTTCCTTCGTTTTGCTTTTCTGAGAGGAAATGTAGTCAAGAGGTGGCAATCCCATGGTATAAGATTCCAACAGAAGACAGCCAGACGTTAGGATGAGCAGACTGCAAAGATACTAATCTGATGGTGCATGTTCGTGTCCCAAAGAAACAGCAACTGGGAGGAAGTGATAAACAGAATTTCCTGCATAAGGTTGCTTATGATAACACTTCCCAGTAGTTGCAACAAAGAAATGTGATTGCTACACTTAAAAGGAACTCATCTGTCCTATTAAATGCAGCTTTAAAACAGTATACCTGATACTGCAACTACTTGCACATTTTCACATGTTTTTCAAAGCTAAAACAGTGTTAAACTAATAATAAATATATCCCTGCTGCTAAACATTCTTCTCTCCTTTTATATCTTGAATCCTTTTGTAAATTTCATTTACTATGTAAAATAGTGTAAATATTAGACAGTGTAAACTGATTTACTATACAATAGTGTAAATTGCATTTACTATATTACAGTGTAAATTGCATTTACTATATAATGCAGTGTGTAAACATCAACTGTCATTGCCAAGCCCTAGTGGTAACTTTCAAAATTCTGGGCTGTAAGAAGGGACACACTGATAAGGCAGAGACAGCCTAAACGTGGTCTTGTTTGTTCCTTATTCACCACTTTCTACACATTACAGCTTTATTGATTGTCCTATTCACTCAGTTTTTGTATATTTAGATTTAATAGGCTAATACTCCCTGACTATGTGGAGAGTCGCAATGAGATCATGATTGATCTGATATGATAATCCTCAACTCCACTTTCCAGCCTTATCCCTATAACCTTTGATTCACTTACTGATTAAAATCTATCTCAGCCTTGAATGTACTTAATGACCCAGCCTCTTCGGTCCTCTGTGGTAAAGAATTCCACAGATTCACAACCCTCTAAGAGAAGAAATTCTTCCTCATCTCTGTCTTATATGGGCGACACCTTCTTTTGAGATTATGTCCTCTGATCCAAAACTCACACACAAGGTGAAACAAACCCTATGAAGCCGCCAGAAAATCCTATATGTCTCCATAAGTTCGCCTCCCATTCTTCTAAACTTCAATGATTACAGGCCTAATCTACTCAACTCTCCTCATAAGAAAATCCCTCCATACCTGAGACTTTCACCTATCAGTGTGTCGGAGGTTTGTGAAGTCAGGAGTGCAATGTGTGTGTTATGACCTGCATGAGGGTCACGGGGTCTGGACCATTAGGTTACCCATGGCCTCACCTGAATACGATCTTCTCCGATGAAGGGGCGGGGTTAAAGCCTTAACCGGGAAACTCTGTGGACATTAAAAGCCCCGACCCAAGTGTGGGGTCGGCACGAGACCCTTGGGGGGAGTGGTGAGCGTAACTTGTTTTTTGTGTATTAAACCTTTTTGTTCCATATCCAATCTGGCTTTTTTGTGGTTGCTTGCCTGGATCCTACATTGTATTAATTATACTTGCTGAACCATGATTCATTTATCCCAACATTAATCTTGGGGAAGTAAAAGAAAATGGACTGGATAGGTGTCCGGTAAGTAAACCTTTGGTTAATGTGTCTGTTATTTTTATGATTTGTTTTTTTAAATGTTATTCACTCTTCAGGAATGCAGAGCCTGAATCTGCAGATAACATACCCAAAGTCAGGACCCAAAATTGAGCACAAGCTGCATAGAATGCCAAAAGGTTAGTGATATAGTACTTTCCTGGCATTCAAAAATGGAAGGGTGAATTTTCTAATGTGGGTGTGGAAACAATTAATATCATGCTAGGTCAGCCTTTTAGGATTCCTTGATGTTGCGTCTAATTATTGGGCCAAGTTCACAGCTCATGTTGATTCTGGGGATGGGCATATGGGAGAACCCCTTGTGAAGATAGAGCCCAAACTTCAAAGTGAAATACTTCAAATTGATGCGCGGTACCAGCCCTTTGAAAAACGAGCAAGGCAAAATTATTCACGTCTTAGAAGGAAAAGCAACATGGATTATTCAGTGAGGAGTTTTGGAATCTGGTATTAGGTTCATGACTGATGAGCAAGATCTGATACAAAAACAGGCTTCCTCCTCACAGTGAAACTCCCATTGCACGATAATGCAATCTGACACCTGTTCAATCCACCAATGGGAACATTTGCCATATTGGTCATTCTTCAGTCCACTGAAAGTTTAGACAGTTGCACAAGTTTTGTTTGCCAGGAAAAACACACACGAAAGAAGGCACTTTTACTCGGCTTTCTCAAAGTACAGAAGCCATTGTTGACACATGTTGCATCAAAACCCCTTAACAATAATTAACTGACACACTTAAAGCAGAGTCACAGAAACAAACAATGTGGTCCCAAAGACTTGGACAGTGCTGAGAGAAGTCAGGAAGAAGTTGAATCTTTTAAAAAAAATATTGGGAGGCAGTCGCGTAGTGGTGTTGTCACTACTCTGGTGATACAGAAAAGGGGAAGGGGGCGGACGCCCTAGCCTTCACCTCACTGATCGCCAGGCAGAGACTTCTGCCAGGCTGGAAGCCGGCAGCCCAACTCTGGGGCACGGATTGGCTCTCAGACCTGGCTAAATTGCTGCAACTAAAAAAAATGAAATTCTCGACAAGGGGATCTGAGAAGAGATTCCAAGACGTGAGGAAGAAGTTCACAAACCTCTTTACAGACCTGTTCACAACCAGCAACAAACATAGGAAGGAGGAGGGGCAGGGAACGCTACCTGGGCAAAAAGGAGCCTGCATACAGCAGAGAAGGAACGGGGAGGGAGGCCATTTACAGGAGGCGACATAGATCACTCCCACATGGCCGAAACCAGGAACCCGAGGGAGAACAGGACTTCCCTCCCCAATAAAACAAAATTATAAATTATAAACAATTTAAAGAGTCCTGGTAAAACGTATGGAAAGTTGCGTGTAACTCGAATCACTAAATGTTAAGAGTCCCGATATGAACACGTCTAAAAAAACTATCAGATACACACTAATAGGGGCGGCACGGTGGTGCAGTGGTTAGCACTGCTGCCTCACGGTGCTGAGGACCCGGATTTGATCCCGGCTCTGGGTCACTGTCCGTGTGGAGTTTGCACATTCTCCCCATGTCCGCATGTGTCTCACCCCCAAAACCCAAAGATGTGCAGGGTAAGTGGATTGGCCATGCTAAATTGCCCCTTAATTGGAAAAAAAATGAATAATAATAATTGCTTATTGTCACAAGTAGGCTTTAATGAAGTTACTGTGAAAAGCCCCTAGTCGCCACATTCCGGTGCCTGCTCGGGGAGTCTGGTACGGGAATTGAACCCGTGCTGCTGGCCTTGTTCTGCATTACCAGCCAGCTGTTTAGCCCACTGTGCTAAACCAGAACTGGGCACTCTAAATTTATTTTTAAAAGGTGTGGGTTGCGACCCACGGGTGGGTCTCGGGTGGGTGTCGGAAGGGGTGCGGAGCCCACAGCCGGTAACAATTCTGTATTTCATAGGGAGAAGCCGCTGCTCTGTAAGAAGAAGAATTTAACAAGCCAATAACTCAATACGAAGCTCAGAGGTAACACCACTGAAGGGTACAATTGTGCCGCATCCGGCAACACTCCCGCGTACGCGCCCTTGCATAAATCTATCCGGCAAGCTCCAAAGTTGTCTCTCAGTGACCTCCCAGCTCCAGTTGTAGCTGCCACATGAATGCTGCATTTGTTTTGTTATGCTCTTGACATAGCATAAGCTGCTTCCTTGATGTGCACTCTGACAAAGGAAGGTTCACACTTGGAGATAGCTTTAACACGTTTATTAAACTATTAACAATTCTCCTACTTGGATTTGACGCTACTGTTAATCCTGTTATAGCTACTCAGACTGACAAACTAGTCTGCTACAATCCACGTGGTGGGTGTGATGTTCAATCAACCCTGTGTCTGTACTCACTGAGTGTCTCCACTGGATAGAGACTGAGCATGTGTGATGTGTCCTTTTATATGGATTGGTGTAATGCCCTCCTCTGGTAGTGTCACCTCTATGTGTATCGTGAATGCCCATTGGTCGTGTCCTATCTTACTGACCTATTGGTTGAATGTCTGTGTGTCGTGTCTCTGGTGCTCCCTCTAGTGTCTAGCTAGGTGTAGTGTATGTACATTAACCCTTTGTGTACTTACAGTGATGTACATCACCACATCTCCCCTTTTCTCATGTTACAAATTTTCTGTACAGTGTTAAAGAAAATTGAACAAACTAGGTAGATAAGTGATGCTATGTACAAGTTATGATAACTGTGTTGACTATCCAATATGATACAAGACCAAATCATAGTTGTGATGACTTTGAGGATAAGACAATACAAAATAAAAGTTATGAGTCCAAAGTTCATGAATTTATATGGTCTGGTATAGAAGTGTCAATGGTGATGTGTCATTCCCTTGTGAACGCCGTCAGTGTCCTGCTGTTTGGTCATCAGGAGGTGTTCAAGTGTTCAAATCACTTCATTGACTGATTTGGAGTCTGTGTCTTTTTTTCCCCGATGCTTATGGTAGCAATTCTTGATGGCATCTGTCCTGAAAGCCAGGTTGCCTGTTGGTAGTGCAGCAAACGTGAATTGGTAAGATGCATCGTCCTGCCATGGTATGTCATTGTACTGAGCTGAGCAGTAACAGTGTCCCTCATTTGCAGAGTTGTACCATGTTTTACAGGTCGTTGTTTCATTGTTGTCGTTTCTGTCTTGGTCATTTTCGTTGTCGTTCTTATTGTTGTCGTTCTTGTTGTTTTTGTCATGCTTGTTTCCGGTTTTGTTGTTTTTGTTGTTGCTGTTGCGCTCAATGAGTGTTCCGTTTGGATGATGTGAGTCATTGTCACAGTTATTGGTGTCAGCGTCCTTCGTGGTATCTGTTGTTTCCTTGAGCATGCCGTCACTGAGTTCGCAGCGCTCCCCGTCTGGAGTCATGTCCAGCTTACTTGAATCAGCTTTGGCGTGTCGATTCTCCCTGTCTGGAGTCATTTCATTCAGGACTGCATTTGCTTGTGGAGAGGCTCGAGCGGATGAGGTGTGAATTAACGTGGTGTCACCGGAGTCATCAGTAGTCTCACTTTGATTGTCTTCTTTAACCTGTTTTAGGAGCCACTCCCTCTCCTCCTGTGGCGATCCCATAGTCTTATCCTCTGCAACCATCTGACTGCGGTGAGTTTCCAGCTCATGCAGCGTTTCATACAGCACCACAGCTTCTTGCTTCACCTGGGAATGTGCTATCTCAGCCCCCAGGGTTTCCTTCTTCGTGTTTAATATATCCCGCTCTTGCTGTCGAGCATCCAACTCCTGCAACACACGTTCATTAATTGCTTTCATTGTCATATATCTGGCTTGTTTGTCTTCTGCCATGTTTTTGATGATGGTATCTGTTACATTGAGCGTTTCTTGAGAACTGTGTGAATGATCTGATGTTGCATTGATGTTGGTGACATCAGTCATTTGTGGTGGGTTTGATTCCTCTGCTTTGCTTCCTTGGTACTCCTCTTCTAGAGTCATTTCTGGATCACTTGAATCATCTGTGATCTCTTTGTGCTCCTCTTCTGGATTTATTTCTGGTTCATTTGAATCACCTTTTGTTTCTTGGTGCTCCTCTTCTGGAGTCAAAATCTTCAAGATTTCTAATAACGTGGTCTCTCTGGACTCTTGGTGCTCCTCTTCTGGAGTCAAAATCTTCAGGATTTCAATTGACGTGGTCTCTCTGGACTCTTGGGTAGCCGTCCTCTGATTATTGAGTGCTTCTGTACAGACGAGCTGAGATATGTCAGTCTCGCTGTGATCCTGCACATCCTGGATGGGAATTGTGATTTCTTCGTCACTTGTCTCACATACAGTGGGTAGACATTCAGTGTCTTCTTGTTGGTTAAATGAGCTGGGTAGACTTTCATAGTCTTCTTCTGGTGGCTCAAATAAGCTGGGTAGACTGTCATAGTCTTCTTCTGGTGGCTCAAATAAGCTTGATAGATCTTCATGGTCTTGTTCATGCATGGCGTTCGCTATGGAGTGTTTGCTTGATTCCATTTTCAAGTCTGTCACTGAGCTGTCTGTGGAGGCTTGCATCGCTCTCTTTGTGGAGGCTTGTGTCGCTCTCTTTGTGGAAGCTTGTGTCGCTCTCTCTGTAGAGGCTTGTGTCGCTCTCTTTGTGGAGGCTTATGTCGCTCTCTTTGTGGAGGCTTGTGTCACTCTCTTTGTGGAGTCTTTCATCGCTTGCTCTGTGGAGTGCTTTATCGCTCTCTCTGTGGAGTGCTTCATCGCTCTCTCTGTGGAGTCTGTCATCGCTCTCTTTGTGGAGTCGTGCAGTGTTTTTGCTGTATAGTCGATCTGTGCTCTCTCAACGGAGTCGTTCTGTGCTCTCTGTGTGGTGTCGTCTTCATCTTGGGTATTGCTGTCATCCAATGTATCGATGATCTGCCATGGCACCATGGTATTGGATGCATCATTTTTAACCGTGTTGCTGATGCCGTGATCAGGATCTCCGAATAACTCAGCCATGTCTGAGCAGTATTGTGTGTATTGTTCGATAGACAAATCATCGCTTTTTGTTTCGGAGTTGTAATCGTTCTCTTCATGTTCAATGAACAAATCATCTTCTTGTGTGGAGGCTTGGACCCTTCGTGGTGCGTGGACCACTCTCTGTTTCTTGTCGTCAGGCCGCGGCATAATCCTGCACTCACGAGTCGGGATGTCGTACATGCTGGGCTGAGGATTCCCCAATCCGAAGAACTCATCGTCGGGGTCTTCACGGTACAACACCTCTAGTTGGAGTTCGGATTTGGTACTGGGGTAGTCATCTCCCAAGATGAAATCTTCGTCTGAGTCGTTGTCTTCCAAGACCATATCATCACGTTTTGTGTCGGAGCTGGCATTGGGCTCGCGATGTCCAAAGAAGAATTCAAGGTCTGAGTCATAGTCTTCAAGGACTGTATCATCTCTTTGGGCGGTGCTGACTGCTTGTTGCAGGGTTCTGCGGAGGTTACTTTCAACTACTGGTCGAATTTCAGACATTGTGCTGTCGTTCCAGGTGAATCGGGTTTTACGGCTTTAAATTTTTTCCCCGTGTTTTGGGACATTTCCCCTTTAAGTGGGCGTGGTCTGCGGCCTCTGACATTACGAAGCGTGTGACATAGTGCGTAGGAAGTGATTGCGCATGCGCAGATCTCTGTTTCTTTCCGCAGGGCCTTTTTCGCAATTGCGCATGCGCAAATGGACCTTCCCGTTCTGTGCGCTCTTCGCGCAACTGCGCAGGTGCAGCAACCTTTCCAAGATGGCTGCAATTCAAAACTGCCGTTCGTTGCTGCAAGCCTACCTCGCGGTGGGTTTTGGTGCCTCTTTCACCTTTTCTTCTTGTATGTTCCTCACAGAATTCTTGGAATTTGTCCAGGACTGCCTGGAAGTCGCTCTCGTTATGACACTTTGAGTATTTGAAGGTCTGGAAGATTTCAGCTGCTTCTGGCCCCGCGATGGTAAGTAGAAGCTTTACTTTTTCTGCATCCGCCACGCCAACTAGGTCGGACGCTACCAGGTAGATCTCGAATCTCTGCCTGAACCAACGCCAGTTTTCACTGAGATTGCCTTGGTACCTGAGCTGCTATGGAACCGGAATCTCGAACATCACCTTGCCTGGCTGCTGTTGCTGGTTGTCACTGTTTGCTGAGTTTTAACTATATGGATTTAACAGTCACTCCAGGTTACCATGTTTTGTTATGCTCTTGAAGTAGCATAAGCTGCTTACTTGATGTGCACTCTGACAAAGGAAGGTTCAGATTTGGAGATAGCTTTAACACGTTTATTAAACTATGAACAATTAAAGATAGGGGGGCTGGCGCTGCCCAACCTCTGTGGGTACTACTGGACCGCCAATGCGACGATGGTGTGCAAGTGGGTGATGGAGGGGGAGGGGGCTGCATGGAAGAGGCTGGAGACGGCGTCTTGTGTGGGTACGAGTCTGGGGGCGCTGGCAACGGTGCCGCTGCCGTTCCCTCCAAGGAGGTATACAACGAGCCCGGTGGTGGCAGCTGCCCTCAAAATCTGGGGGCAGTGGAGGCGGCACAGGGGGGAAGCTGGGGCCTCGGTGTGGACCCCAATACGGGGGAACCACCGGTTCGTCCCAGGGAGAACAGATGGAGGGTTTTCGGGGTGGCACAGGGCAGGGATACGAAGGTTGGGGGACCTGTTTGTGGACGGGAAGTTCGCGAGCCTGGGTGAGCTGGAGGAGAAGTACGGGCTCCCCCCGGGGAACACCTTCAGGTACTTACAGGTAAGGGCGTTTGCCAGGCGGCAGGTGGTGGATTTCCCGCGGCTGCTGCCATGCACAGTACAGGACAGGGTGCTCTCGGGGGGGGGGGTGGGTGGGAGTGGGGAAGATCTCGGAAACTTACCAGGTGATGCAGGAGGAGGAGGATGCCTCAGTGGTGGAGGTGAAAGGTAAGTGGGAGGAGGAGTTGGGAGAGGAGATTGAGGAAGAGACGTGGGCAGATGCCCTAGGGAGGGTGAACTCTTCCTCATCGTGCGCATGGATCAGCCTCATACAGTTTAAGGTGCTGCACAGGGCACACATGACCGGGACAAGGATGAGCCGGTTTTTTGGGGGTGAGGACAGGTGTGTTAGGTGCTCAGGGAGCCCAGCAAATCACACCCATATGTTCTGGGCGTGCCCAGCACTGGAGGAATTTTGGAAGGGCGTAGCGAGGACGGTGTCGAGGGTGGTAGGATCCAGGGTCAGCCCGGGCTGGGGGCTCGCAATATTTGGGGTCGCAGAGGAGCCGGGAGCGCAGGAGGCGAAAGAGGCCAGTATTCTGGCCTTTGCGTCCCTGGTAGCCCGGCAAAGGATTCTTCTTCAGTGGAAGGATGCGAGGCCCCCAAGCGTGGAATCCTGGATCAGCGATATGGCGGGGTTTATTAAGTTGGAGAGGGTGAAATTTGCCTTGAGGGTCGGTACAAGGGTTCTTTAGGCGGTGGCAACCGTTCTTAGACTTCCTGGCAGAACGGTAGACATTGGTCAATGGCAGCAGCAACTCAGGGGGGGGGGGGGGGGTTTACTTTATTTTTATTTTTGTATTTGTTATTTACACTGGAGGATCTGAGGGGGTGTATATACCTGTTGTGTTAAGTCGTGGTGTTAATGTTAATTTATTATTTATGTACAGGGGGGAGGGGGGTATGGAGGGTTGTTTTCTAGACTGTGTTTTCTACTTAACCCTGTTGGGTTCCTTTTTCATTTTGTTATTGATATTTTATGAAAACCTTAATAAAAACTATTTTAAAAAAACTATGAACAATTCTCCTACTTGGATTCGATGCTACTGTTAATCCTGCTATAGCTACTCAGACTGACGAACCAGTCTGCTACAATCCATGTGGTGGGTGTGATGTTCAATCAACCCTGTGTCTATACTCACTGAGTGTCTCCACTGGAAAGAGACTGGGCATGTGTGATGTGTCCTTTTATATGGGTTGGTGTAATGCCCTCATGTGGTAGTGTCACCTCTATGTGTATCGTGAATGCCTATTGGTCGTGTCCTATCTTACCGATCTATTGGTTGAATGTCTGTGTGCCATGTCTCTAGTGCTCCCTCTAGTGTCTAGCTAGGTGTAGTGTATGTATATTAACCCTTTGTGTACTTACAGCGATGTATATCACCACAGCGTTCAAAATCCGTTCTCTTCCCAACTGCACCATCACTCCCTCCCCATCCCCCAGTTAGTATAGCAACAATCCCAAGGTGTTAGCATTTCGGCTGGGAGCAAATATCAAATTCAAAGGACAGTTGGGTGAACGCCCTTGATTTCATCGGCATTTTGTTAAATTTTGAGTACCCAATTATTTATTTTCCAATTAAGGGGCAATTTAGTGTGGCCAATCCACCTAACCTGTGCATCTTTGGGTTGTGGGGGTGAAACCCACGCAGACATGGGGAGAACATGCAGATTCCGCACAGACAGTGACCCAAGCAGGAATCGAACCCGGGACCGTGGTGCTGTGACGCAACAGTGCTAACCATTGTGCTACCGTGAGGAGGCTCCACAAATATCCCCATCCTCAATAATGGAGGAGCCCAGCACATCTGTGCAAAAGTCAAGGCTGAAGCAATAAACGTCAGCCAGAAGTACTAAGTAGATGATCCATCTCGGTCTCCTCCAGAGGTCCCCAGCATCACAAGTGTCAGTCTTCAGCCAACTCAATTGACCCCACATGATATCAAGAAACAGATGAAGGTACTGGGTACTGCAAAGGCTAAGGGCCCTATCAATATTCCAGCAATAGGACTGAAGATTTGTGCTCCAGAACTTGCCACACCCCTAGCCAAACTGTTCCAGTACAGCTACAATACTGGCATCTACCCAGCAATGTGGAAAACTGCCCAGGTAGTTCTGTATGCAAACAGGACAAATCCAACCCAGCCAATTACCACCCTATCAGTCTACTCTCAATCCTCAGTAAAGTGATGGAAGGAGTCGTCAACGGTACTATCAAGCGGCACTTACGCAACAATAACCTGCTCACTGATGCTCAGTTTGGGTTCCACCAGGGTCACCCAGCTCCTGACTGCATTACAGCCTTGGACATCAAACATGGACAAAAGAGCTGAACTCCAGAGGTGAGGTGAGAGTGGCTGCCCTTGACATCAGGGCAGCATTTGATCGACTATGACATTAAAGAGCCCTTGTAAAACTGGAGTCAATGGGAATCAAGGAGAAAACTGTCCAGTGGTTGGAGTCATACCTGGCACAAAAGAAGATGGTTGTGGTTGTTGGAGGTCAGTCATCTGAGTCCCAGGACAACACTGCAGGAGTTCCTCAGGATAGTGTCCTAGGCCCAACCATCGTCAGCTGCTTCATAAATGACCCTCCTTTCAACATAAGGTCAGGTGTGGGGATGTTTGCTTATGATTTCATAATGTTCACACCATTCGTGACTCCTCAGACATTGAAGCAGTCCATGTGCAAATGCAGTAAATCTGGACAACATTCAGGCTTGGGCTGACAGTAGCAAGTAACATTCGCACCACAGGAGTGCCAGGTGATGACCATCTTCATTAAGAGAGAACCATACCATCACCCCTTGACATCCAATGGCAATACCATCACTGAATCCTCCATTATCGACATCCTGGGGGTTACCATTGGCCAGAAGCTGAACTGGACCAGCCATATAAATACTGTGGCTACAAGAGCAGGTCAGAGGATAGGGATCCTATGGCAAATAACTCACCTCCTGACTCCCCAAAGCCTTTTCTAAAAGGCACAAGTCAGGAGTGTGATGGAATGCTCCCCACTCGCCTGGATGAGTACGGGTCCAACAACACTCAAGAAGCTCGATACCATCCAGGACAAAGCAACCTGTTTAATTGCACCCCTTCCACAAACATGCACTCCCTTCACCACTGATGTACAGTAACAGCAGTGTATACCATCTACAAGATACACTGCAGGAACTCACCAAGGCTCCTTAGGCAGTACCTTCCACTACCATCTAGAAGTTCAAGAGTAGCAGATAGCCGGGAACACCACCACCTGGAGATTCCCCTCCAAGCCACTCACCATCATGACTTGGAAATATATCGCCGTTCCTTCACTGTCGCTGGGTCAAAACCTTGGAACTCCCTCCCTAATAGCACAGTGCGTGTACCTACCCCACATGAACTGCAGTGGTTCAATAAGGCAGCTCACCACCAGCTTCTCGGGGGAAATTAGGGATGGGCAACAAATGCTGGCCTAGCAGCAAAGTCCACATCCTGAAAAATTATTTTTTGTTAACATGGCATGAATAATTGTGTATAGACGCATGAAAAAGAGTAGTGGTCCTTAAATATATGCAACAGTGAAATGCTAGCAAGGATATTATAAGGGATGTGGAAGTGAAACAAATGATGCAGGTTATATTATTCAAGCTATGATGAGAAAGAGAATGCACCCATTTTTGACAACAGTCCTATGAGGTGCCCTTTTCTACTTGAAGTGCAATGTGATGCAGCACGATTGGTTGGTATTTTGGAGCATATTTCAAATCATATTCCTATAGGCTGTTAGATTGTGAATTACAAAGAAAGGCGACCGACTATCTCAATTATTTTCTAAACTGACAAAGATAGCTTGCCATTTATTTCAGATTATACTGACCCGCTTGTCACAATGCATTTTCATGGTATAATTTTATTTGCAATCTTTCAGCCCAAGTACAAAGGACATCCAATTTGTGAGTGAATTATTACTAGGATAAATCAGATTTTCCCTTAATCAGGAAACACACATGCGGTAGTGGTGTTGAAAACACCCACAAATCCCTTTGGTACAGCTTGTTAATACGTGTGCGGTATTCACAAAATGCCTGCCTATGTAACAATAAAGGTTGCATAAAGCTGCCCTTCTTTGAAGTTTGTTGGCCTTTAAGCTGCCACTGCTTCCTGCCAAGAACTGAATGGGTTAGTAATTTGTGAAATACAACAGGTTTCTCTCAGTGTTTATCATTCACAGGAAAGGGACAGCACATTTCTTGCCAACATAAATCGTCTGCTAACAAAGATAATAAGTGACTAAAGAATCAATAAGTGGCTCTCCAGCAGACAGAGTAATATATCTTTCAGTTCCCTCTAATTAACTCCAAAATTAGGTCATAAAGAAACCTCACCTAATTTCTCACAACATACATTTATATAGTGTCTTGAATGTAGAAAACTGTCCCATGATATTTTACATAGGGGTAAGATTGAAAATAGATACTGAGTCAAAAAGGATATTAGAAAGAGTGACAAAAAGCTTGGTCAAAGAGAAGATTTTTAAGGAGGATTTAAAAAAAGAGAAGTTTGGATACTGAAGCGTTTAGGTGGGGAGAATGGGGCTTAGGAAGCTGAAATCATGCTTGTCAATAGTGGAGTAGAGGAGGGGAATATACACAATGCCAGAATCAGAAGATGAAAATGTTTGGGGGGGATGGGGGAGGGGGGCAGCGGTGGCAATGGAGGGTGGTGGGTGGGTGGGCAGTGACAGGGGCTGGAATGAATGCTCGTAGGGCTAGAGGATGTCCGAAAGATAGGTAGAACACAAAGCCATGGAAGGATTTAAATGTAAAATCTAATATCAAGGGGAATCACTCTCATTTCAACTCTGGAACTCAGTACTTAAACCCATGCTTGGACTAAAGTTAAGAAATTGTATCTTCCTCACACTCCACACAACCCCAGACAGCACACATCCAGAATGGCATCATGAGAGTGAGACACAGCCTTTAATGTTCTGATTCCATGTGGAGAATTCTTTCTCTCTTGCTTCGAACTCCATGCTCCTGGAAATTGCATCTTTGGGTTTGCGTTCTAAATAGTGCAGTTGAGATCGCCTCACGTTATTCCTTGTCACGCCTACTGCTGTTGATTAGCCAGGAAACCTGTAAGGAAAATTGTAATGAGGTGCCTGCCACTGATAGACAGCTGAATTTACTTTCTGAACTTCCCACACGATATCAGATCCCCTCTTCAAGCCCATCTCCAAATTAATATCAGGGCTAACAATCCCGAACAAAATTAATTGCCGCTTGGAAAAATATAGGGCAATAACGAAAGCCAGCATTAGTTGGCTGTAAGCAGATCGTGCTGGACTAACTTGATTCAGCTCTTTGATGAAGTAAAGGAGAGAGTTAATAAGTGAAGTGTAGTTGATATTATGTATATTACAATTGAATAAATTAGGCTGTAATGACGAGGGAAGAGCTGGGCAGAGTTGATTGGAAGGGGAGCCTAGCAGGGAAGACAGTGGAACAGCATGAGGCACAATCAATTGGACAAAGACAATAGTTGAATCCAACTGAGGCTTTATTGCTATCAGATGTGTGGCCTCCCACAGCAGCTGGTAAAATGGCTGCTAGCTGGAGGCCACGCATATTTATATCCCGCCTCCTGGGCGGAGCCAGCAGGCAGGGACTACCGGTGAACCTGTAGTGCAGGTTCTACCGTACATCCTCTAATACAGGTACAACAGTGGTTTACCACATTCACCCCCTGTTAAAAATTGAGTCTGGCAGCGGTGGTGGATAACTATATACAATATAAATTAATATTTACACGATTTGAGCAAACAAATGTCCATTGGCGTCCGGTGGAACGGTCAGAGGTTTAGCCAGTCCAGGGCCTTGATGTTCCTCTGTGAGCGACGCAGTGGTGTCGGCGATGTTGGTGCTGATCTGGTCGAAGGTGACTCCGGGAGGGTGCCGAAATCCTCTTCATTGTCAGGCATGGGCAGAGGGGGGATGGACGGTCCTGGGGGGGGGGGGGGAGGGGGGGGGGTGCTGTTGTGAGTGGCGGGGGAGGGGAGGGTGGCACCGGGGGCAAAGGGGGTGGTGTGGGGGTGGAACCTGCTGGTGCCAGGTCCATGAGGGAGACAGTATCCTGGCGGCCGTCGGGGAATGGCACGTAGGCGTAATGGGGGTTTGCGTGGAGCAAGTGCACCCTCTCCACCAACGAGTCCGCCTTGTGGCGTCGGGCGTGCTTACAGAGAAGCACGGTTCCCGGAGCTGTGAGCCAAGTCGGGAGCGACACCCCGGATGTAGACATTCTGGGGAAGGCGAAAAGACGTTCATGGGGTGTATTGTTAGTGGCAGTGCAGAGTAATGAGTGAATGGAATGGAGTTCATCAGGGAGGACCTCTTGCCAGCGGAAGGCCGGGAGGTTTCTGGACTATAGGGCCAACTGGACGGCCTTCCATACCGTCCCATTCTCCCTTTCTACCTGTCCGTTTCCCTGAGGGTTATAACTTGTCGTTCTGCTGGAGGCTATATCCCTGCTGAGCAGGAACTGACGCAGCTCATCACTCATGAATGAGGATCCCCTGTCACTGTGGATGTAGGCGGGGGAACCGAACAGAGTGAAGATTGTGTTGAGGGCTTTAATGACGGTGGCAGACGTCATGTCAGGCATGGGATGCCGAAGGGAAAACGGGAGTATTCATCGAACACACTGAGGAAATACATGTGTCGGTCGGAGGAGGGGAGGGGGCCTTTGAAGTCCACGCTGAGGCGTTCAAAGGGGCGGGAGGCCTTCACCAGGCATGCTCGGTCCGGCCAGTAGAAGTGCGGCTTGCACTTCGCACAGACCTGTCACTCTCTGGTGATTATCCTTACTTCCTCGACGGAGTAGGGCAAATTTCATGCCTTAATGAAGTGGTACAACTGTGTGACTCCTGGGTGACAAAGGCTGTCGTGCAGGGCCCGGGGTCGGTCTACCTGTGCCCTGGCACATGTACCTCGTGATAGGGCGCCTGGCGGTTCGTTGAGTTTGCCAGGGCGATACATAATCTCGTAATTATAGGTGGAGAGCTCGATTCTCCACTGCAAGATTTTATCACTTTTTATCTTGCCCCGCTGTGTGTTGTTGAACATGAAGGCTACTGACCGTTGGTCAGTGAGGAGAGTGAATCTCCTGCTGGCCTGGTAATGCCTCCAATGCCGTACAGCTTCAACGATAGCTTGGGCCTCCTTTTCGACGGATGAGTGCCGAATGTCGGAGGCATGGAGGGTGCGGGAAAAGAATGCCACGGGCCTGCCTGCCTGATTGAGGGTGGTGGCAAGGGCGACGTCTGATGTGTTGCTTTCTACTTGGAAGGGCAGTGTCTCATCTACAGCGTGCATTGTGGCCTTGGCAATATCAGCTCTGATCCGGGCGAAGGCCAGTTGGGCCTCGGCTGTCTGGGGAAACTGGGTGGACTGTATGAGTGGGCGGGCCTTGTCCGCATAGTTTAGGACCCACTGAGCGTAGTATGAAAAGAACCCCAGGTAGCGTTTGAGGGCCTTGGGGCAGTGGGGGAGGGGGAGCTCCATGAGGGGGCGCATACGGTCAGGATCGGGCCCCAGAACTCCGTTCTGGACACATAGCCGAGGATGGCTAAGCGGTTTGTGCTGAACACGCACTTCTCCTTGTTGTAAGTGAGGTTTAGGAAAGTAGCGATGTGGAGAAATTTAGCAAAGTTGGCGTCGTGGTCCTGCTGATCATGGCCGCAGAGGGTGACGTTGTCTAGGTACGGAAAGGTGGCCCGCAACCCGTCCCGGTCGACCATTTGGTCCATCTCGCTTTGGAAGACCGAGACCCTGTTTGTGACGCCGAAGGGGACCCTAAGGAAGTGGTATAGGCGGCCGTCTGCCTTGAAGGCGGTGTATGGACTGTCCGATTTACGGATAGGGAGCTGGTCATAGGCGGATTTCAGGTCTACCGTTGAGAAGACCCGGTACTGTGCAATCTGGTTAACCATGTCAGATATGCGTGGGAGGGGGTACGCGTTGAGCTGCGTCTACCGGTTGATGGTCTGGCTGTAGTCCACGACCATACGGTGTTTCTCCCCAGTTTTAACTACTACCACTTGAGCTCTCCAGGGTCTGTTGCTGGCCTCGATGATGCCTTCCCGAGGCAGCCGCTGGACTTCGGACCTGATGAAGGTCTTGTCCTGGGTGCTGTACCGTCTGCTCCTGGTGACAATGGGTTTGCAATCTGGAGTTAGATTGGCAAAGAGGGAAGGTGGGTCGACCTTTAGGGTCGCGAGGCCGCACCCAGTAAGGGGTGGTAAGGGCCCGCCGAATTTCAGGGTTAGGCTCTGGAGGCTGTACTGGAAGTCCAGGCCGAGGATTAGTGCAGCGCAGAGGTTAGGGAGGATGTCGAGGCGGAAGCCGCTGAATTCTACGCCCTGCACCGTGAGCGTGACCGTACAGTATTCCCGGATCACTACGGAATGGGATCCGGAGGCCAGGGAGATTTTTTGATTTGCGGGGTGTATCGTGAGGGAGCAGCGCCTTACCGTATCCGGGTGTATGAAGCTTTCGGTGCTCCCGGAGTCCAGCAGGCAAGAGGTTACATGTCCGTCGACTTTCACGCTGGGGGATGCGTTGGTCAGGTTATGCGGTCGAGACTGGCCGATTGACATGGAGGCGAGTCTTGGTTGGTCGTCGGGTAATGGGGCGGCCGGTGAACCCGGGTCCTCGAACGCTGGTGGTGCCCATGTGCTGAGGGGTAGACAAGATGGCGGCGCCCGAAGATCTTGAGGGTTACAAAATGGTGGCGACCACGGAACGCACGTTGCGGGGGTGGAACAAGATGGCGGCGTCCATGAAACGCACGTGTTGCACGACGGGGAAGATGGTGGCACCCACTGGCCGCATGTGGACTCGGGGTGGGGGGGGGATGGCGGTGCCCATTGTCCATGACCAGGGGGGGGGGGAGGTGGGGGCGATAGCAGCTACTGAGCGGGCCTGGCACACCGTGGCGAAGTGGCCCTTCTTCCCTCAGGTTTTACAAAGGGCAGCGCGGGCTGGGCAGGGTTGGCGGGGGTGCTTCTGTTGACAGCAAAAATAGCATTGGGGCCCCCGGAGTTTGCTGGCTGGCATGCAGCGCAGGCATATTGGGTGGGCAGCGTCCCTGCTGGGGCGGCTGTCTGTGGGGTCCACGGAGCGTAGGAGGGGTGGGCCGCAAGGTTGGGGGTGTAGGACTGGACGTTGCACAGGGCGACCATCATGGAGAGCACTAGTGTTTCAGTCTCTGCGAGGTCGTGCGTGGCCCCTTCTAGGAGCCGCTGGCATATGAGATCTGACCCAATTCCAGTCACAAAAGCGTCTCGCATAAGGAGGTCTGAGTGTTCCTTGGCCGTGACGGCCTGACAGTCACAGTCCCGGACTAGTGGGATTAGGGCCCGCCAGAAGTTTTCTATGGGCTCACCAGGGAGTTGAGAGCGCGTGGCGAGTGCGTGCCTGGCGAAGACCGTGTTCGTCTTCTGTGCGTAGTTGTCCTTGAGTCGAGTCATGGCTTCGGCGTAGTTCTGCGTGTCCTGGATTAACGGAAAGACTTTGGAGCTCAACCTGGAATATAAAATCTGGATCTTCTGAGCCTCCGGAACAGGGGTTGGTGCCGCATTGATATACGCCTCGAAGCAAGATAGCCAGTGCTGGAAGTCCTTTCTGGCGTCGCTTGAGTGCGGATCCAGCTGCAGGCGATCCGGTTTGATACGGAGGTCCATCCTTAGAAACTAATAGCAATAAATTGAGGCACGATCAATTGGAAAAAGACGATAGTTGAATCCAACTGAGGCTTTATTGCTATCAGATGTGTGGCCTCCCACAGCAGCTAGTGATGGCTGCTAGCTGGAGGCCACGCATATTTATACCCCCCCCTCCTGGACAGAGCCAGCAGGCAGTGACTACCGGTGCACCTGTAGTGCAGGTTCTACCGTACATTCTCTAATACAGGTACAACAGTGGTTTACCACACAGCAATGACAAGGGTTTTTGGGGGTTGTGCGGAAGCCACAACAGAAATTCATCCCAAGGAGGAGGGAACATGCTAAGGGGAGGACGAGGCATCCATGGCTGATGAGAGAAGTTAAGGACAGTATAAAAGAAAAAGAAAAAGCATACAAGATGACGAGGATTAGTGGAAAGTCTTTAAAAGCAAGCAGAGGACAACTAAAAAAGCAATAAGGGGAGAGAAGATGAAATATGAGTGCAAACTAGCTAGTAATATAAAAGAAGATAGGAAGAGGTTTTTTCAATATATAAGACCGAGGCAAGAATAGACATTGGACCAGTTTTGGTCTCCTAGTTTGAGGAAGGATATTCCTGCCATTGAGGGTGTCCAGCGAAGGTTCACCTGACTAATACCCGGGATGGCAGGACTAACATACAACAAAAGATTGGATCAACTGGGCTTGTACTCACTGGAGTTTAGAAGAATGAGAGGGGATCTCATAGAAACATATAAAATCCTGACAGGACTGGACAGGCTGGATGCGGGAAGAATGTTCCCGATGTTGGGGACGTCCAGAACTAGGCGTCACGGAATAAGGGGTAAGCCATTCAGGACTGAGATGAGGAAGAACTCAGAGAGTTGAGAACTTGTGGAATTCTCTACCACAGAAAGCTGTTGGGGCCAGTTTGTTGGATATGTCCAAGAGGGAGCAGGACGTGGCCTTTGCAGCTAAATGGGTATGGAGAGAAAGCGGGAGTGGGATACTGAATTTGCATGATCAGCCATGATCATATTGAATGGTGATGCAGGCTCAAAGGGCCGAATGGCCTACTCCTGCATCTATTTTCTATGTTTCTGTGTTTCTATGACCACTGGAAAATGAGGCTGGAGAAGTAGTAACAGGAAACAAAGAAATGGTAGAGGAACTGAATAGGTACTTTGCTTCAGTCTTCATGGTGGAAGACACCAGTGGGGTACCATAACTTCAGGAGAATCAGAGGGCAGAGGTGAGTGTGGTGGCCATCACTAAGGAGAAGGTTCTGTCGAAACTGAAAGTTCTGATGGTGGATTATTCACCTGGACCGAATGGACCACACCCCAGAGTTCTAAAGGAGAAAGCTGAGGAGACTGTGGAGGCATTGGTGGTGCTCTTTCAGGAATCACAGGAGGCAGGGAGGGTCCCAGAGGACTGGAAAATGACTAATGTCATTTCAGGAGGCAGAAGATGGGAATTATAGGCCGGTTAGCCTGACTTCAGCCATTGAATAGATTTTAGAATCTATTATTAAAGATGAGATTGCAGAGTACTTGGCAGTGCATGATAATATAGGACTGAGTCAGCACGGCTTCGTCAAGGGGAGGTCATGTCTGACAAATCTGTTAGAGTTCTTTGAGGAAGTTAGACAAAGGAGTGCCAGTGAACGCGATCAATTTAGATTTCCAGAAGGCCTTTGACAAGGTGCCGTATAGGAGGCTGTCCCATGGTGTTAAGGGTAAGATATTGCCATGGATAGGGCGGTGCAGTGGTTAGCACTGCTGCCTCACAGCACCGACGACCCGGGTTTGACCCCGGCCCCGGGTCACTGTCTGTGTAAAGTTTGCACATTCTTCCTGTGTCTGCGTGAGTTCCACCCTCACAACCCAAAAAGATGTACAGAGTAGGTATATTGGCCACACTAAATTGCCCCTTAAATTGCTCCTTAATTGAAAAAAATTATTGGGTACTCTAAATTAATTTTTTAAAAAAGGTACTGGCATGGATAAAGGATTGGCTGACTGGCAGAAGCAGCGAGTGGGGATAAAGGGGTCTTCTTCAGGATGGCAGCCGGTGAGTAGTGGTGTGCCTCAGGGGTTGGTGTTGGGCCCACAACTTTTCACAATATTCTTTAACGATCTGGAAGAGAGAACTGAGGGCTTTGTTGCTATGTTTGCAGATGATACAAAGATATATAGAGGGACAGGTAGTATTAAGGAAGGGGGACTGCAGAAGGACTTGGACAGGCTAGGGGAGTGGACAAAGAAGAGGCAGATGGAATACAATGTGGAAAAGAGTAAGGTTATGCACTTTGGTAGGAAGAATGGAGGCATAGATTATTTTATAAAATGGGGAAAGGCATCAGAAATTTGAAGCACAAAGGGACTTAGGAGTCCTAGTTCAAGATTCTCTTGAGGTTAACGTGCAGGTTCAGTCGGCAGTTAGGAAGGCAAATGCAATGTTAGCATTCATGTCGAGAGGGCTAGAATACAAGAGCAGGGATGTATTTCTGAGGCTGAATGAGGCTCTGGTCAGACCCCATTTGGAGTATTGTGAGCAGTTTTGGGCCCAGTATCTAAGGAAGGATGTGCTGGCCTTGGAAAGGGTCCAGAGGAGGACCACAAGAATGATCCCTGGAATGAAGACCTGCCCCATGTCTTTGGAAAGGTGTGCTGCACTTGGAAAAGGTCCGAGGGGGTTCATAAGAATGATTCTTGGAATGAAGAACTTGCCATGTGAGGACTCTGGGTCTGTACTCGTTGGACTTTAGAAGGATGAGAGGGGGGATCTTATTGTATCTTACAGGATACTGAGAGGCTTAGATAGAGTGGACATGGAGAGGATGTTTCCACTAGTAGGAAAAACTAGAACCTGAGGCCACAGCCTCAGACTGAAGGGACGATCCTTTAAAACTGAGATGAGGAGGAATTCCTTCAGTCAGAGGGTGGTGAATCTGTGGAATTCTTTGCCACAGAAGGCTGTGGAGGCCAAATCACTGAGTGTCTTTAAGACAGGGATAGATAAGTTGTTGATTAATAAGGGGATCAGGGGTTATGGGGAGAAGGCAGGAGAATGGGGATGAGAACCATATCAGCCACGATTGAAATGCAGAGCCGCATCTATGGAGAGAGAAACATAGTTTCGGGCCGTGGCCTAATTCTGCTCCGATGTCTCATGGTCTTATATGGACTTCCAAAAGTACCATAGAATGAATTTGGTGCCGAAATTGAAGCCCATGGGATGTGTATATGAAATTGGCTAAGGGACAGAAAGCAAAGAGAGTGAGTGGGATATAAAGTACCATCCCCCGGGGTTCCATATTTGACTTGGAAATTAAAACTCGGAAACGTAGTGGGCAGTGAGGCGGAAGGTAACAGACCTCAAAAGGGCAATAACTGGCACAATAAGCAGACTTGACAAACAAAGTTTAATGCAGAGGGGTGAAATATGTTGGTATAAGAAGAAGCAACATAAACTGAATGGTTGAATTTTATAGGGAATGTGCATATACAAATCAATAAAGGTGACAGGGCAAGTTGAGAAAGCTGTTATAAGGCGATACAGTATCCTTGCCTTTATAAATAGAGACATAGAATACAAAAGGAGGAAGATAATACTAAAGCTTTAAACACTAGTTAGACCTCCCCCCAACTGACCAAATTCTAGGCACCATAGTTTATGAAGGTTGTCAAGGCCTTGGAGTTGGTGCAGGGGAGATTTACGAGAATGGGTCTGATCAAAGGTCATTGTACCCGAAACGTTAACTATATTTCTCTCTCCACAGACGCTGCCAGACCCATTAAGTATTTCCAGCATTTTCTGCTTTTATTTACAGTTATTTGGAGAGGTGAGAGAAGCTGGAATTGTTCTCCCGAGACGAAAGAAGGTTTTTTTTATAAAATATTTTATTGAAAATTTTTGGTCAACCAACACAGTACATTGTGCATCCTTTACACAATATTATAACAACACAAATAACAATGACCTATTTTATAAACAGAAAATGAATAAATAATAAATAACAAAAATGAAAACTAACCCTAATTGGCAACTGCCTTATCACAAGTAACACTCTCCAAAAATATAATTTAACAGTCCAACATATAATTATCTGTAGCAACGACCTATACATATTATACAGTATATATTAACAACCCTGAGAGTCCTTCTGGTTCCTCCTCCCCCCCCTCCCCCCCACCCCACCCCCCCCCCCCCCCACCCCTCCCCCCGATCCTGGGCTGCTGCTGCTGCCTTCTTTTTTCCATTCCATCTATCTTTCTGCGAGGTATTCGACGAACGGTTGCCACCGCCTGGTGAACCCTTGAGCCGACCCCCTTAGAACGAACTTAATCCGCTCTAGCTTTATAAACGCTGCCATGTCATTTATCCAGGTCTCCACATTAGCAATATCCTGCGCCGGTCTACTAGGGACGCAAAGGCCAAAACATCGGCCTCTTTCGCCTCCTGCACTCCCGGCTCTTGTGCAACCCCAAATATAGCCAACCCCCAGCTTGGTTCGACCCGGATCCCCACTACTTTTGAAAGCACCTTTGTCACCCCCATCCAAAACCCCTGTAGTGCCGGGCATGACCAAAACATATGGGTATGATTCGCTGGGCTTCTCGAGCACCTCGCACACCTATCCTCCACCCCAAAAAATTTACTGAGCCATGCTCCAGTCATATGCGCCCTGTGTAATACCTTAAACTGAATCAGGCTTAGCCTGGCACACGAGGACGACGAGTTTACCCTGCTTAGGGCATCTGCCCACAGCCCCTCCTCGATCTCCTCCCCCAGCTCTTCTTCCCATTTCCCTTTTAGTTCATCTACCATAGTCTCCCCTTCGTCCCTCATTTCCCTATATATATCTGACACCTTACCATCCCCCACCCATGTCTTTGAGATCACTCTGTCCTGCACCTCTTGTGTCGGGAGCTGCGGGAATTCCCTCACCTGTTGCCTCGCAAAAGCCCTCAGTTGCATATACATGAATGCATTCCCTTGGGGCAACCCATATTTCTCGGTCAGCGCTCCCAGACTCGCGAACTTCCCATCCACAAACAGATCTTTCAGTTGCGTTATTCCTGCTCTTTGCCACATTCCATATCCCCCATCCATTCCCCCCGGGGCAAACCTATGGTTGTTTCTTATCGGGGACCCCCCCAAGGCTCCAGTCTTTCCCCTATGCCGTCTCCACTGTCCCCAAATCTTCAGTGTAGCCACCACCACCGGGCTTGTGGTGTAGTTCCTTGGTGAGAACGGCAATGGGGCTGTCACCATAGCCTGTAGGCTAGTCCCCCTACAGGACGCCCTCTCTAATCTCTTCCACGCCGCTCCCTCCTCCTCTCCCATCCACTTACTCACCATTGAAATATTAGCGGCCCAATAATACCCACTTAGGCTCGGTAGTGCCAGCCCCCCCCCTATCCCTGCTACGCTGTAAGAATCCCTTCCTCACTCTCGGGGTCTTCCCGGCCCACACAAAACCCATGATGCTCTTTTCAATCCTTTTAAAAAAAGCCTTTGTGATCACCACCGGGAGGCACTGAAACACAAAGAGGAATCTCGGGAGGACCACCATCTTAACCGCCTGCACCCTCCCTGCCAGTGACAGGGATACCATATCCCATCTCTTGAAATCCTCCTCCATTTTTTCCACCAACCGCGTTAAATTTAACCTATGCAATGTGCCCCAATTCTTGGCTATCTGGATCCCCAGGTAACGAAAGCCCCTTGTTACCTTCCTCAATGGTAGGTCCTCTATTTCTCTACTCTGCTCCCCTGGATGCACCACAAACAACTCACTTTTCCCCATGTTCAATTTATACCCTGAAAAATCCCCAAACTCCCCAAGTATCCGCATTATTTCTGGCATCCCCTCCGCCGGGTCTGCCACGTATAGTAGCAAATCGTCCGCATACAAAGATACCCGGTGTTCTTCTCCTCCTCTAAGTACTCCCCTCCACTTCTTGGAACCCCTCAACGCTATCGCCAGGGGCACAATCACCAGTGCAAACAATAATGGGGACAGAGGGCATCCCTGCCTTGTCCCTCTATGGAGCCGAAAATATGCAGATCCCCGTCCATTCGTGACCACGCTCGCCATCGGGGCCCTATACAACAGCTGCACCCATCTAACATACCCCTCTCCAAAACCAAATCTCCTCAACACCTCCCACAAATAATCCCACTCCACTCTATCAAATGCTTTCTCGGCATCCATCGCCACTACTATCTCCGTTTCCCCCTCTGGTGGGGCCATCATCATTACCCCTAACAGCCTCCGTATATTCGTGTTCAGCTGTCTCCCCTTCACAAACCCAGTTTGGTCCTCGTGGACCACCCCCGGGACACATTCCTCTATTCTCATTGCCATTACCTTGGCCAGGATCTTGGCATCTACATTTAGGAGGGAAATAGGTCTATAGGACCCGCATTGTAGCGGGTCCTTTTCCTTCTTTAAGAGAAGCGATATCGTTGCTTCAGACATAGTCGGGGGCAGTTGTCCCCTTTCCTTTGCCTCATTAAAGGTCCTTGTCAATACCGGGGCGAGCAAGTCCACATATTTTCTATAGAATTCGACTGGGAATCCATCCGGTCCCGGGACCTTTCCCGCCTGCATGCTCCTAATTCCTTTCACCACTTCTTCTACCTCGATCTGTGCTCCCAGTCCCACCCTTTCCTGCTCTTCCACCTTGGGAAATTCCAGCCGATCCAAGAAGCCCATCATTCTCTCCCTCCCATCCGGGGGTTGAGCTTCATATAATTTTTTATAAAATGTCTTGAACACTCCATTCACTCTCTCCACTCCCCGCTCCATCTCTCCTTCCTCATCCCTCACTCCCCCTATTTCCCTCGCTGCTCCCCTTTTCCTCAATTGGTGTGCCAGCAACCTGCTCGCCTTCTCCCCATATTCGTACTGTACACCCTGTGCCTTCCTCCATTGTGCCTCTGCAGTGCCCGTAGTCAGCAAGTCAAATTCTACATGTAGCCTTTGCCTTTCCCTGTACAGCCCTCTTCCGGTGCTTCCGCATATTGTCTGTCCACCCTCAAAAGTTCTTGCAGCAACCGCTCCTGTTCCTTACTCTCCTGCTTCCCTTTATGTGCCCTTATTGATATCAGCTCCCCTCTAACCTCCACCTTCAGCGCCTCCCAGACCACTCCCACCTGGACCTCCCCATTATCATTGAGTTCCAAGTACTTTTCAATGCACCCCCTCACCCTTAGACACACCCCCTCATCTGCCATTAGTCCCATGTCCATTCTCCAGGGTGGGCGCCCTCCTGTTTCCTCCCCTATCTCCAAGTCTACCCAGTGTGGAGCATGATCCGAAATGCCTATAGCCGTATACTCCGTTCCCCTCACCTTCGGGATCAACGCCCTTCCCAGCACAAAAAAGTCTATTCGCGAGTAGACTTTATGGACATAGGAGAAAAACGAGAACTCCTTACTCCTAGGTCTGCTAAATCTCCACGGGTCTACACCTCCCATCTGCTCCATAAAATCTTTAAGTACCTTGGCTGCTGCCGGCCTCCTTCCAGTCCTGGACTTCGACCTATCCAGCCCTGGTTCCAACACCGTATTAAAATCTCCCCCCATTATCAGCTTTCCCATCTCTAGGTCCGGAATGCGTCCTAGCATCCGCCTCATAAAATTGGCATCATCCCAGTTCGGGGCATATACGTTTACCAAAACCACCGTCTCCCCCTGTAGTTTGCCACTCACCATCACGTATCTGCCCCCGTTATCCGCCACTATAGTCTTTGCCTCGAACATTACCCGCTTCCCCACTAATATAGCCACCCCCCTGTTTTTCGCATCTAGCGCCGAATGGAACACCTGCCCCACCCATCCTTTGCGTAGCCTAACCTGGTCTATCAGTTTCAGGTGCGTTTCCTGTAACATAACCACATCTGCCTTAAGTTTCTTAAGGTGTGCGAGTACCCGTGCCTTCTTTATCGGCCCGTTCAGCCCTCTCACGTTCCACGTGATCAGCCGGGTTGGGGGGCTTCCTACCCCCCCCCCCCCCCCCCCCCCCCCCCCCCCCCCCCCCCCCCCATTGTCGATTAGCCATCCCCTTTTTCCAGCTCCTCACCCGGTTCCCACGCAGCTGTATCTCCCCCAGGCGGTGCCCCCCCGCCCATCCCCTCCCATACCAGCTCCCCCCTCTCCCCAGCAGCAGCAACCCAGTAATCCCCCCTCCCACCCCCCCCCCCGCTAGATCCCCCGCTAGCGTAATTACTCCCCCCATGTTGCTCCCAGAAGTCAGCAAACTCTGGCCGACCTCGGCTTCCCCCCGTGACCTCGGCTCGCACCGTGCGACGCCCCCTCCTTCCTGCTTCTCTATTCCCGCCATGATTATCATAGCGCGGGAACCAAGCCCGCGCTTCTCCCTTGGCCCCGCCCCCAATGGCCAATGCCCCATCTCCTCCACCTCCCCTCCTCCCTCCATCACCACCTGTGGAAGAGAGAAAAGTTACCACATCGCAGGAGACAAAAGAAGGTTGATGGAAGGTTTGGTAGAGATGCTCAAAGCCATGAGGGATTTTGATAGAGTAAATACAATAAACTGTTCCCAGTCGCAGAAGGGCCGGCAACCAAAGGGCGCAAATTTAGGTATTTGGCAAAATGATCCGGAAAAAACATGAGGTAAAATGTTTATGCAGCGACTTGTTTTGATCTGGAATGTACTGCCTGGTGGAAAATGATGCCAGAGTAATTTTTTGGAGCCACGTTATCCTGGTGGAACCCAAACTGAGCATCAGTGAGCAGGATGCTGGTGAGTAAATGCTACTCGGTTAGGCACTACACTTGTCAGAACCATCACCATGTGTCCTCTGCCCACAGGCAGCTCCTTGGCTCATTGTCTGCTGATACTTCATCCTGAGCTGATTCGTTGGCAGTTTTTCTTCTGTTGGTACTGGTTTTCCATTGCCTCCCACTCTCGGGATAGGGTGCCGAGGCAGGTTCCAAGTCAACCGCACCTGGAACAGAGATCGACCCACGCTGTTGGGATTATTCTGAACTTTGTGCTAGGCATCAAATGAGTTCACTGAGCACTCCGCCAATAAGAAAGCCAATTAGAGAACCAAACCCCAGCACCTACTCATTCAGACTGGAATCAATTGTCATAAATGTCAGTCCTGGTGAACAAGCCATCTGCTGGAGTCTCCTGCAGGATCATGCAACCAGCAGCACACATGCATAAGACAGATTGCATGATCCTGCAGGAGATTCCAGCAGAGCCCTCGATGGATGCAGAGGCAAAAAGGCTGATGGCAGTGGTGATTTTGACAGTCAGTGGTAAAGTATGGCCACCAGGTCCAGGTGACAACAGATCTTTTTCCACTGGACTTCGGTCTATCACCACCTCACATGACAAACTGTGCCTCTTGAGGCACAACTGTTCCAACATGTCAAGCAAGTTGATCCTCTGCCTGTAGGATCTGTATGATGGACATGGCCTCCTGCGAACTGCACATTTCTGCTGTCCCTCCTCCCCTCCTGTGTAGCTGCAGCTCTGTGAGCAGCCGGGAGCTACTGTTCCTGGTCATCTTGGTCTCCATCTGAGGTGCAGTCCTGAGCAGTGTAGGTGGCTCCCATTTTAGTCAAACCTTCAAAGTATAAGAAACCTCCATAGAATAGAAAGTTAACTCTCAGTATAAGACCATAAGACATAGGAGTGGAAGTAAGGCCATTCGGCCCATCGAGTCCACTCCACCATTCAATCATGGCTGATTTCAACTCCATTTACCCGCTCTCTCTCCATAGCCCTTAATTCCTCGAGAAATCAAGAATTTATCAACTTCTGTCTTAAAGACACTCAACGTCCCGGCCTCCACCGCCCTCTGTGGCAATGAATTCCACAGACCCACCACTCTCTGGCTGAAGAAATTTCTCCTCATCTCTGTTCTAAAGTGACTCCCTTTTATTCTAAGGCTGTGCCCCCGGGTTCTAGTCTCCCCTGTTAATGGAAACAACTTCCCTACATCTACCCTTTCTAAGCCATTCATTATCTTGTACGTTTCTATTAGATCTCCCCTCAACCTCCTAAACTCCAATGAATATAATCCCAGGATCCTCAGACGTTCATCGTATGTTAGGCCTACCATTCCTGGGATCATCCGTGTGAATCTCCGCTGGACCCGCTCCAGTGCCAGTATGTCCTTCCTGAGGTGTGGGGCCCAAAATTGCTCACAGTATTCTAAATGGGGCCTATCTAATGCTTTATAAAGCTTCAGAAGTACATCCCTGCTTTTATATTCCAAGCCTCTTGAGATGAATGACAACATTGCATTTGCTTTCTTAATTATGGACTCAACCTGCAAGTTTATCTTTAGAGAATCCTGGACGAGGACTCCCAAGTCCCTTTGCACTTCAGCATTATGAATTTTGTCACCGTTTAGAAAATAGTCCACGCCTCTATTCTTTTTTCCAAAGTGCAAGACCTCGCACTTGCCCACGTTGAATTTCATCAGCCATTTCTTGGACCACTCTCCTAAACTGTCTAAATCTTTCTAAAGCCTCCCCACCTCCTCCATACTACCTGCCCCATCACCTATCTTTGTATCATCGGCAAACTTAGCCAGAATGCCCTCAGTCCCGTCATCTAGATCGTTAATATATAAAGAGAACAGCTGTGGCCCCAACACTGAACCCTGCGGGACACCACTCGTCACCGGTTGCCATTCCGAAAAAGAACCTTTTATCCCAACTCTCTGCCTTCTGCCTGACAGCCAATCGTCAATCCATGTTAGTACCTTGCCTCGAATACCATGGGCCCTTATTTTACTCAGCAGTCTCCCGTGAGGCACCTTATCAAAGGCCTTTTGGAAGTCAAGATAGATAACATCCATTGGCTCTCCTTGGTCTAACCTATTTGTTATCTCTTCAAAGAACTCTAACAGGTTTGTCAGGCACGACCTCCCCTGACTAAATCCATGCTGACTTGTCCTAATCCGACCCTGCACTTCCAAGAATTTAGAAATCTCATCCTTAACAATGGATTCTAGAATCTTGCCAACAACCGAGGTTAGGCTAATTGGCCTATAATTTTCCATCTTTTTCCTTGTTCCCTTCTTGAACAGGGGGGTTACAACAGCGATTTTCCAATCCTCTGGTATTTTCCCTGACTCCAGTGACTTTTGAAACATCATCACCAACGCCTCCACTATTTCTTCAGCTATCTCCTTTAGAACTCTAGGATGTAGCCCATCTGGGCCCGGAGATTTATCAATTTTTAGACCTCTCAGTTTCTCTAGCACTTTCTCCTTTGTGATGGCTACCATATTCAATTCTGTCCCCTGACTCTCCGGAATTGTTGGGATATTACTCATGTCTTCTACTGTGAAGACTGACGCAAAGTAATTATTCAGTTCCTCGGCTATTTCCTTGTCTCCCATCACAAAATTACCAGCGTCATTTTGGAGCGGCCCAATGTCAACTTTTGCCTCCCGTTTGTTTTTAATGTATTTAAAGAAACTTTTACTATCATTCCTAATGTCACTGGCTAGCCTACCTTCAAATTTGATCCTCTCTTTCCTTATCTCTCTCTTTGTTATCCTCTGTTTGTTTTTGTAGCCTTCCCAACCTTCTGACTTCCCACTACTCTTTGCCACATTTTAGGCTTTCTCTTTTGCTTTGATGCATTCCCTAACTTCCTTTGTCAGCCATGGCTGCCTAATCCCCCCTCTGATAACCTTTCTTTTCTTTGGGATGAACCTCTGTACTGTGTCCTCAATTACTCCCAGAAACTCCTGCCATTGCTGTTCTACTGTCTTTCCCACTAGGCTCTGCTCCCAGTCGATTTTCGTCAGTTCCTCCCTCATGCCCCTGTAGTTACCTTTATTTAACTGTAACACCTTTACATCTGATTCTACCTTCTTTCTTTCAAATTGGAGATTGAATTCGACCATATTATGATCACTGCCTCCTAAGTGCTCCCTTACTTTAAGATCTTTAATCAAGTCTGGCTCATTACGTAACACTAAGTCCAGAATGGCCTGTTCCCTCGTGGGCTCCATCACAAGCTGTTCCAAAAAGCCCTCCTGTAAACATTCAATGAATTCCCTTTCCTTGGGTCCACTGGCAGTATTATTTACCCAGTCCACCTGCATATTGAAGTCCCCCATGATCACTGTGACCTTGCCTTTCTGACATGCACTTTCTATTTCGTGGTGCATCTTGTTCCCCTGGTCCTGAACACTGTTAGGAGGCCTGTACATAACTCCCATTATGTTTTTTTTGCCTTTGTGGTTCCTCAACACTACCCACACAGACTCCACATCATCCGACCCCATGTCGTTTAGTGCTATTGATTTAATTTCATTCCTAATTAACAAGGCAACCCCGCCCCCTCTGCCCACCTCTCTGTCTTTTCGATAGGTTGTGAATCCCTGGATGTTTAAATGCCAGTCCTGAACCCCCTGCAACCATGTCTCTGTGATGCCTACCACATCATACCTGCCAGTCACAATCTGGGCCACAAGCTCATCTACCTTGTTCCGTACACTGCGCGCATTTAAATATAGCACCTTTAATTCTCTATTGACCGTCCCTTTTTGTTTTCTTAGTGTGGTGGACCTTGGTTTACTGAGCCTTTCCATACACTGTGTCATATTTTGTGGGATGGGGACTATTGTTACCTCTCCTGAGTTCTGTCTTTTCGTGCTTTTTTGTATTCCTAAGCAGCTACGCTTCCCACTGATTACTTCACCTCTTGGTTCCCTGACTTTCCCTTCCCCCCCAATCTTTAGTTTAAAGTCCTATTGACCACCCTATTTACTCTTTTCGCCAGAACACTGGTCTCAGCTCGGTTCAGGTGGAGACCATCCCAACGGTATAGGTCCCCCCTGTCCCAAAACTGATGCCAGTGTCCCATGAAAAGGAACCCCTCATTCCCACACCACTCTCAGCCACGTGTTAACTTCCCTTATTCTTGCCTCCCTATGCTAATTTGCATGTGGCTCGGCAGTAATCCGGAGATTATGACCCTTGAGGACCTGTTTTTTAATTTGAATCCTAGCTCTTTATAATCTCTAAACAGGTCCTCTTTCCTAGACTTGCCTACGTTGTTGGTACCGACATGGACCACAACAACTGGATCCTCCCCCTCCCTCTCCAGTATCCTTTCAAGCCGGTCAGAGATGTCCCGCACCCTAGCACCGGGCAGGCAACATACCATGCGGGACTCTTTATCCTGCTCACAAAGGATACTATCTATCCCCCTGATAATAGAATCCCCTACAACTACAACTTGCCTATTTACTCCCTCCCCTTGAATGGCCTGCTGAACCATGGTGCCTTGGTCAGCTGACTCATCCTTCCTGCAACCCTGTTCGCCATCCACACAGGGAGCAAGTGCCTCATACCTGTTGGACAGAGTCAAGGGCTGAGGCTCCTGAGTTCCTGACTGCTGGTTCCCTTTACCTGCCTGACTTGCAGTCACACCCTGCTGTCTCTGGCCACTAGCAGGATTTAAACTACTTACTCTGACAGGTGTGACTGCCTCCTGAAACACAGTGTCCAGGTAAGTCTCCCCCTCCCGGATGTGCCTCAGTGTTTGAAGCTCAGACTCCAGCTCATCAACTCTGAGCCGGAGCTCTTCGAGCAGCCAACACTTACTGCAGATGTGGTCGCTGCAGCTCGCAATGGGATCTGCCAGCTCCCACATCAAGCAGCTCAAGCACATCACCTGACCAGCCATCACTAATTAATTAATTAGTTTAATTTAAGTTTATGGTGGAGGCAGCTTCAGCCAATCAGACACTACCCTGCAATTTTAACTGAAAAACAGTAAAAGTTTGGTAAACACCCTTTCCCACCAGCATCTGGAAGTCCTGAGTATGTAGTGCCACATTTCTCTGACATTGATTGGTCTGCTCAGTTATCACTGTGTTCTTGCTTTTACTAACAATTTTCACAATGTGCTGGAAATCTATGGATCAAATGTTGAACTTAGAAATCTCTTAATATGGCTCCAATCGGACCATTAATATATTTTATGCCATGACCTGCTTCTCCTGAGGAGGCTGCCTGCACACAGCCTAATGGGGTCAAGTAAACAGAGGGTTGGAGCCGGTTTCTCAGCATGCTATCAATTTTTGCTATCAATGGGCAGCACGGTAGCACAGTGGTTAGCATTGATGCTTCACAGCGCCAGGGTCCCATGTTCGATTCCCGGCTTGGGTCACTGCCTGTGCGGAGTCTGCATGTTCTCCCTGTGTCTGTGTGGGTTTACGCCAGGTACTCTGGTTTCCTCCCACAAGTCCCGAAAGACATGGGGCGCGATTCTCCACTCCCACGCCGGTTGGGAGAATCGCCCGGGCCGCCAAAATTTCCGGGGACGCCGGTCCGATGCCCTCCCGCGATTATCCCAAGCGGCGGGAACGGCCCGGTCGAGTTTCGCGGGCCGCAGACCGGAGAATCGCCGGAGACACCGAAAATGGCGATATTCCGGCACCCCCGCTATTCTGAGGTCCGGATGGGCCGAGCGGCCAGGCCAAAACGGCGGGTTCCCCCCGGCGCCATCCATACCTTGATGCCGTTGTAAACACCAGAGCGTTTTACGACGGCGTCTTCTGGCCCCTAGGAGCAGCGATCCTGCGACACACAGGATGTCAGCACGGCACTGGAGCATCTCACGCAGCTCCAGCTGTCGATATGGGCATGAGCACGGCCGGCGCGAGCCCGCACATGCGCGCCACGACCGGCACGAGTTCTCACATGCGCGTGGGTTGCCTTCTCCGCACCGACCCCCGGGCAACATGGCGGACCCCTACAGGGGCCTGGCTCGGAGGAACATAGACCGCCCCAGGATAAGCCCACCCGCCAATTGGTAGGCCCTGATCGCGGGCCTGGCCACCGTGGAGGCCCCTGCCAGAGTCAGAACCCCCCCTCCCTCACACCAGGACAGCCACTGAATGCTGAGGTTCCGCCGGGTAGAAGCACACGCGAACAGCGCCGACGGGACTCGGCCGAACTCGGCGAGCATTTGGCCCGTCGAGCCCGGAGAATCGCCAGTGGGGGGCCGCGTCGAGTGACTGCGCTGGCGCCATTGGCGGACTGGAGAATCGGCTGACTGGCATTGAGGCGGCATCGCGTAATCCGTGCCAACCCCCGGCGATCCTCCGACCCGCCGCGTGGTCAGAGAATCCTGCCACCCCGCCCCTCAGTGGGGGAGTGCATATTCCCCATAGTCCTTTGGGAATATCAATCCGCCAGTCTCATGAGTGTCCCATGATCTGCTTAAGGTATCATGAGTGTCCCATGACATGCTTAACCCCAGGTTAGACATTTCCCCTTTGCATCCTTTGGGTGCCCAAGAAGTGGAACCATAGCCATAATGGGGTGGCACAAAGGGAGATGGAAGGTGTTGGTTGGAGGTCAATCATCTCAGTTACAAGACATCACTGCAGGAGTTCCTCAGAGTAGTGTCCTAGGCTTATTCATTTTCAGCTGCTTCATCAATGACTTCCCTTCCATCATAAGATCAGAAGTGAGGATGTTCGCTGATGATTGCATAATGTTTGATACCATTTGCAATTCTTCATATCTGCAGTCCATGTCCAAATGCTGGACAATAACCTGGCTTGGGTTGACAAGTGGCAAGTAACATTCGCACCACACAAGTGCCAGGCAATGACCATCGCCAACAAGAGAGAATCTAACCATCGCGCCTTGACAGTCAATAGTATGACCATCACTAAATCCCTGCTATCAATATCCTGGGGGTTACCATTGAGCAGAAGCTGAACTGGACTAGCCATATAAATACCATGGCTAAGAGCAGGTCAGAGGCTAGGAATCCTGAGTCAAGTAACACGCCTCATGACCCCCCTCCAAAGCCTGTCCACCAGCTACAAGGCACAAGTCAGGAGTGTAATGGAATACTCCCCACTTGCCTGGATGGGTGCAACTCCAATGACACAAGAAGCCTGACACCATCCAGGACAAAGCAGCCCACTTAATTGACATCCTTGCCACAAACATTGAGTCTCACCCAGTAGCAGCAGTGTGCACCATCTACAAGATGCAATGCAGAAACTCACCAAAGCGCCTTAGGCAACACCTACCAAACCCATGGGCGCGACCATCTAGAAGGACAAGGGCAGGAGATACCTAGGGACACCACCACCTGGAAGTTCCCCTTGTGGTCATTCACCATCCTAACTTGGAAATATATCATTGTTCCTTCACTGTCACTGGATTAAAATCCAGGAAATCCCTAGGATTTAACCTACTAGGATTTAAGAAGGCAGCTCACCGCTGTCTTCTAAAGGGCAATTAGGGGTGTGCAATAAGTGCTGGCCCTGCCAACACCACCTACTTCCCATAAAAATTAAAAAAATATTTTTAGATAGTGTAACACCGTGTTCTTCAAACTCCGGGGCGCGACCCGCAGGTGGGTCGCGGGCACGTGTCAGGACGGTCGCGTAACAGCCCTCTGCGGCGCTCCTAATCGTGCAAATCCCCGTGCAGCAGCCGGCTTTGAATAACGCCGGCTGCAAGCGGCCTTCAAAATGGCCGCGAACATGTAAATAAAATGTGTCCGCATTGCGCGTGCCCCGATCATCACGCGCGCATGCGCAGTGCGGTCACTATTTTTTTTAAACGGTCGCAGATTTTTGTCTTACAAGTTCGGGAGGTTTTTATTCATTTTATCCATTTATTTTATTCATTTAATTTTTTTTCTACAAACTCGGGGGGGGGGGGGGGGGGTATTCATTTTATTATTAGATTTTCATTTATTTTATTCATTTTTTTACAAGTTCGGGGGAGGGTTTATTTGATAAGATTTTACAGGAAAAATCTGCAGAACCTTGTACAGAAGGAGGAGACTCCATACTTTCTGACACTGGAAGGCTTCACCTTCATCCAACAGGTTCCATTGGAGAGGGGATTGGTTCGGGGGAGAGAGGAACATCGAGTGTTGTTGTATGCCGATGACCTGTTGTTGTA
Organism: Scyliorhinus torazame; assembly: GCF_047496885.1. Classification (NCBI taxonomy): domain Eukaryota; kingdom Metazoa; phylum Chordata; class Chondrichthyes; order Carcharhiniformes; family Scyliorhinidae; genus Scyliorhinus; species Scyliorhinus torazame. Next base: position 131,316,556 of record NC_092722.1, read on the forward strand.
TGTTGCGGATCCAGTGGAGGGGATGGCGGAGGTCATGCGGATCCTTGGGGAGTTTGGGGACTTTTCGGCGTATAAACTCAACGTACGGAAGAGTGAGCTCTTTGTGGTGCATTCAGGGGACCAGGGAAGGGGGATAGACGAGCTACCGCTGAAGAGGGCGGAAAGGAGCTTTCGATACCTGGGGATCCAAGTAGCTAGGAGTTGGGGGGCCCTGCACAAGCTCAATTTGACGTGGTTGGTGGAGCAGATGGAGGAGGATTTTAAAAGATGGGATATGCTGCCACTCTCACTAGCGGGTAGGTTGCAGTTGGTCAAAATGACGGTCCTCCCGAGGTTTCTCTTTGTTCCAGTGCCTTCCCATTTTGATCCCCAAGGCCTTTTTCAAATGGATCAGCAGGAGCATCATGGGATTTGTGTGGGTGAATATGAACCCGAGGGTGAAGAGGGTGTTTCTGGAGCGTAGCAGGGACGTGGGGGGCTGGCGCTGCCGAATCCATGGGGCTATTATTGGGCAGCCAATGTGGCGATGATCCGTAAGTGGGTAATGGAGGGAGAGGGGGCAGCGTGGAAGAGGCTAGAGATGGCGTCCTGTGTGGGCACGAGCCTGAGGGCGCTGGTGACGGCACCGCTGCTGCTCTCGCCAACAAGGTACACCATGAGTCCGGTGGTGGCGGCGACGTTGAAGGTCTGGGGGCAGTGGAGACGACACAGGGGCGAGGTGGGAGGCTCGGTTTGGTCCCCGATTCAGGACAATCATCGGTTCGTCCCGGGAAGGATGGATGGGGGGTTTCGGAGCTGGCATCGGGCAGGGATTAGAAGAATGGGGGACCTGTTCATCGATGGGACGTTTGCGAGCCTAGGGGCGCTGGAGGAGATATTTGGGCTACCCCCGGGAAACGCTTTCAGGTACATGCAAGTGAGGGCGTTTGTGAGGTGGCAGGTGAGGGAATTCCCACTGCTTCTGGCACGTAGGATTCAGGACAGGGTGATTTTGGGGGTGTGGGTTGGAGAAGGCAAGGTTTTGGCGATTTACCAGGAGCTGCAGGAAGAGGAGGAGGCCTCGGTGGAAGAGTTAAAGGGCAAGTGGGAGGAGGAGCTTGGGGAGGAGATAGATGAGGGTCTGTGGGCTGATGCCCTGAGTAGGGTTAATTGTTCCTCCTCTTGCGCCAGGCTCAGCCTTACAGTTTAAAGTTACTCACAGAGCGCATATGACAGGGGCGAGGTTGAGTAGGTTCTTTGGGGTGAGGACAGATGTGGGAGGTGCTCGGGGAGCCCAGCAAACCGCATCCATATGTTCTGGTCGTGCCCGGGGCTGGATGGGTTTTGGAGGGGTCTTGCGAGGACTATGTCCAAGGTGGTGAACGCCCGGGTCAAGCCGAGCTGGGGATTATCGTTATTTGTGGTATCGGACAAGCTGGGAGTGCAAGAGGCGAAAGAGGCCGGTATTCTGGCCTTTGCATCCCTGGTAGCTCGGCGGAGAATTTTGTTACTGTGGAAAGATGCAAAGTCCCCTAGTGTGGAAGCTTGGATCAATGACATGGCAGGGTTCATCAAGCTGGAGAGGATAAAGTTTGCCTTGCGAGGGTCTGTGCAAGGGTTTTTCAGGCAGTGGCAATTGTTCCTAGACTATCTCGCGTTAGGAGGAGGTCAGCAGCAGCAGCAGCCCAGTGGCGGGGGCGGGGTGGGGGGTGGGGTGGGGGGGGGTTGTTTTGGGGTGGCGTTTGTGTTAAGGTGGGTGGGTTTCCCTATTTGTGTTTTCTACTGTTATATGGGGGGTTATTGTATTTGGGGGAAATCCAATGTATAATTTCTGCTTGTTGTGTTTTTGTTTCTTTTTCATTTTGGGGGGGGGGTTTGTTGAAAATTTGTTGAAAAATTTGAATAAATATATATATTTTTTAAAAAAAAGCAGGTTCCAATGGAGGAGCATGGATGAGGGCAAAAAGGAACCAAAACCATTTCCTCCATTTTTGTCAGCAGCAAACCAGGTAAGAGAAAATGGTGGGTCGCGCAGTTCGGCCGGCGTGGGTCGCGAAGGTCGGCTGGCGTGGGTTGCGAAGGTCGGCCGGGTTGGGTCGCGAAGGTTGGCCGGTTGGTAAAAATGATGCCCCGGAAAAAAAGTTTGAAGAACACTGGTGTAACACCACCAAATGTGTTGTGTTGTTCTGGGATCTTGCAGGCAGAGAAGATAAGCACACTTTTACATTGGAGTTCAGGTAACCAACATGAAGACTGCATATTTATCATCACAAAGTTTGCTTTAAATAAGCAAGGTGCTTCCAAATAATAAGGAAACAAAAAATAACCTAACTCTTTGTTGAGTGACATCTTTACATTGATTATCTTCCCTATATATTTAACCAGACAGTTAAGCTATTTACCAGTGCAATCAAACTGAAACAGAAAAGGGTCCCTTGGTGTCTGGAAAGTTAAGGTTTGACCAGGGTATGATTTTTAGCCAGTCCCAGTTGGTATTCCAATTTGAGGTTGCACGCCAAACAAAGTTCCAAACCAGGTCGTCAAACAAATTTTCTGTCAGGTTGTTCAGCCACCCACCACGTCCCTTTACTTCTGCAGGCCCTCAGCCAGACCTCTCTGTTCAAACCCCCTCATGTTCCAGTTTCAGTGCGATGCCTTCTGCCTTCTGGGAAATGTGGAGCATGTGATCTGCTGTGTAATTCTGGCCGAGAGGAAATGAATCATATGTACGGGGAGCTACCACCCCTCTGCAACACTGCCCATGCTATGTTACAATAGGATTAGCAAACCCTCTTGGCTTCAGTACTCTAGGCCTCTATTTATAAACCCATCAAAAGCTCAGGTTTCAGTATGATGGCTTTTATCCCTGGCTTTTGTCAGACAATTACTCACAGCTTGGTTGTTCACATTATGGAACCAGCTTTGCTTCTTTGAACCTGGCCCTATGCAATATCTGACCAGCAACGTCCAAAAGACTTGAACCTCAAACACTGCAAACAAGAAACGTATGTACGAATAAGAATGTCTTTAAGTAATAGTGACATATTCTATTGTCACATGACTCCTGGTTTCACTTCCAAATTCTAAAATGGCAAAACCTTCCAATAAGTTAATACCAATCAATTCACCTAGAAAAATGTGCTATTTCTATCAAATAAGTGGACTTTCAACAGAAAACCTACCCTTTACATTGAGTGATAAATGTTTTCTTGGTTTAGTTTTACTTTGAACAATGCTGTCCCAACCTTTAAATCGCATCCCCTTTATTGTTTTCCGAATCATTGTCTTTACTGTCTTTTCTTTTATGGTGATATTGACAGTGTCCTCTTCAGTGAAGAGAGCAGCAAGGTGCTCATTTTGTACCTCGGTCATTGTCTTCACAAAAATATCCCCCCCCCCCCTGAATCAGTACCACTCTTCCATTGATGAGCCTTGGGCTATTTATATGTTTCTAAAAGATATACAGTCCCTTCTACATTGCCCATTGTGTTTTCATATCGTATGCCTCTTACTTTCTTTCTTAGATCGCCACTGTTCTCTATTGAGCTATGAATGTTACACTTAGTCTATGACTCATTTTGTAGTTCCATTTTAATCTGTATCTGTGTAGTGAAGCAGGGAATTTTTGGACACACTTTCTTTCCAACCTCCTTCCCTCCCGCCACCCCCCCCCCCCCCCCCCCCGACATGAGAATGTTGAGTCATGAGTTGATGATCTCATCATGCCGCTAAAAGTCTAAATCTGTTGAAATAGCAAGGTCGTTACAGTGTCAACAATTCAAATTTACAATGAGAAATTGCACAATGATCAAGGTTTTCTAATTGAGCAAAAATAAGTTAACAGAGTGGGAAAGGTTATCGTATTCTGTTAACAAATCCAAAACAAATTATTTCCACTTCATGAAAGAAAACAAAGATGTTCCATTCCCTTCTGGTTTCAATAGAGGAACATTATTTCACCACTGAGCAAATCTCACCCCAAGAGAAAGATCCGTGGAAACTTACCGGAAGGAATAAAAGTCATTTTTTCAGGAATGACAGTTTGGAAAACAATATACTGTTGTTTACTCAGTTATGCAAATCGCACTAATTAACTGTTTGTACTGTTTACAGGGCAGAATGATGCTTCTCAATGGAGTGAAAAATCACAAAAATGTGTCATGCATCTTGATATTTGGGCAGAAATATGAAAATACTAGTCTTTAATTAGGATCCTTTGTCAAACAGAAGGTGAAACGGACTAATAATCCGATGCAAAGAAGAAACGTCCTCGATAAAAGTTGAAGAGTTTGTAGAAAGGGAATGAAGAGGTTTTGTGGCCCAGTGGGAGTGTTCCCAGACTCTGGGCCAGAAGCTGTAGGTTCGGGTCCTGCTGCGGGACTTGACAGTCATGGAAGATGCATTCATAACGTGGACAAATGGATTGATTATTAATCCTTCCAATACACCTCTTGGCAGGTGGCAAGGGAAAGAGAGTTTCCTGGTCAGCCATACTGCAGAAGGCAAAGGCAATACTTATACCAAGCATAACCATGGACCATCCAGTGAAAGTTCATGGTTGCAAATGGCCTCTAAAGGGCATGATGCCTGGGGGAGAAGAAACTGAATGGCCAATGTGCCTATTTCATTTTTTGTTTTCATTTTCTCAACTTCCCTCAATTAGTAGCATCACCAGAGCTGTGGATAATTAAATCAAGCCCCCATCAATATTTGCCGGTGGTTCAGGTGAATGATAAAAAATTCCATGGCATTATTCAACGAAGAACAATAGACAGTTTTCTTATTGTAGTGACCAACACTAACCGCCCCCCTCCCCCACCCCATCCATACAAAACACCAGAAAGAACAGATGAACTGAGTTCATTTGCAAAGCTTCCGTTCGGTTGTGTAGTTCATGAAGCAGTGAGAATGCCTGGGTCACATCACTGGGCATCTCCAGATATGGAAGGGCCATGGACCAGGTAATCTTGCAACATAGGCTGAGGGGTAAAGAGCACTGGAGGGGAGCAAGAATCCATGGGGAATGGGAACATTGAGCCCTGAGGGCTTGGGGGGAATGGGAATGTTGGGAAAAGAGCCAGGAATTTCCAATAGGTGCAGTGCAGATGGAGCACTGCTCTGGCAACTCAGACATATTATGAAGCAAACTTCTGATTTTTGTCTATGTCTATCTAATAATCCTGCTGGTGTAAGGAAATATAAATAAACGTTTGGAAACGTTGGGATTGTTTTTTTGATAGAAAAGATTCAGGGCAAATAGATAATAGTATTTAAAATTGGGACGTGATGGGGAAAGTAGATAGAATCAAACTGTTTGCAGTGGTTAACAGGTCTGGAATGAAGCGGCATAGATATAAGATCAAATGCAAACGATTTCAGACAGAGAGGAGATTTATTTTCCACAAATGGCTGTCAGGCTGTGGAACTCACTATCAAGAGTTAGTGATTGAAGCAGGGACCATGTCAACATTTAAGAATAGATTAAATATGTGGTTGAAAGAAAGGAGAATAAAAGGAAATGAGAACAAGATAGGCACATGGGATTAACAACTGCTCACGAGCAGGGACTGGGTCGTTTGAGCCAAATAATTTGTCTTAATGCCTATTATCTTAAGTAATACAAAGAGTAGACAAGTTCATCATTGATTCCCAATGAGGTGGTGGTAAAAGTGCTGGCGTGGCAATAAACCACACTTACCAGAAGGTCCCAGCATCAACCTCTGGTCTGTGCCGACTTACTCAGTGTCAGCCAGGGCAGCAGTTGGTATATTATAATTGGTGACAGTTTACTGGGATGGCCGGAGGTTCAGTCATGATTGTCACACTGAATTGCTGTACAATGTTCCATGCTTCAATGTAAGATTAAAAAGATCACAGGAACATGAGAAATAGGAGCAGGAATCAGCCATTCAGCCCATCGAGCATGCTCTGCCATTCAATCCGATTGTGCTTGATCTGATTATGGCCTTCATTTTACTGCCTGTCCCCCATAACTCGCAACTGCCTTGTTGGTCAAATATCTGCCCAATTCACACTTGAATGTATTCAATGAACCAGCCTCTGCTGCTGTGGAAGAGAATTCCAAGGACTAACTACCCTCTGAGAAAGGAAATTCCTCATCTCCAACCTGAATGGGAAATACCTCATCTTTAAGCTGATCCCCCAATTCTAGAATCCCCCATGAAGGGAATCATCCTCTTGCATCTACCCCGTCAAGCTCCTTCAGAATCTATATGTCTCAATAAGATCACCTCTCAGTCTTCTAAGGTCCATGGGTATAGGTTCAGCTGTTCTTCATGAGACAATCCCTTCATCCCAGGAATTATCCTAGTGAACCTTCTCCAAACTGCTTCCAATGCAATCCCTCCTTAAGTAAAGAAACCAAATTGTTCTCAGTCTCTAGGCATGGTCTCATCAATGCGCTGGACAGCTGAGGCAAGAATTTGTTACTTTTATATTTCAACCCCCTTGCAATAAATGTCAACATGCCATTTAATTTCTGTTATGGTCAAGTGAGAAGCAGAGGATGTCTCCCCCTTTTTCCTACTTCTCACTCGACCGCAATAGGTTTTCAGAGCGAGAGTGAGAAAATGCCCAATCGGGACCTTCTTCTTCAGCATCTCTTCCTCTTCTGTTCTCTGGCCTGGAAAAGAAGTATTTTTTTTAAACACAAAGAGAGTTATTTGGTTCATCGCATGACCCCCTCTCACCAACTGACCAGTCACCCAAATATGGTCATTGGAAGTTAATTCCAGGTCCTTGGCTTAAACGGAATTAATAATGGATGGAAAAGATATTTCTCTTCCAGGGTCAATTATCCAAAGTCGTGATTTTAATGGCTGATTCCATACCGAGTTGAATACACAGGTGATTGTCTAGATGTTTTGTGAATTGGTCAGGAGATGAAGCATTCACATTCCGGTAAAATGATTGATTCTGATGGGTTCTTCTAGACAGCCTGATTCCATTTTAAATGGCTTTGAAATTTGTACAGTACAGTTATGCAAATGTCCAGCCATCTTTGAAGTTGTAATTTTAAATCATTGAATGCTGTTGTTCAGTCTTTTAAAACATAATCTGTGGTAATTCTTGATGCAAAACATGGGTTTTATAACATTGTTCTCCATGGTTGGATGAGCTACTATCACTTGGTGTATTGGATGATACATAAAGATCAACCACTTGGGTGAGGTATTGGTGAACCAGCATTACCTGAGGAACTATACCTCAGCATGAGTCAAAGTCTTCCGGAAGATAAGAAAGGGAAGGAAATAGAATGAAAAATGAATTGTATTTTGTGTGGTTTTTTTCTTTAATGTACATCTTAAATAAAAATAGAAACATTTTGTTGAAGATGAGTCAATACCAATTGCACCATATTGATGGGGTTGGTCTTGCACATCCTGCACCAGTGCTAATGACAATGAAGGCAATTTGTGAGAACTTGGTGTGAAGAATCAATGTATTGACAGCTATGTCTATGTAATTATTCACGTATTCATTTTTGCAATATCTGGCACATATCTATGTCACATGTATTCCATTTTCTCGTATTTATCCAACTGAGCGCCTTCTCCTTCCTCCATGCAGGATCTGTAGTGCGGCCTCAGGGGGCGTTTCCCACAGGGGCCCGGAAACAAAACAGAGTGTAGCATGCCGGGAAAGACCCTACTAATCCCGCCCAAAATAGACACTGTTTTTGTTTAGTTAAATCACACACAATGTATTTAAGACGACAAACAGGAAACTTCCCATTATTAGCTGAACTATTGTGTGTAAGAGCAGGGAGATTATGCTAGAACTGTATAGAACACTACTTAGACCACAGCTACAGTACTGCATACAATTCTGATCATCGCATGAGGGGGAAAATGTGATCCCAACAGAGCGGGTACAGGGGAGATTTACAAGAATATTGTCAGGAATTATGAATTTTAGTGTGAGGAAGGATTGAATGGGCTGGCTTTGTTTTTGTTTGGAACAGAGAAGGTTGAGGGGAGATATAATAGTGATATATAACTTCACAAGTATGAGTAGAAACAATCTATCCCGATTAGTACAGAGGTCAATAACCGGGAGCATAGATTTAAGAGAATTGATAGAAAGATTAAAGGGAAGTTGAGGGTATTTTTTTCACCCAGAGGGTAGCGGAAGTCTAGAACTCACTGACTGTAAGGATATGAGAAGCAAATACCCTCAACGCATTTTTTAAACCGTGTATTTTTACTATAGTTTTTCCATTTTCTCAACGCATTTAAAATACAACTGCTTGGCCAAGCACTTGAAATTCCATAATCCATAGACCAACACCTGGAAAGTGGGATTGTTGGATTCTGGCTGGCATGGACATGATGGGCTGAATGGCCTCCTTCTGTGCTGTAATTTCTTCTATTTTTCACCTAATTGGTCCACGATCTAAGGTATTTCAGATTTTTAGATCATGTTCAACATTTCCATCGGGAGGTTGATTTTTCACAGAAGTGCTAAATCTTCAATGTTTTCAACTTTTTCTGGGTCTGTCACGAACATTAGATCAAAATGAGCATTGCCTCTTTGTTGCAGTGTCCAAGCTGGTCATGCATTACATTTACCAAATCTGGCTCTAAATAACATGGGTTTACATTAGGTTGATAGAAGACATATTGGCCTAGACAAATAAATTTTCAACTTGCTGTCAAGCGTAAATTTGGCTTTCTGGATCGACTGTCCTTTAGAGCAGTGTTTTTCAAACTTTTTTTCCTGGGACCCACTTTGAGGAACCGGCCAAACGTCTGGACCCACGCTAGCTGACTTTCGCGACACACCATTTTAACAGGACAGGTGAGCGTGCTTGGTCCTCACGGTCTCACTTGCTTTATCAGTTACATTCCTGCTAAGGAATTCAGCTGATGATTTAAGTTCTTGCTGCATCCTTCAAAAAAAAGCAAGAGGTTTGTCCTCAAACTCGCCATGCTTAGTCTTCAAATGCCTTTGACGTTTTGAGGGTTTTAAACTCTCATTTGCCAGTACTTCCCTGATTAGCATTGACACAATTAACAAAGTCATACCTCAGGAAATCATCTTACACTACTTTGGGCGAAATTCTCCGGTACCGGCGCGATGTCCGCCGACCGGCGCCAAAAATGGCGCAAATCAGTCGGGCATCGCACCGCCCCAAAGGTCCGGAATCCTCCGCATCTTGGGGGGCCGAGCCCCAACCATAAGGGGCTAGGCCCGCGGAATAATTTCCGCCCCGCCAGCTGGCAGAAAAGGCCTTTGGTGCCCCGCCAGCTGGCGCGGAGATGACATCTCCGGATGGCGCATGCGCGGGAGCGTTAGCGGCTGCTCACGGCATCCCCACGCATGCGCTGTGGAGGGAGTCTCTTCCGCCTCCGCCATGGTGGAGACCGTGGCGAAGGCAGAAGGAAAAGAGTGCCCCCACGGCACAGGCCCGCCCACGGATCGGTGGGCCCCGATCGCGGGCCAGGCCACCATGGGGGCACCCCCCGGGACCAGATCGCCCCGCGCCCCCCCCCCCAGGACCCCGGAGCCCGCCCGCGCCGCCTTGTCCCGCCGGTAAGGTAGGTGGTTTAATCTACGCCGGCGGGACAGGCATTCTAGCAGCGGGACTTTGGCCCATCTGGGCCGGAGAATCGCGGGGGGGCGCCAACCGGCGCGGCGCGATTCCCGCCCCCACCGAACATCCGGTGCCGGAGAATTCGGCAACCGGCGGGGGCGGGATTCACGCCAGAGGGGTCGGAGAATCTCGCCCTTTGTTCCCAATTTCAGTTCCTTATTTGTTTAAAACGATCCATCTTCAGTTCTTCACAGTCCTGTTGTCTTGCTTGCTCACAGCTAGAAAATGGAGGAATCTCTCTTACGTGATATTGCACCAAAAGCGTGGGCATACAGGGCATACAGGGATGCCAGTGTATGTGCTGGGCCCATGACCTGCTCTCTGCCGCCACTTCAGGCCAGAAGACTGCATCGTTCCATTGAAAAGCCGGTCACAGCCGTCATTCTCAATTGAAAAGCCAGTCATGGCAGTTGGACGCTTCTCCCACAATCGGGAACACCGGGACCACCCCGACACCAGCCCGCGACCCGTAGTTTAAAAAACCCTGCTTTAGAGAGATCACACAATATCCAATAACCACCTGATAATTCTTTCATTTATGTTCTGCAACCAAATTTAGAAAGGCGAAGAAAAACAAACAAATTCACTTACAGTTATACAGCATCTTTCACAACCTCAGGGTGCCCCAAAATGCTTTTCAGCCCATGAAGTGTGTTTTTTAAAATCACTATTGTAATGTAGGAAACATGGGTGCCAAGGGGAATGGTGGTTTGAGGGGTTTGGGCTGCAGGTGGCAGGGCTGGGTGTAAGGGGTAAGGGTGAGAGGGCCGGACAGCGTCGAAAACAACTGAGACAAAATCGCAGAGGACCCAGGCAACCTGCCTCAGTACTTGCCTGTCCCCATGGCCATTTATGGTCTGCTCATGGGATTGGTGCGTCCTACACTACCCTACCCCTACTTCCCCGGAGTGAAAATAGACTCTTTAAACCAACACGGATCTGCAAAGCCGGGCAATTTCCCTGACTCGAGCTATTGGCTTCAGTGATGACAATTCAACTCTTAGTTACATGAAAAGTATAATACATGATTGAAATATTTTATAATACCATTGCCAGACGTTTTAGCACATATTGTGAAATTATGTCTCAGCCCCTGAACTTTGAGAAACCTCTTTCAACACAGTAGTTTCAGGAAATAGTAAGGCCCATATCTCTGCTGAAGATAATTGGCTTTAAACGTTATGAAATGATGCAATTAACAGTTACTTTTTTCACAACATACTCAATTTTGACATATCTTGTGAAGTGTTAGCTATGGTAGTAGGTTTTGTTGAATCAACAGTTGGGTCCTTAGTGAACCTAAAACCAAACATTTATTTACAGATTTAAAAATTGTGTGCCTTTAGTATTCTAAATATCAATACTAAATTATAACGTGTTCATTGCTCAGGATAAGAAAATAAATACAAGAGTGTTGGCTTTTAGTGATAAGGATATTTAGCTAAACAAAAAAGGTTTGTGCAGATAAACAAACTGAAAGCCTTAAACTTGCCTATTGCACTGAATATGAAGTAAATATTTTGCAAGATGTTAAAAGTAAAAACAGGACAAATTGTTCCGAGGGTCACTTTAAATAAAACTTGCAACAACTGCGAAGTATTTACAGCATAACTTAATTCACTGCAGCTAAACAGTAAAATGTTTGTCTTTCTTCCACACTGTTCAAAATTAGCAAAATGTTGTTGTTTATGCCCCGCTACTCCCCTTATTTTCACAGAGGCACATGTTGAAAGTTAGTGAAAATATTAAGCTCGGTAGCATTGTGGATAGCACAATTGCTTCACAGCTCCAGGGTCCCAGGTTCGATTCCCGGCTTGGGTCACTGTCTGTGCGGAGTCTGCACATTCTCCCCATGTGTGCATGGGTTTCCTCCCGGTGCTCCGGTTTCCTCCCACAGTCCAAAGATGTGCAGGTTAGGTGGATTGGCCATGCTAAATTGCCCTTAGTGTCCAAAATTGCCCTTAGTGTTGGGTGGGATTACTGGGTTATGGGGATAGGGTGTAGGTGTGGACCTTGAGTGGGGTGCTCTTACCAAGTGCCGGTGCAGACTCAATGGGCCGAATGGCCTCCTTCTGCAATGTAGATTCTATGATAAATTATCATCATTACTGAATGTTGTTAGTATTCATTTGCCGTTCTCTACAATTAGTGGAAATAATTGATATGCAATATTGTGTTTGCTATAAACTGCTTCTGACATGGGTTACTAAATATGGTAATCTTGCCAAGTAGCCTTTTAATTCCACCTTCGAATCAGCAGCAACAAAAAAAAGAGCTGTTTGCTCTTGTTCTTTTTAATTTTTAATCTTCCAGGAAGTTGAAGGACACCAGGTGCAGCATTTAGTGTGTGTTCTGAAAGAATCATTGCCATATAAAGTACAGAAGAGGTATAAAAGTACAGGCAATGGTTACACAGTGTGGAACTCGAGGGTGGGTGGAGGCTGCTCATAATAGACCCATTATATACAACAAGGTGAAATAATGACTGCAGTAATCTCCTATACCAGATATAACATTATTATAGCAGTGATATCACAGCAGTCTCTACACCTAATAACTAACAGTGAGTTCTGAAACTGTTTGTTCATTGTGATTGTAATCTTTGGCTAGATTCTAATATTGCTGAGGTATGCAGTGGAGAATATCTGTGCGCACAATGAAGAATGGGGAAGGAAACAGAACAAGAACTCTTTGTGTATAATCTGAATTAATGGTTAGAAAAGATGGTGGTCTATTGTCCAACTGTTGATAATTGTGAGAGCTCATTTCAAGTCAGGTAAAAATTAGAATTGTCACATTGAAACCTTTCTCTGGAGGGTTATTAAACGGTATGTTAGAAGTTTTTCTGACTGAAACATTAAAGCTTCTTCCAACTGTTTAATTATCAACTTGGGCGGCATGGCGACACAGTGGTTAGCTTTGCTGCCTACAGCGCTGAGGACCCGGGTTCGATCCCGGCTCTGCGTCACTGTCCGTGTGGAGTTTGCACATTCTCCCCGTGTCTGCGTGGGTTTCGCCCCCACAACCCAAAGATGTGCAGGTTAGGTGGATTGGCCACACTAAATTGCCCCTTAATTGGAAAAAAAATAATTGGATCCTCTAAATTTATTTAAAGAAAGAAGAAAAAAATTATCAACATGCATTTACCTGTGTGTTATTTTAAAATTTCCTCTCCTGAAGGCAGTGACTCAGGAGAAGGTGCGGATTCCGAAAGCACCGGGCAGCCATCAGTATCTCACCCACAAGATCATTCTTCATGCCAGCTGAAACAAGAGAGTACAATCTCATCCTCATCCAATGTCCACACAACTCACCTTCCAGCAATTGGTAATAGATATGATGTGGAGATGCCGGTGTTGGACTGGGGTGAGCACAGTAAGAAGTCTTACAACACCAGGTTAAAGTCCAACAGGTTTGTTTCGATGTCACTAGCTTTCGGAGCGCTGCTCCTTCCTCAGGTGAAGGAGCAGCGCTTCATAGAGTTTTTCGAGGAGGTCACTAAGATGATTGATGCAGGTAGGGCAGTAGATGTTGTCTATATGGACTTCAGTAAGGCCTTTGACAAGGTCCCTCATGGTAGACTAGTACAAAAGGTGAAGTCACACGGGATCAGGGGTGAACTGGCAAGGTGGATACAGAACTGGCTAGGCCATAGAAGGCAGAGGGTAGCAATGGAGGGATGCTTTTCTAATTGGAGGGCTGTGACCAGTGGTGTTCCACAGGGATCAGTGCTGGGACCTTTGCTCTTTGTAGTATATATAAATGATTTGGAGGAAAATGTAACTGGTCTGATTAGTAAGTTTGCAGACGACACAAAGGTTGGTGGAATTGCGGATAGCGATGAGGACTGTCTGAGGATACAGCAGGATTTAGATTGTCTGGAGACTTGGGCGGAGAGATGGCAGATGGAGTTTAACCTGGACAAATGTGAGGTAATGCATTTTGGAAGGGCTAATGCAGGTAGGGAATATACAGTGAATGGTAGAACCCTCAAGAGTATTGAAAGTCAAAGAGATCTAGGAGTACAGGTCCACAGATCACTGAAAGGGGCTACACAGGTGGAGAAGGTAGTCAAGAAGGCATACGGCATGCTTGCCTTCATTGGCCGGGGCATTGAGTATAAGAATTGGCAAGTCATGTTGCAGCTGTATAGAACCTTAGTTAGGCCACACTTGGAGTATAGTGTTCAATTCTGGTCGCCACACTACCAGAAGGATGTGGAGGCTTTAGAGAGGGTGCAGAAGAGATTTACCAGAATGTTGCCTGGTATGGAGGGCATAAGCTATGAGGAGCGATTGAATAAACTCGGTTTGTTCTCACTGGAACGAAGGAGGTTGAGGGGCGACCTGATAGAGGTATACAAAATTATGAGGGGCATAGACAGAGTGGATAGTCAGAGGCTTTTCCCCAGGGTAGAGGGGTCAATTACTAGGGGGCATAGGTTTAAGGTGAGAGGGGCAAAGTTTAGAGTAGATGTACGAGGCAAGTTTTTTACGCAGAGGGTAGTGGGTGCCTGGAACTCACTACCGGAGGAGGTAGTGGAGGCAGGGACGATAGGGACATTTAAGGGGCATCTTGACAAATATATGAATAGGATGGGAATAGAAGGATACGGACCCAGGAAGTGTAGAAGATTGTAGTTTAGACGGGCAGTATGGTCGGCACGGGCTTGGAGGGCCGAAGGGCCTGTTCCTGTGCTGTACATTTCTTTGTTCTTTGTTTGTTCTTTGAGGCCATTCGGCCCATCGAGTCTGCACCGGCTCTTGGAAAGAGCACCCTACCCAAGGTCAACACCGCCACCCTATCCCCATAACCCAGTAACCCCACCCAACACCAAGGGCAATTTTGGACACTAAGGGCAATTTATCATGGCCAATCCACCTAACCTGCACATCTTTGGACTGTGGGAGGAAACCGGAGCACCCGGAGGAAACCCACGCACACACGGGGAGGATGTGCAGACTCCGCACAGACAGTGACCCAAGCTGGAATCGAACCTGGGACCCTGGAGCTGTGAAGCAATTGTGCTATCCACAAGGCTACCGTGCTGCCCCAAATATACAGTGCAGAAGGAGGCCATTCGGCCCATCGAGTCTGCACTGGCTCTTGGAAAGAGCACCCTACCCAAGGTCAACACCTTCACCCTATCCCCATAACCCAGTAACCCCACCCAACACCAAGGGCAATTTTGGACACTAAGGGCAATTTAGCATGGCCAATCCACCTAACCTGCACATCTTTGGACTGTGGGAGGAAACCGGAGCACCCGGAGGAAACCCACGCAGACACGGGGAGGATGTGCAGACTCCGCACAGACAGTGACCCAAGCCGGAATCGAACCTGGGACCCTGGAGCTGTGAAGCAATTGTGCTATCCACAGTGCTACCATGCTGCCCTTTATTGTCACCTTGCCTGAGGTTCAGCAGGAACCAAAACTGGAGCCTTCTAGTCTGTCTACCTTGGTTGCAACATTGATTTTTACTAAATGTCCCACTGGAAGAACTCCAAAAATAATTTAACATCTACCACTTCTTTTGGTAACTAATCAGCTCAATGCTGTGAGTGTTCCTCGACAGCTGCAGTGGCTAAACACAATGCCTAATGTCTCGCTGAGTCTCACATACCAGGAAACCCAGTTCTGTCTTATGGTTTATGCTGTATATTTTTGAAGAAGAAGGTTGCTCATAATCACAAGGAGATAACAAGGGCTGACGGTGGACCTACCAAAATGAAAAGATTCAGCACCAAAGGTTGGCAGCCTGCTCAGTATTTCCGAAAATCAGCAAAAATAAAGCTCCAACGTCAGTTCAGCAACCACCTCAATGCACCTGCATGCAATGGATTCAGGAACTAACAGGGAGTGAGATGTAATTGCGTTTAGGGTTGTCAATACAGGGTTGTTAGGAATTGAAGATCAGTTGCCTGGATATGGCTGTGTGCAACGCTGGAGAAAAACCATCAGGACGTTAAGAAGGATGGATATTTCTTTTGTTATTCTCTTTTAATATTTCTCTTTACCAAATATAAAAATATTGAAAATGTTGGGAGGGAGGGAGGTGAGCGGAGGGGGAGGTCTCTTTCTCTGACAGGCAAGCAAGTACAATTGGGCCTTTTGCTTTCCAATTGGGGGCAGTGTGCACAAGGATGGATGTGTTTGCCAACAAATGGCAAGAGATGGAGGTGGATCACATGACAAATTCTCCAGGAATATATTTAATCACAGTTTGAATCCCAACTGCATTGGCACATCTGAGTTCTGAGGTTGCTGAGTAGATTCCGCTTTTCTCATGAACGTTAGAACTTTAGCTCCTGAATGTTCCAGTGTTGGATTGGATCAATCAAGAGATTGATATAGTCCTGATGGCAGATTTCATAGTCCCTGGAGGTCACTAATGGTCTGATCTCAGGTGCATTCCTGGTCACCCTGAATGAATGCCAAGTGGACAACGATTGACAAGAAAAGATGCAGATGAAATGTTACATTCATGCAAGCCAACCAGCCTGTCCAGAGGATTGAAGAAGTGTCAGATTGTGCGAAGGAGCATTCAGGCAGGATTGGATCCAACTTGCTGCAGTAGCTGCAGGGCTATCATGTGACCAATCATAAAGAGTTACAGTGCCACAATCATCTCATGAAGAGTCTATTGATGTGCAGAAAATAGATAATACACTTCTCCTACTAAGGTGGCATTTGGAAGGTGCAGTAGATTCTGGTGTAGAATACATATATTATACATGACCATCAGGGGAAGCACAGGAGAGAGAAGCAGGACTTGGGCCTAAACAGGATACTGGTCAGGAAATAAGCTGGTTATATTTTATTTCATGTAGTCCTGAGATTGTTTTAAGGATCACATTCAGGGAGCAAACAGTTGACTACTGGACATGGCAGTTAAGGTACAGTTGATTGTAATGAATTGTATGCTTTGTCAAGTCAATTCTACTGTGTATTGTAGGATAGGAATATTAAGAAAGACTTGTTAAAGACTTATCTGAATGTCTCGTCACTCAATAATTCATGCTTGTGAATTTTCCTAGCTACAAGTTGCATTTAGACATCCCTTCTCACTCCTCAAGCAAGAATTGAAGGCACATCTTGTTTGTTTCTCCCTGGCTTACCGCAAAGTGTGCAATGTGAAGTATCTGCGATGCTATCAGAGACCACATCAGGGATATAAAATAGTTAATAAAGTGCCTTCTGATCTTAAATGGGACAGGCCAGTTCCACACACATCCAGTAACAGAGTCACATATTCTGAAATGGATGGGAAATGGCAGCGTATGTATCCTCTTAACTACTGAAAATCCAAAGACTTACCAACAATAATAACAAACAAATGCTGGACCCATACAAATGACATGCCACAGTCTTTTTTTTTGTTAACTAAGGCATCAACCTATTTATTTTAAGCAAAGCTTTCTCCTCTTCCAGACACTGCTGACATCTGCCCCTCTATATACAAAAAGCTCAACATTTATCAGCCTACTGTTCTATTTTCCATTCTCCTTCTATCAGTTAACAGTGATTTAATCGCCTCTTATCTTTCATGTGCGAAGTTAGCCATTATTTGGAGAGTAGTATCATTAGTTTTTACAAATCACTCTTGATAGGACTGTTTAAAGTGGCACAAATCATGATGGGAGATAAAGCCAGTTGACAGAAACAGACGATGGATGAGCAAATGGAGCAACTGGTCTCCTTGGAACCATAAACACTAGCAATATCTGGCCCATGAAGTTTCGGAGAATCATATATTTACCAGATCGAGGGTTTAATTCCTTGGCCTTGTAAGAATCTTTGATTTGGCTGCTTGGATTGCACTCTTGGAACAGGTTTTCAGCAATTATTGTGTGAAACATCTCTGTTTTATGGCCTTCTCTTACACAGTAAGGATTCTATGGATATGCAGGCATCGTATACATGACTGCTTTGTTCAACTGGAGCAATATTCTGATTAAGTCCAATGTGGGAATTAGGAATGATGATTTTCCATTGGTCCTCAGTCATGCTCACCATGGAATTTTGATGCTAATCCTGGCCCTTGTTCCTCTGGAAGTATCAACTTTCCAACATGAAGATGGAAGAGGGATGTTCAAAAAAAGGGATCCTCAACTGCACCCTGGATGTCCAAGGCCCACTTGATACAATTTTCCCACCTGCCAGTTTCAAACATGGGACTGTTTAAAAATGTATTCTACAACCCGACTGCAATATGTGCAGAGTGCAAATACTTTTACCATTGATACCAGGCAGTCAGAGGCCTTTTCAACAGTGCTTGAAGAGATCACATGTGACTGCTTCACTGCTTTCATCTATCAAAGCTTTTAACATTTTTGGCCAATACTCAAGTGCATTTTTGATTAAATCAAGGCTTTGAGCTTATGTCAAACCATAGCTACTTTGATGGAATGTGGTGCATTAAACGCTAGATATCATCTGCTGCTGTCGAGCCCAAGTGAAGTTTAGCACTGTGGAATTTGACTCTGTAGCATCCGTTTTTTCAGAGCTACAGGAGTCTTTTTGACTTCAAATGGCGCCCGTGACTTGAACACACTTCTGGGGCGAGATTCTCCGACCCCCCCCCGCCGGGTCGGAGAATCACCGGGGGCTGGCGTGAATCCCACCCCCGCCGGTTGCCGAATTCTCCGGCACCGGATATTCGGCGGGGGCGGGAATCGCGCCGCGCCGGTTGGCGGCCCCCCCCCCCCCGCGATTCTCCGGCCGGGATGGGCCGAAGTCCCGCTGCTAAAATGCCTGTCCCGCCGGTGTAGATTAAGCCACCTACCTTACCGGCGGGACAAGGCGGCGCGGGCGGGCTCCGGGGTCCTGGGGGGGCGCGGGGCGATCTGGCCCCGGGGGGGTGCCCCCACGGTGGCCTGGCCCGCGATCGGGGCCCACCGGTCCGCGGGCGGGCCTGTGCCGTGGGGGCACTCTTTTCCTTCCACCTTCGCCACAGTCTCCACCATGGCGGAGGCGGAAGAGACTCCCTCCACTGCGCATGCGCGGGAATGCCGTCAGCGCCCGCTAACGCTCCCGCGCATGCGCCGCCCGGAGATGTCATTTCCGCGCCAGCTGGCGGGGCAGCAAAGGCCTTTTCCGCCAGCTGGCGGGGCGGAAATTAGTCCGGCGCGGGCCTAGCCCCTTAAGGTTGGGGCTCGGCCCCTCAAGATGCGGAGCATTCCGCACCTTTGGGGCGGCACGATGCCCGACTGATTTGCGCCATTTTGGGCACCAGTCTGCGGACATCGCGCCGATACCGGAGAATTTCGCCCCTGGTTCTAGCCAGGTGCATTCAACGGAAGCAGGTAGATCAAAGCATCTATTCGTATGTCAGACCTTATCCAGTGCAGCTATTTTGGACCTCAGACTCCATCTAAAATGTCCTCTCTTAACTTTGCTCAGCTGAAAATGCATTCAGCAACAGGAGGAACGATTAGGAATCATTAAAAACTTTCAGATTAGTTTCTCATTGATTGCTGCAGACTCTTTCGGCAATCGCAGACGTGTTTGGTGATTTCCAGAATTGTCTAAAGTTGCTAAAATCTACAGGGGGTCATGTGGCACATACTAAAGGACTTGCTCCTCATTTTCAAGAACAACAGCATTCAAAGGAGAATGAGCAGTGATGACACAGAGCAGGACAAACTGCTGAAAGAGGGCGGAGAAGGGGGCTTAGGGAGCAATACTCTGACATGAACCTCAGTAAGGAACTGTATTCAGACACCATCATGAAATTCCCCACTGAAATCTGTCACCTGCTGCTGACACAAATGCAACTTCAGAACAGGGTGAGGGTGGCATTGCCAATGTCTGTGTCGGTGACTGTGACCATGAACTTTATTGTGTCCGGATCCTTCCAGGCTGGAGCCGACAATATTTGTAACATCTTCCAGTTCAGCCGCCCACTCTTGTACAAGAGAGGTCACTGGAGCTTTGTATTTCAAGAGAGCTGAATATTTTCTATTCTCTCATACCTGACAGCAAGCACACAGCTTCACAAAGATTGCAGGCTTCCTCATGGTGCAGGATATCACTGACTCACAAACATTGTATTGCGGGAACTGCATGTCAACTCTTAAGATATAGCACGACTGGAAATAATTCCACTCCCTCAACATTCAGCTGGTGGCAACCATACACACCACAGCATTCAGGTCATTCCAGTGTTCTGGCAGCATCAGGACGTATTCATTCTGCAGCGGTCACTGCATCACCTGCATTTAAGCCAGAGGATGGGAGCTCGGTGAACAGGGCTATCCACTGACTGCCTGGCTCATGATTCCAGTGTGTACTCTCAGCACATGTGGGCTGCATGCATGTAATGAAAGCAATGCTAGCACATGAAATGTGATGGAGCAGACCACTGACATGCTGGAATAACACTTCCAGTAGCCGGGACTGCTCTGGAGGAGTTCTGTAGTACTTGGCAGTATATGAGTCAAGATTCATTGTGGTCTGCTGCATGCTGAAAATCCCCACGTCAAGCGGGCACAGTCCTTGCCACCAGGGAGGGAGGAGGCAAACAACACTTCCCTTTTCTGGCCAGACTGTCCATGATCAACTCATTTGACTGCGGTACCAGTGATCATTATGGCAATTCCCCATCCATCAAGACTCCCACACCTTCCCATCCCTCTGTTACAGTGTAATCTTGGTCCATAATACTCAAATTAAAGCCAACACATATAAAACATTCCAAACTTAATTTATAAATCAACCTATGTCATATTGCATATAAATCAATTTACAACCCTTGTCTAGCCTTGTCTAACATATGCCATTGCCTCTCCTAGTGCTCCTATGCAGTGCTACCCCAATGGCTGCAATGTGGCCGTTGGAAGGCTGCTACCATTCAATTCCATAGACTGCAGACAACCTTGTTCAGCTCTTGCCCTAAGAAGTCTGACTTTGGACTGCACCAACTCGGCATTGGTCTGTCCGTATAAGGGTACTGGCAGAGTGGTTGTTGTGGAAGGACTCAGTCTGAGAGAGGAGAGCAGTTTCTTACTCCATGGAAACACTGCCTCTTCGCTGGGGTGGCATCTAAGTAATGCTCAGAATGTGCTGGTGGACAGATTGCTGATGGCTGTGACATCCTGTGAGCCCCTTTGAACATTGGTATCTGTAGCTGTAATGGCAGCAATCTGAAGTTGCTTGGCAGAAGGTTGAACCTGCATTTCTTCAGTCTAAGCTTCCACTGCTAGACGTTGTGTGGCTTCTGCTTGCACTGCAATGGTAGCTGAGACATCAGCCATTAGACACTTCATCATGGAAGTGTTATTTTGCAGTTGGCTACTATTTTCATACTGGAGAGGATGGACTCCAAGCTCTGGATGTGAAAAGCCGTGTGCCAAATTGGCAGCTAACTCCTCCATGTTTCTTGACATTTATAGGCCAGCCTTCTGGCAGGACTACCAAGGCATTAAGTATTTCATTGTGCATACCCGTCAGCCTTCTTCTGTATGCCAGCCCATTGAAGTCTTCATTTGAATCCTCTGCAGCAAGACTTATGAGCGACCTCACCCTCCAGTGAGCTGATACCTGTACTACCCTTTCAGGGCACTCAGAGTTGGTGACTCACTACTTGCAGATGCCACACCCAATCTCTCTTCTAAAGTATCTGAGATTGTAGCTGTCAGTGTGAGGGTGAGTCATCATTTTTCTTCTTCATCACTGTCTTCCTACTCTTCCATCTCTTTCTTTTCCAAAACTGCCTGCCTAGATGAAGTTTTTGGATATCCAAAAAGAGAAAGGTACAAGTGTAGATAGGGATGTGATTAGGAAAAGGAAATGGGAAGGGTAAACAAGAGATTCATGCCGACACCATGAGCTGCTGATACATCTGAAGAGATTATAGGATGAAGAAGAAGTGGAATGTGAGGAGGAAGATTAGGTATGAGCATATTGTCACCTTCAATGGTTTCAGTCCAGTGCTGGCCACAGCCTCAGCCATGGCCATTCCAATGACAATGGGTGTCTTCGCCATTGATGTAAGAGCATGCAGGTGTGCCTAACCCCCACCTGTTAGATTCTGGTACCACCTTGTCCTCTAAAGGGGGAGGGGGCAGCGGGATGTCAGTGAATGTGGTGTGATGTGTTTGAATGATGTACTGTCCATGAATAGCTGACAAGAAGATCAAGCTGTGAGGTGAGATGTGGGTTTGAGTCTTGCAACAGTGTTAAGTGTGTGAGTGTGAGGTGAAGCTATGAATATTAGATCTGAGGGTCGTGATTGATAGTTTGTTCACGGGTGAATTATGGGGATGTACTGCATTGAGCAGTATGTGACAATGGTGATGCAGGGCAACACGGTAGCACAGCAGTTAGCACTGTTGCTTCACAGCGCCAGGGACCCGGGATCGATTCCCGGCTTGGGCCACTGTCTGTGCGGAGTCTGAACATTCTCCCCATCTGCGTGGGTTTCCTCCGGGTTCTCCAGTTTCCTCCCACACGTCCTGAAAGACGTGCTTGTTAGGTGAATTGGATATTCTGAATTCTCCCTCAGTGTACCTGAATAGGTGCCGGAATGTGCGACTAGGGGATTTTCACAGTACACTTCATTACAGTGTTAATGTAAGCCTACTTGTGACAATACTAAAGATTATTATTCGTTGGTGGGATATGGCATTTGATAAATTCACTGATCTTGACAATTCGTGTAAGACGATTGAACTTCCTGCGGCACTACAACCCGGTCCTCAGGGCTAGATTCCTGGCATTGACCAGCATAGCTATCTGCTCCTACAGCTACTTCATAATATCCGATGGGTCTCCTGGCCATAAGTGGCTGGCGAATTTCTCTCCTCCTGCCACCCAGCACAACATAGGGGAAGCTCGGAGCACACGCTCCACCCTGTTGGTGCATGGCGACATAGTAGCACAGTAGTTAGCATTGTTTCTTCACGGCATTCTTCTTACACACACTCTCTTCTGCAAATGGCACCATTAACTTCTCAAGACATAGGGCAGCACGGTGGCGCAGTGGTTAGTACTGATGCCTCATGGCACCGAGGTCCCAGGTTCGGTCCCGGCTTTGGGTCACTGTCCGTATGGAGTTTGCACATTCTCCCCGTGTTTGCGTGGGTTTCGCCCCCACAACCCAAAGATGTGCAGGGTAGGTGGATTGGTCATGCTAAATTGCCCCTTAATTGGAAAAAATGTATTGGGCATTCTAAATTTTTTTTTTTTAAACTTCTCAAGACAGAATGCACCTCCCCTCTAAGAGGTGTAGGCTGTCTTTGAGTAGCGTGGGCTTGCTTTCGGGTGTCCTCTCCTGAGATTTGCAGCCACGCAGCAGCATGTTTAGTACTGGTTGCATCAGCAGGCAGCTCAAAGTTCTTACACTGCCTGCATTGGAAGCAACTGCCACGAGTTAACTGCACATTGTGATACCCAAGCCTGCTCCATTTTATATAGAAACAAAAGTAAGTTTACTGTGAAAGCATACTTTAAAGCAGATTTTAGTGTAGCACGGTGGCGCAGTGGTTACCACTGCTGCCTCATGGCGCCAAGGTTCCAGGTTCGACCCCGGCCCTGGGTCAGTGTCTGTGTGGAGTTTGCACAATCTCCCCATGTTTACGTGGGTTTCACCCGCACAACCCAAAGATGTGCAGGGTAGGTGGATTGGCCATGCTAAATTGCCCCCTAATTGGAAAAATGAATTGGGTACTCTAAATTTATAAAATGTTACCAGATTTTGATCATTTTTACATTTGTTGTTAAAACTAGAAACATTTCTATTATAATTGAGAAAAGAAACCTGAGCAATTGATATCACTTTAAAACAAAGACATTAATATCCGTGCAGGAGCCTTTGCCAGCATTTGTACAAACCACACATTGGCCAGGCTAAGTTGTGGAAGTGACTGCATACTTGGAATATCTTTGTAACAGATGTGTTTGTTCGCATTTTTGCTAAATGATAACATTAGTAGCTTTAAGCTGCATTTTCGAAAAGGGAAACATTTTAACACTTTGTGAGACTGTGGTATAGCAATGAAAGACTCAAATTCTCCATTTACAATAAGCTACGCTGAGAACATGCTGTATAAAGTGAAACATGCTCTGTAGACCAACTGTCTGGAGAGACCACTTGTGTATCGTGACTGCCTAACATCAATCCTACCAATGTACTCATTGCCCAGATTTAAATCTGTGTACGCAGACTGCCTGCTTCCTCAAACAAAAGGTAAGTTTTTTAAGTTGGTCATTATAGATAACTCCTAATGGGGGCGAACACACCAAAAGTTTTTTTTTTAGCTTTGAAACAAATGCTGACACTTCGGAATTCCAATTCCAAGTGTGTTGTATTTTCGCTTTGTCAATAACATTTTACTAAGAATCCCTTTCAGAGAAGGCTGCCGTTGTTCAGTTTACAGCTGGCCTATCGCATCACTAGTACAGTTAATATGCCAGCTTTTGCTAATGACACCTGGACTGGTTTGTGCTGTTGATTTGACTATAAAAACCCACGGAAATGGTAAAGAACACAGGATGCAGAACAATACTGTGGCAGGAAAGCTCAAGCAGTAATGGATGATGAGAAACAAGACCTAAGAGGATATTGCCTTCAAATTGAATTCCACATCCCAAGATCCAAGAGACTGATGTCTGTGAATGAGGTAAAGGACAAGAACAGAAGTGATGGGGCACTCACCAACTCTCTTGATACAGTGGATTCAGATTCGAATTTAAGGAGGTTCAGTATAGAGGCCATTCAGCCCATCAAGCCTGCTCTCTCCACAGACTATTTCTAACTTGCTTTGCCATGGGCTGGGTCTAATTTATTTAACCTCTTGGAGAGAATTGAATAATCAAATGCCCAACTTCCGAGAAGAGTAAGATCTTTGATTTTTCTCGAAGATCTAAAGATGATCAGGCAAAAACTCATGGATCAATCTTATGATCCACTTTATTCAATCCTGTTTAGTTACAATCCATAGACCAATATCTATTGCCCCAAGATGACTGGAACTATAGCATTCCATAGAGTATTTAATCTACCATTTAATGTAACCTTGGGCTCTTTATTTTTTTTAATGTTTCTATTGAAGTTTTACACTTTATGCACTGTATATTCAACAAGGGTATGTGCATTGGTTACAATATACAAAACATTTCCCTCTCCTCGTCGGGTCCCGGCACCTTCCCCGTCTGCATGGCATTGATGCCCTCCATGACCTCTCCCAGTCCTAGTGGTGCTTCCAGTCCTGTCAGTCTATCATCCCCAACAACAAACCAGGGACTGGTTTAGCACACTGGGCTAAATCGCTGGCATTTAAAGCAAACCAAGGCAGGCCTGCAGCACGGTTCAATTCCCATACCAGCCTCCCCGAACAGGCGCCAGAATGTGGCGACTATGGGCTTTTCACAGTAACTTCATTTGAAGCCTACTTATGACAATAAGCAATTTTCATTCATTTTCATTTTCATTTAATTTCAACTGGCATGTCCAGTCCGTCAAGGAACTGTTTCATCCCCAACTCCCCGTTTGGGTAGAAGGCCCCCGGTAGAAGGCCTCGAACGCTTTGTTGACCTTTTTTGGTTCAGCTACCAGTCCACCTCTGCTGTCCCTAACCTGTGCTATTTCCCTCGTGGTTGCCTGCTTGCTCAGCTGGTGAGCCAGCAGGCAGCTAGCCGTGTCTTTGTGTTCATAGAAGATCCCCCGCGTGTGGTGGAGTTGGTGCACTTCCTTCCTAGTGGATAGCAGGTTAAAGTCCATTTGTAGCTTTTTCCTCTCCACCAGAAGCTCCACGGTTGGGGCCTCGGAGTACCTTCTGACGACCTCCAGGATGGAATCGATCAGTTGTTGCCTAGCCATCCTCTCTTCCCTGTCCCTGTTTGCCTTATCGGCAATAATTTCTCCTCTAATCACAGCCTTTAGTGCCTCCCAGAACGTGGAAGGTGAGCCTTCCACGTTCCGGTTGTTAGTAACGTACTGGCCTATGGCCTGTGATGTTTTTTAGCAGAAGACCTTGTCGGCCAAGAGGTCATTGTGCAATGTCTATGTGGGGCGTTAGGCATGGGCCGATTCCAACCTCACATCCATGTAATGTAGAGCGTGGTCAGAGATTACAATCATGGACCTCTTTCCCACCCTCACCCCACACCAACCTCCCCTCCAACCTCACCCCCACACCACCCTCATCCCCACACAATCCTCACTCTCACCCCCCCACCACCTTCATCCTGAACCTCGTCCCCATCACCCTCACCGCTATCCTCACTCCCATATAGCCCTCACCCCTACATCACCCTCAGTCCCACCACCCTCAACCAGCCTCACCCCTCCCCTCACCGTCACTCCCACACCACCCTCACTCCCACCACCGCCCCCCCTCACCCGCAGGTCCTGCTGGAGATGCGGCGGGTTCTCGGATATCCCCCCGCCCCAGCCAGTGCCACAGCCGGATACCCACCATGAGCCGAGCACCGACACTGAGAGCAGCTCAGCCAGCAGCCCTCAACCCGAGACCCCGGAGCTCTAGACTGAGCATGGCAGCTGCCTCCAACACCCTCCCCATCCCAGAGACACTCACCTCGGTTGGGCACTTTAGTGAAGAGGTTCCTGGGACGCTATCTGGTGCGCACCACACAGCTGACCCGTTACAGCAGCCGGAGGTAGGAACACCCGAGGGGGCGGACGGCCGGAGGGCGGGCCAACCCCAGGGACTAGCTGCTGTCCAGACGGGTTTCGTAAAGGACATCCCCATTTCGATGGGACTGCAAAAGACAGTCCCATCGATTGTGACGATGCAGTCACAGAGCCAGGGACTACATGAGGGGTTGTCGGCAAGCATCCAACAGGTGCAGTTTGAGGAGTCCAACCGCGTGCAGGTGCAGGAGGTGGTGCCGACCATGCGTGCCACCAGGTTAGGAGAGTGGGCCAAAATGTGGCAGATGGCGTTTAACGTGGATAAGTGTGAGGTCAAGCATTATGGTCGGAAAAATGGAAAGGCAACTTATTATCTAAATGGGGAGTGACGTTGGGGTGCTCTGATACAGATGGATCTGGCTGTCTTCATGCATGTGTCACAGAAAACGAGCATGAAGTACAGTAGATAATAAGGAAAGCAAATAGAATGTTGGCATTTATAGCAAAAAGGAATGGAGTATAAATGGAAAGAAGTGTTGTTGGAACTATACAAGGCATTGGTAAGACCGCACCTGGAGTATTGTGCACAGTTGTGGTCCCCTTATTTGAGGAAAGATGGAGGCAGTTCAGAGAAGGTTCACTAGATTGATTCTCGAGATGAGGGGTTTGTTGTATGAGGAGAAATTGAACAGTTTAGGCCGGTACTCTCTAGAGTTTGGAAGAATGATACAAGATGCTAAAAGGTATGGATAAAGTAGATGTGGAGCTGATGCTTCCTCTTGTGGGGAATTCTAAAATGAGAGGTCATAATCTTAGATTAAGAGGTAGCAAATTTAAAACAGATTTGAGGAAAAACTACTTCCCACGAAGAGGTGGGAATCTTTGGAATTCGCTACCCCAGAGTGTGGTGGATGCAGGGACTGTGAGTAAATTTAAGGGGGAGTTAGACAGATTTTTAATTGGCAATGGGTTGAAGGGTTATGGAGAATGGGCAGGACGGTGGAGTTAAGGCAGGATGGGATCAGCCATGATAACATTGAAGGTGTTTAGGCTCGGGAGGCTAAATTGCCTACTCCCACTCCCGTGTTCTCGGGAGGAGATGTTCTGGCTGATTTTGCAATCCTGGGGCGAAATTTTCCAGTATCGGCGCGATGTCCGCCGACCGGCACCAAAAACGGCGCAAATCAGTCCGGCATCGCGCCGCCCCAAAGGT
Organism: Scyliorhinus torazame; assembly: GCF_047496885.1. Classification (NCBI taxonomy): domain Eukaryota; kingdom Metazoa; phylum Chordata; class Chondrichthyes; order Carcharhiniformes; family Scyliorhinidae; genus Scyliorhinus; species Scyliorhinus torazame. The sequence goes on from NC_092722.1 coordinate 131,343,959, forward strand.
GCGGAATCCTTCGCATCTTGGGGGGCCGAGCCCTAACCTTGCGGGGCTAGGCCTGAGCCGGACTGATTTCCGCCCCGCCAGCTGGCGGAAAAGGCCTTTGTTGCCCCGCCAGCTGGCGCGGAAATGACATTGCCGGGCGGCGCAAGCACGGGAGCGTTAGCGGCCGCTCACGGCATCCCCGCGCATGTGGAGTGGAGGGAGTCTCTTCCGCCTCCGCCATGGTGGAGACCATGGCGAAGGTGGAAGGAAAAGGGTGCCCCCACGGCACAGGCCCGCCTGCGGATCGGTGGGCCCCAATCGTGGGCCAGGCCACCGTGGGGGCACCCCCCGGGGCCAGATCGCCCTGCGCCCCCCCAGGACCCCGGAGCCCTCCCGCGCCGCATTGTCCCGCCGGTAAGGTAGGTGGTTCAATCCACGCCGGCTGGACAGGCATTCTAGCAGCGGGACTTCGGCCATCTGGGCCGCAGAATTGCGGGGGGGGGCCCGCCAACCGGCACGCGCGAATCCCGCCCCCGCCGAATCTCCAGTGCCGGAGAATTCGGCAACCGGCGGTGGGCGGGATTCATGCCAGCCCCCGGCGATTCTCCGACCCGGTGGGGGGTCGGAGAATCTCACCCCTGCTCTTGGTCTGTAACATTGTAGGTAGCAGATGAGGAACATATCAGCCATGATAGAATGGCAGAGCAGACGTGATGGGCCGAATAGCCTAATTCTGCTTCTATATCTTATGAACATATGAACTTATGAACATTGCTGGTTGATTCCAATATCCATTGTCTGCAGGAGTCCAACCAGGTCCACCGTGCTACATAGTTGCCCCGGTTGGTTCTGCCCCTGCATGCACCGCCCCCGCATGACAGCCCACAGTCGCGCCTCTCCATGTCCTGGGCGCGGTTCTCCGAGGCAGAGCCGGTTGGGAGAATCGGCGGCCGCGCCATTATACCGCACAACGCCGGTCCGACGCTGTCCCGCCATTCTCCCAACCGGCGAGAACGGCCCCATCGCCGGAGAATCGCCCGAGACACTCACAACGGTGATTCTCCGGTACCCCCGCTATTCTCCGGCCCGGATGGGACGAGCGGCCGCTCCGACACGACAGGTTCCCGCCGGCGCCGTCCACACTTGGTCGCTGCCGGCGGGAACTGTGCAGGAACGCTGGGGGGGAGGCCTGTGGGGGAGGAGGAGGGTTCCTTCACCGGGGGAAGTGGCCCGATGGGGTCTGGCCCACGATCGGGGTCCACCGATTGGCTGGCCGATCTCTCAAAAGGAGGACCTCCTTTCCTCCGCCGCCCCGCAAGATCCATCCGCCATCTTCTTGCGGGGTGGCCTCGGGGAGGACAGCAACCGCACATGCGCAGGCGACTTCATTTACACGACGCCGGCTGCTTCATTTATGCGGCGCCGCTTTTTACACGGCGCCAAGGCCCAGCACGCGTAAAATACACGACCCCCTTCCTAGACCCCCAGGAGAATAGGGGGCTGGGAGCGGGCTCCGACGCTGGAGTGAAACACTCCGGTTTTCACTCCGGCATCGGGACTTTGTCTCCCTTTGGGAGAATCGCGCCCCCTAGCTCCACTCTCTCTCCCTCATCAGCCACGATGCCAGTTTCAAAATTGATGCGACCATCAATTCACGCGAAACCAATAGTAGAAGTAAACTCAAAGGGCCGGGATGCCTTTACCAGGCTGGCCTTATCCGGTCGATAGAAGTGCGGCTGACACGCCGCACAGATTTGGCAGTCCCTGGTCATGGCTCTGACATCCTCGGGGGAGTAGGGCAGGTTGCGGGCCTTGATGTCGTGGAGAGGCCGGGTGACCCCCGGGTGGCAGAGGTCATCGTGGATAGCCCGTAGTCGGTCATCTTGCGCCCTGGCGCATGTGCCGCGGGACAGGGCATCTGGAGGCTCGTTGAGCTTCCCAGGACGATATACTATATCGTAATTATAGGTGGAGAGTTCGATCCTCCACCTCAAGATCATATTCTTGATCTTGCCCCAGTGCGTATTATCGAACATGAAGGCTACCGATCGTTGGTCGGTGACAAGGGTAAACCTCCTACTAGTGAGGTAGTGCCTCCAGTGCCGCACGGCTTCCACGATGGCTTGGGCTTCTTTTTCGATCAAGGAGTGTCGAATTTCGAAGGCGGTGAGGGTTCGTGAAAAAAATGCTACTGGCCTGCCTGCCTGATTGAGGGTAGCAGTGAGGGCGACCTCTAATGCGTCGCTCTCCACCTGGAAGGGGACGGACTCGTCCACCGCACACATCGTGGCTTTGGCGATATCCGCCTTGATGCAGCAGAAGGCCTGGCGGGCCTCAGCCGCCAGTGGGAAGATGGTGGCCTTGATTAGTGGGCGGGCTTCGTCCGCATAGTTGGGGACCCACTGGGCGTAATAGGAAAAGAACCCGAGGCACCTTTTCAGGGCCTTGGGGCAGTGGGGAAGGGGAGTTGCAGGAGGGGCGCATACGGTCGGGGTCGGGTCCGAGAACCCCGTTTTCCACAACATAGCCGAAGTTGGCTAGTCTGGTTGTGCGGAAAATGCATTTCTCCTTGTTGTAAGTGAGGTTAAGGGTTCGGGCGGTTTGGAGAAATCTCTGGAGGTTGACATCGTGGTCCTGCTGATCATGGCCGCAGATGGTGACGTTGTCCAAGTACGGAAATGTGGCCCGCAGCCCGTACTGGTCCACCATTCGGCCCATCGTTCTTTGGAAGACCGAGACCCCGTTTGTGACGCTGAAGTGGACCCGGAGGAAGTAGAAAAGGCGGCCGTCTGCCTCAAAGGCCGTGTAGTGGCGGTCCCCTGGGCAGATTGGGAGCTGGTGGTACGCAGACTTCAGATCCACCGTGGAGAACACCCGGTAGTGTGCGATCTGATTAACCATGTCTGCGATCCGGGGAAGAGGGTGCGCATCGAGGTGCGTGTACCGGTTTATGGTTTGGCTGTAATCTACAACCATCCGGTTCTTTTCCTCGGTCCTGACGACCACCACCTGAGCTCTCCAGGGGCTATTGCCGGCCTCGATGATTCCCTCCCGCAAGAGTCGCTGGACCTCGGACATGATAAAAGTCCTATCCTGGATGCTGTACCGCCTGCTTCTGGTGGTGACTGGTTTGCAGTCGGCGGTGAGATTTGCGAAGAGCGGGGGAGGGTTGACTTTTAGGGTCGCGAGGCTGCATAGGGTGAGTGGGGGTAGGGGCCCGCCGAACTTCAGAGTTAGACTCCTGAGGTTACACTGGAAGTCCAGTCCCAACAAGAGAGGAGCGCAGAGGTCAGGGAGGACATATAACTTTAAAATTGGCGTACTCGGCGCCCTGTATTGCGAGGGTTGCCGTAGTGCACCCCCGGACCTGAACCGAGTACAATCCATAAGCGAGGGAGATGGTTTGGTGTGTCGGGAAGATTGGGAGCGAGAAGCGTCTTACCATGACTGGATGAATGAAGCTCTCTGTGCTCCCGGAGTCGAAGAGGCAGGGCGTTTTGTGTCCATTTACCCGGACGGTCATCATGGAGCTCCGGAGGTGTTGGGGTCGCGACTGGTCAAGGGTGACCGTGCTGAGTTGCGGGTAGCCGGCGTGGTCAGAGGTGCTGGGGTGGTCCCAAGATGGCTTCCCCCATCGGTCGCATGTGTCGGGCGGCGTTGCAGGTGGCGGCCCCCGTCGGCCGCACATGTCGGGCGGTGAGGAGGATGGCATCCAAGATGGTGGCCCCCATGACTTGCACGTGGCGAGCCGCGTGGGTGAGGATGGCCAAGATGGCGGCCTCCATGAGTCGCCCATGTTGTGCGGTCTGGAAGATGGCTGCCCCCATGGACAGCACGAGGCCGATGACGCGTCCGGGGGGCGGAGCCGGCAGGCAAGCTGCTACACTGCGGGATCTGCGGGCCTGTGAGTCTGAGGGTCGGGTCTGCGATTTAGAGTTTTTGGACCTGGCCAGGCAACCCTTAGCGAAATGTCCCTTTCGCCATCAGTCACTGCAATTCGCGTGCCGGGCCGGGCAGCGCTGCCTGGGGCGCTGAAGCTGGCCGCAGAAATAGCAGGATAGCCCCGCATGGTGGGCGGGCAGCCGCGCGGCATAGGCCTGGGGTACTCTTTGGTCGGGGTCTACGAGGGGGTTGCGTGATCAGATGGGAATGTGTGGAGGCTTTGGACCGCTACTTCTAGAGAGGAGGCTAACTTTGCTGTCTCTTCCAGGTCTAGGGCACCTTTCTCGAGTAGGCGCAGTCTCACGTAGTTGGAACTGACTCCAGCCACGTAGGTGTCCCGGACAGCGAGGTCCATATGTTGAGTGACGTAACGGCCTGGTAGTTGCATCTTCGTGCAAGGACTTTGAGGTCACGTGGGTACTCTTCCAGCGATTCCCCGGGACGTTGGCTGTGAGTAGTGAGGAGATGCCGCGCGTATACCTCGTTCACGGGCCTTACGTAGAGGCGCTCTAGCATCGCGAGGGCGTCTGCGTAAGTGGAGGCTTCCTCAAGTTACACAGAGATTCGATGGCTCACCCGGGCGTGGAGGAGGCTCAGCTTCTGATCGTCGGTGACGGAAGGCGAGGAGGAGGCGGCGAGGTAGGCCTTGAAACAGCGGAGCCAGTGCGAAAAAATCCCTTTGGTCTCCGCGGCCTGCGGGTTGAGTTCCAGTTGGTCAGGTTTGAGGGCCGATTGCATAGTGGTGTTGTCGTTGATTATATTGATGCGACCATCAATTCACGTGAAACTAAGAATAGAAGTAAACTGTGGCTTTAATCAATTAGAACAGTGTCTGCCTGTGACTGGACTGCTAGTGAGAGCCGCCTACAGGGCTACTGCTCTTTATACCTCCCCTCAAGGGGTGGAGCCAGCGGCGGAGCCCACAAGGCACCAACATGATACATTACAGGTAATACCTTACAATGGCCCAAATGGGCACCAGCGTGATCCAGTTATATACATGGTGAATGGTTACTGCAATACGTTCACCACAATAATTTTTAAAAGCACAAGTAAACCGCGCTGTCGCGAACTCAACCCATCGGAGGCAGAGAATCGCGGAGGAACCGGAGAATACCAGGTGGGGCCCGTTAATGACATGCAAACGATATTTACAGTACGTGCATTCCGAGCCATAATGACACCGCTGTCGAGGTTTTGGAGAATTGCGATTTGGTGTTAAATCGGCGCCTGCCACGATTTTGGCGTTGGAACGTATTCTCCGCCCAATCGTGTTTCGCAATTTTGGTCAGCCAATGGAGAATTCCACCCTAGTAGCTGTGCAGCTTGGCAATGACCACTGTCGGCTGCTCCCCGCCTTGGGTATCGGCCGGAGCGACCTGTGAGCCCCGTCAATCTCCGGCCACTTGGGGAAGCTGTCCCTCCCCCCTAGATGCCCAACATTTGGTCCACATAGTCGGTCAGATCCCTACGCTTGCTTCCCTCTGGCAGATCCACTATTCTGATATTCTGCCGCCTTGACCGATTATCTTAGTCCTCCACCTTTCCTTTCAGGCTGCGCTGGGTCGCCACGAACCTCTTGAGTTCAGCCTCTATGGCAATGATTCAGTTACTCTGGTCCGTTGATGCTTTGTCCAGCTCTTTTATCGTGCTCCCCTGGGCCTCCAATCTTTTTCCATGCCATCTGCATGGTAGCCAGCACCTCCGTCACCTCAACCATAGACTGCTGCCTTTATTTCGGCCTTAATGTAATCCTTCATCTCCTTGAGTTCCCTTCCCTGGTGAGGAATGTCTTTCATATATCACCTTGGGGACGGAGCTTGCTTTTTGTGCCGCTGGTCTCCCTCTCTTGGGGGTAGCCGGGGACCCCTCGCCTCGTGGGTCTGCTGACCCGCTTGTTCGCCACTCTTGTCCCTTGCTGCAGTTCTTGGTATTCCTGCAGCCTCTTGAGTTGCTGTTTCCTGCCATTTTCACTGTGTATCATGTCGTTGAGGGTGAGAGGATGTTTAAGTCCGATTTTGCGGGCTGAATTCAGTCAAAAGTGTCTATTTTTCTGTCTTATGGTGGAGAGCCACCTGATGTGCGGCTACTCAGTCACCTTGGGCTCTTTATTAACCAGATAGACATTCATCGAGCTTTAACAGAAATCCTTGCCAGAGATTAATTACTCTGTAAGGGGAAATATTCTTTGAGTAGATAGGGCCGCATGATGTTCGTCAATTTTGTAAACTAGCTTTGTAATCACTGTTTATGCTAATAATCTAGTTCTATCATCCATTTCATCATCTCAAATTCTCCATTGAATATCTTTTTTCACACTTGCTAATAAAAGGAAATGCTCCTTCATTTCACTGGTACGTGTTTCAATCATTACATTTGGAGTTTGACATCACAAGTTTCTACACAGATTTCTGAATTGTACACACCAAATATTACATTATTTGGTTGAATCTAATTTTATTTTCATTAAATACAGAAATAACATTTACCTTGATCGACAGACTGCAGCAACTGGAAGCTGGCAAAGCAGGTATAAAGTTCCAATGACAAAGGATGCATAAAAACTGCCAACCAGATGAGCAGTCAGCCAAAACCCAGAGTCAAATAACACGCAAAAAAAATCATTGAAGGTACTTTCAACATTCTTTTCAGTTATCTTGGTTTTTCTAAGCTGAGGACTTATGAGAAATAATCGTTATTACTTTGAAAATTTACAACATGATGATTAAAGTTATCCACACAGTGCTTGAAATGGCTGTAGTCATGTTTTCAATTTGAGTGCCAAATGAAACCTCCAGCTGGAGTTCATGGGGATTCCCAGAGCTGTTAGCCTCAGCTGATTAAACTTAATAAGGTTATAAGTTCCAGTTCCCAGCAAGGTTTGATTGCCTACAAGTTTTAGATTATTTAAATGATTGGCAGTAAGACAGTTCATTCATAGAGTGTTCCAGTTTTGGTTCTTATAAGTCTAGCTCCACCCCGAGTCCCTGCATATTGATGGCATATTGGCAGAGAAAACCAGCAAAAACCAAGTAAGTGGTGAAGAGATGGGGAGTGGAGTGGGCAGGGCTCCTCTAACTAAACCTCTTGCGCCACTGCCTGGAGAAAGAGCCAGAGGAACCAGCAGCAGGCGCTGGTTTAATGGGGGTTTGTCCCCATTTCACCTCGACATGTTTCAACTACTGCATGCGAACAGGAAACTTCCACCTCACAAAGGAAGGAGCAGTTAAGTAGCATGTAAGTAACACTGGAGTCCAGTCACAACATCTACCATTTCTAGGGATTTCACTCAGCAGAGGAACTTATATTGCAAAACGGATGGTGGACGTTGCTAGGCTGCTCGATCACATTAAAGATCTGTAACGAGGAAGTTAATTTCTTTCAAGTAGTTAAGCGGAAGTAGGGGTTCCATGGAGCTAAATCCTTTGGGGGCAGCAGGAGGTCCATTGCTTGGTAGATTCCACCACTGCCTGAAAAGACGGCTATCCCTACAAAAGAGAGTTGCAGGCCTGCAGCTGACAAACCTCTGCTCTGCTTTGACACAGGTGCTGATTACAGCCTACTCGTCCCACCCAGTGCTGACTCAACATGAATCTGCCAACCCCTCGTGCTCCCGTCAAAGTCACATAATGGTGCTTGCAAAAAGTGCCCCTCCTGACATATGGTAGGGTGACGAGGGGGATGAAATTTGCCCTCAAATATTTTAGCTTTTACCGAGGAAAAGCGAATATGGTGTGTTGTCCAAACAGGCTAATCACCAGCAACTACAATCAACAATAAGGGAATTGAACATCGTAAATGAGGGGGGAAAATTAATGAGTAGGAAAAGGCCGCAAGTGAGATTAGCTTGAAGCCGACCTTTATTTGCTGGCAGTTGCCATCAAAAAATAAATTGATGAGGGGTTGATGGGGAACTGATAGCGCAACTGTAGGAAACAACATTGAGCAAAGCTCCGCTGTTCAAAACTCAAAAGCGGTATCGATGGGCAAGATCGACCCCGCCTCACCAGGAGGATTTTATAATAACGTGCCAATAATCCTGGGATTCTACACAGGGAATATTAAACAGGAAGTGATGTAGGGCGGCACGGTGGTGCAGTGGTTAGCACTGCTGCCTCACTGCGCTGAGGTCCAAGGTTCGATCCTGGCCCTGAGTCACTGAAGCTGACATTTCCCATTTTTACTCATGTTAAACCAGGAGATCACCCCTATTGAAGGGCGGATAACAATAGCTGAAATAAGATCACAACACTGCCATTGTACTGCTGTTGACTGTAATGGGAACTGATTAGAAACGAACTCTTGATCCTTCTGATAGGATGAGAGTTCGTTAATCATACTAATTTGTGTACGGTCTTGTACTCAGAAGAAAATTTGCACAATAACCTTACAAATGAGTATGGTGTAAATACAGAAATTTTCACTGGCAGAATAGTAATTGCACTTTATGCGCGTTTGGTGGTTTAAAAATAATGTAAACAATTAATAGACACCCGCCAAAAGTGCATCTGTCACTTTTTCCCACATTTATCTTTTACCCTATAATATGCTTAGATTTATGTTGTTACTAATTGAGAAACAATTGACTTCTAACGTATTTGTGTCTAGACTCCCAGCAACGTCTCCGATATGAAGCAGCAAAGGAAAACTAAAAGTTGTTTTATAAAATGATTTTTCCCTTCCAGTAACTATGTTAATCCTAGTACAGAAGGCACGAAAGCATTGCTGCACATCACATCAGGAATCTCTCTCAGCACCGTGTTGATTCCAACTGAGGGAGTTCCCTCCACATTTTCATCTTTGTTTTTTCAGTCTTCGGTAGAGCAGAAAGGAAACAAGTCAAGTTAGACGGCATTGTTAAAACCCTTGAGTTTTTCTGATAACATTATTTATGGAAACATACACACAAGAATAACTTCCTGAGTGAAAAAGATTAAATGCATTTTGGAACCTCAATTCATTTGTGCTAAGTACTTGGTGCTTATTCTGTCAAATTCAGCAGTTGTAGCTGAAGGTTATTGATCTGGTTAACCAGTTTGAGTCAGAATTTTCTGTATCCTGTTTTCTTTTACACGTAAAGCTTTGTGTTGTCTTTTAAACAAAACAAGAAAAAAATAAAATGAGCTATATGCATCATTATATTGTTATCAATGTACTCCATTTACATTTGTTTGAAAAAAGATTATTATTCATTTCAAATTCTATATTATAATGTTTGATAAATGTAATCAGCTATTAAGAGATTTTTTTTTAAAAATAGTGCCAGTTTGGGTCTGTATAAACAGTTCACTTTGACGCTTGCACTGATACTCAAGTATGTGTTATGACTCCATTACAAATTTAAAAAAATATATAAAATACTTTCATATTTTTTCATTCTTGCACTGTTCAAAGACTCCTAGATTGAGGGTGTGATTTAACGGAAATGAAACAGAGACCCGTTTAAAGTGCGTTTAGCCAGATGTTTCCCAGTGCTTGCAGTGAAAGACTTTGCTATCTAATGGGACTGTTTCATTTTGGGGCCACAGCAGGAAATGCCCTGACGGGGCTGCACTTAGCCCTATTTCCTGCACTGCGGAACTCTACTCACCAGTATAGGAAGATGCTGCCCTGATCTCGAGACACTCCCCCCCCCCTCCCCCCCCGCCCCCAATGCAGTCCCCAGACCACCCTTAATGCTCCAACTCACCTATAAGGGGATCATCGAGCCCACCCCCCACACCCCACTTAATAAGGGTAGGGCACCCCCGGTTCCGATCCACGGCATGGGCAAAATTCATCCGGGCACCATGGCACTGCCAACCTGGCACCCTGGCAGTGCCCCTGCCAGCCTGGCAGTTCCAGCATGTCCAGGTGGCACTATCAGGGCGGCATATAGGTGGCACATCCAGGCTAACAATGTCAGGGTGCCTGGATGACATCACCAGACACCCAGGGACCCCCCCCTCCCCCCAATGACCCTCCCCCCCCCTGCTGACTGCAGCACTTTAATATGCAGATTAGACAGATCCGGATCCACCCATTTTGGGGCCTCTCGCGAGATTTACCAGCAGCGTCGCACCCCACTTCAGGCGCCGCTGTTCGATTTCGCCTGGATTCATTTACCTTCCAAACTGACTTACTGAAAATATTAAATTTCATCCCCTTACTCCCACTGAAATTCTGTCAGTAAAATACAATCAATTTGATCCAATGAATAACACACAATCCTGAATAGTTAACAGACCTTGGGTGGGATTCTCCGACCCCCCGCCGGGTCAGAGATTCGGCAGGGTGTGGCGTGAATCCCGCCCCGCCACTCCGATACAGGCTTCTGAATTCTCCGCTGCCGGATTTTTGGCGGGGGCGGGGATCGCGCCGCGCCGGTTGGGGGCCGTTGGCCGTGGCCCCCCCCCCGGCGATTCTCCGGTCCCCGATGGGCCAAGCAGCCGCCTGTTTTTGGCCAGTCCTGCCGGCGTGATTTACACAAGATCTGTACCGGCGGGACCTGGCTCTGAGGGTGGCCTGTGGAGTCCTCGGGGGGGCACGGGGATCCGTCCCAGGGAGCCGCTACGGTGGCCTGTCCCGCGATCGGGGCCCACCGATCTGAGGGCGGGCCTGTGCCGTGGGGGTACTCTTTCCCTCCGTGCGGCCTGTGTAAAGCTCCGCCATGGCCGGCGCGGAAAAGAAATCCCCTGCGCATGCGCAGGGATCATGCCAGCGGTTCTGGGAACACACTGGTGGCAACTCACGCCGGCCGGCGGAGGCCCTTCAGCGCCGGTTGGTGCAGCGCCAATCACTCCAGCGCCGGCCTAGCTCGCCAGATACCGGAGAATCCCACCCCTTATTTTTCCTTCATTATATTTATTTCTATAAAATTCAAATTGATATTACATTCATTTCCCACTGAACTTGATTCTAGCTTTTTAACAATTATAACAACATCTTGAATGAAAATCGCTTATTGTCACAAGTACGCTTCAAAAATGAAGTTACTGTGAAAAGCCCCTAGTCGCCACATTCCGGCGCCTGTTCAGGGAGGCTGGTACGGGAATTGAACCCGTGCTGATGGCTTGGTCTGCTTTACAAGCCAGCTATTTAGCCCACTGTGCTAAACAAGCCGCTGCTAAACCAGCCCCTGGTTTTCTTACATTTTACATTTATCTCTTACATTTTTTTAATCTTACATTTATGTAGCACCTTTAATGTAATGGAACATCTCATGGCACTCCACCAGAGCATTGTAAGATAAAGTGTCGTATCTACTCACATAAGAAGATATTTGGTCAGATGATCAAAGAGGTAGTTTTAAGGAGTGTCTTAAGGGAAGACAATGAGCTATGGGGTGAATGTATGTAATACCCTATTATTCCATTTTAATACATAAGGTTTGATACCTATGTAAACAAACAACGGTTTACTGATATGAATCAGTAACTGCCTGTGAAACTTTAAAGTTTAATTTCCTGGTTAGTGGCATGTTTTTTAAAAAATATATTTATTAGAGTTTTTCATAATAATCAACACAAGCCAGCAGAAAATCACAAGCAAACGTGAAAGTTTAAAAAAAATAACACATAATTAACTTAAGTACTAAAACTAACCTAAACCCCCTAACAGATGACAGTGACTAGATCCTTAAAAAGAGAAACGATTGCCATCTTAGGTAAAACCTCTCCATAGACCCCCCCTGATGGTGAATTTAACTTTCGCCAAGTGTAGGAATGACATTAAATCCCCCAACCAAGCAGAGGCAGTGGGCACAGTAGGAGACCTCCAACCAAACAATAGCCGGGCCAAAAGAACAGGGATCACACCTATCCTCAACATCTGGGGAAAACCTGCTCATCCTTGCCCTAGTCAAGTACATCCTGTGTAACACCTTAAACTGGATTAGGCTCAATGGAGCAATGAGGATGTGGAGTTGACCTTGTGAAAGGTCTCACTCTAAACCTCACTGGTAAGAATAGGCCCCAATTCACCTTCCCATTTTGCCCTCATATCGCTTATTAGAGCGGAATCCGACGAGAGAATATGGCCAAAAAGGCCCAGCCGAGCCAGAGATAGAATCCTCCTCATCAAGGATCAAGCTGGCGGACTTCCGGTTGCGGTGATGCACTGCTAAGCCGCACATTTCGGCACCTCCTGTTCCAACGGACTTTTGGGCTCTTATCGGGAGTCCCAACGGAATTTTTTTTTAGACCTAACCCAGTGTGGGGTGACGAAGGAAGGAGTCCCCCCGGGTGTGTATGGAAAGGAGCGGCAGTAGTGGCCAGATTGCGAAGGATCCTTTGGAGCAGCGGCAGAGAAGAGAAGAAGAAGCAAGATGGCGGCGGATGGAGCCCAGATGGTATGGGGCCCGGACCAGTAGGAGTTTCTCCGACGATGTGTGGAGGAGCTCAAGAAAGAGGTGCTGGCGCTGATGCTACTGGCAATCGAGGGACTGAAGGAAACACAAAAGGCCCAGGCGATGGAGCTCCGTGGAGTGAAGGCAAAGGCAGCCGAGAATGAAGATGAGATACAGAGCCTGGTGGTAAAAACGGAGACACACGAGGCACTACATAAGAGGTGTATCGAAAGGCTGGAAGCCCTGGAGAACAGCTCGAGGAGGAAGAACCTATGGATTTTAGGTCTCCCCGAAGGAGCAGAGGGAGCTGATGTTGGGGCTTATGTGAGCACGATGCTCCACACACTAATGGGAGCTGAGGCCCCATCGGGCCCCCTGGAAGTGGAGGGAGCGTACCGGGTCCTCGTGAGAAGACCAAAGGCAGGTGAAACACCAAGAGCAATAGTGGTGAAGTTCCATCGCTACAGGGACAGAGAGATGGTCCTGAGCTGGGCCAAGAAGGCACGGAGTAGCAAATGGGAGAATGCGGTGATACGTGTGTATCAGGACTGGAGTGCGGAGGTGGCGAGAAGGAGGGCGAGCTTTAACCGGGCCAAGGCGGTACTCCATAGGAAGAAAATAAAATTTGGGATGCTGCAGCCGGCGCGACTGTGGGTCACGCATCAGGGCAAGCACTATTACTTCGAGACGGCGGATGAGGCATGGACATTCATCCAAGAAGAGAAACTGGACTAGATTTGAGAGTTTGATGTTTGGAGAGAAGCAGCGAGGTGGTGGTACAGAAATGTATTGTGGGGAAAGGGGAGGGTTATTGTACAGCAATGTTGGACGGGGAATTTTTCTCCCCCCGATGGGGGGGTCACGAAGAAATGTGAGCGCCGGTGGGAAAAGGGACAGGGAAGGGGAATGAGGGAACTGCGCCTTAGGGGGCGGGGCCGAGAGGAAAGCGCGGGTATTTTCCCGCGCTATGGAAATTATAGCGGGAAAACGGGCGCAGGAAAGAAGGGAGCCCCACACGCAGGGAGGTCAAAGAGTGAACGGGGGAAGCCGAGGTCAGCCAGAGTTAGCTGATTTCCGGAAGCAATATGGGGGGAGTAATCAAGCTAGAGGGGGACCTAGCGGGGGGGTGGGGATTAACTGGGTTGCTGCTGCTGAGTGCAAGGGGGAGCTGGTAAGAGATGAGGTGGTCGGGGCGGGAAGGCGCTGCCTGGGGGGACAGACGGGTGCGCGGGACCTGGATGAGGAGATAGCCTAAAAAAGGGGATGGCTAGTCAACGGGGGGGGGGGGGGGGGGGGGGGGTGAATGGCCCCCCAATCCAGCTGATCACGTGGAATGTGAGGCGCTTAAATGGGCCGATGAAGAGGGCACGGGTGTTTGCGCACTTAAAGAGACTGAAGGCGAACGCAGTCATGCTCCAGGAGACGCACCTGAAGGTGGCGGATCAGGTTAGACTAAGAAAAGGATGGGTGGGACAGGTATTCCACTCAGGGTTGGACGCGAAAAACAGAGGGGTGGCAATATTGGTGGGGAAACGTGTATCATTCGAGGCTAAGAATATAGTGGTGGACAGTGGGGGCAGATATGTGATGGCGAGTGGCAGACTGCAGGGCGAGGCGGTTGTGCTGGTGAATGTATATGCCCCGAATTGGGATGACGCGGGATTCATGAAGCGAATGCTGGGATGTATCCCGGACCTGGAGGTGGGAAATTTGATAATGAGGGGGGATTTTAACACAGTGCTGGATCCAGGGCTAGACCGGTCCAGATCCAGGACCGGGAGAAGGCCGGCAGCGGCCAAGGTGCTTAAGGGATTTATGGAACAAATGGGGGGAGTGGATCCGATTCGCCAGGCCAATGGCTAAAGAGTTCTCTTTCTTCTCCCACGTCCATAAGGTATACTCCCGGATAGACTTTTTCGTTTTGGGAAGGGCACTGATCCCGAAAGTGGCAGGAACGGAGTACTCGGCCATAGCCATTTCAGACCACGCCCCGCATTGGGTGGATCTGGAACTAGGAGAGGAAAGGGAGCAGCGCCCCCTCTGGCAACTAGATATGGGACTACTGGCGGACGAGGGGGTCTGCGGAAGGGTGAGGGGGTGTATTGAGCGATACCTGGAGGTCAACGACGATGGGGAGGTTCAGGTGGGGGTAGTATGGGAAGCGCTGAAGGCGGTGGTTAGAGGAGAGCTGATCTCCATCAGAGCCCACAAGGGGAAACAAGAGGGCAAAGAAAGAGAGAGATTAGTGGGGGAAATTTTGAGGGTGGATAAAAAATATGCGGAGGCCCCAGACGAAGGGCTATACAGAGAAAGACGAAGACTACAGACGGAGTTTGACCTGCTGACCACGGGAAAGGCAGAGGCACAGTGGAGGAAGGCACAGGGGATGCAATATGAGTATGGGGAAAAGGCGAACCGGCAGTTAGCCCACCAACTTCGGAAGAGGATGGCGGCGAGAGAGATCGGGGGAGTTAGGGACGAAACGGGAAATATGGAGCAGAGAGCAGGGAAAGTGAACAAAATGTTCAAGACCTTTTATGAGAGGCTATATAAGTCCCAACCCCCGGGGGGAAAAGAAGGAATGCTACACTTTCTGGACCAGCTAAGGTTCCCGAAGGTGAAGGGGCAGGAGGTGGCAGGTCTGGGGGCGCCAATCGAGGTGGATGAGGTGACTAAAGGACTGGGGAACATGCAGGCAGGGAAGGCCATGGGACCAGACGGGTTTCCGGTGGAATTCTACAGGAAGTATATGGATCAATTGGCCCCGCTTTTGGCGAGAACCTTCAATGAGGCTAAGGAAAGGGGGATGCTACCCCCGACAATGTCGGAGGCGACGATATCGCTAATCCTGAAATGAGATAAAGACCCGCTGCAATGCGGGTCAGGCCTATCTCACTCCTAAATGTAGATGCCAAACTGCTGGCCAAAGTGATGGCGACAAGAATAGAGGATTGCGTCCCAGGGGTGGTGCATGACGATCAGACAGGGTTTGTAAAGGGGAGACAACTGAATGTTAATGTCCGAAGGTTGCTGGGGGTGATGATGACGCCCCCACCAGAGGGGGAGGCAGAGATAGTGGCGCCGATGGATGCAGAGAAGGCATTCGATAGGGTGGAGTGGGACTATCTGTGGGAGGTGCTGAAGAGGTTTGGGTTCGGTGAGGGGTTTATTAGATGGGTCAGACTCTTATATGGGGCCCCAATGGCAAGCGTAGTCACAAACCGGCAAAGATCGGGGTATTTTCGGCTACATAGGGGTACAAGACAGGGGTGTCCCCTGTCCCCGTTACTGTTCGCGTTGGCAATTGAACCACTGGCCATAGCGCTGAGGGATTCTACGAAGTGGAGGGGGGTGCTTAGAGGGGGAGAGGAACACCGAGTGTCGCTCTACGCAGATGATCTACTGCTATACGTTGCGGACCCGGTAGAGGGGATGCCAGAGGTAATACAGATACTTAGGGAGTTTGGAGAGTTCTTGGGATACAAACTAAATATGGGGAAGAGCGAGCTTTTTGTAATGCACCCCGGGGAACAGGGTAGGGGGATAGATGCTCTGCCGCTGAGGAGAGTGGTAAGGAACTTCCGATACCTGGGGATCCATGTGGCCAGGAACTGGGGAACCCTGCATAGACTTAACCTGACGCGACTGGTGGAGCAGATGGAGGAGGACTTTAGGAGGTGGGATATGGTGCCGCTGTCGCTGGCGGGCAGAGTGCAGGCAGTTAAAATAGTGATCCTCCCGAGGTTTCTTTTCGTGTTTCAGTGCCTCCCCATTCTGATCACAAAGGCCTTTTTCAAAAAAATAGATAGGAGCATTATGAGCTTTGTGTGGGCAGGAAAGACCCCGAGAGTAAAGAGGGGGTTCCTGCAGCGCAGTAGGGACAGAGGGGGACTGGCGCTGCCGAGTTTGAGCGACTACTATTGGGCCGCCAATGTGTCGATGGTCTGTAAGTGGATGAGGGAGGAAGAGGGAGCAACGTGGAAGAAGCTGGAGATGGCGTCCTGTAAGGGAACGAGCCTAAAAGCGCTGGTGACGGCGCCGCTGCCGCTCTCCCCGAAAAGGTACACCACAAACCCAGTGGTGGTGGCAACCTTGAGGATCTGGGGGCAGTGGAGGCAACACAGGGGAGTGACGGGTGCCTCGGTGTGGTCCCCGATAAGGAATAACCACAGGTTTGTCCCAGGGAGGATGGATGGGGGGTTCCAGTGTTGGCATCGAGCAGGATTTAGGAAGCTGAGGGACCTGTTCATAGACGGGACGTTTGCAAGTCTGGGAGCGCTAGAAGAAAAATATAAGTTGCCCCCAGGGAATGCCTTCTGATATATGCAAGTGAGGGCATTTACGAGGCAACAGGTGAAGGAATTTCCGCAGCTCCCGACGCTGGGGATCCAAGATAGAGTGATTTCGCGGGAATGGGTTGGAGAGGGCAAAGTGTCCGAAATATATCGGGAGATGAGGGACGAGGGGGAGGCGATGATAGAGGAGCTGAAGGGAAAATGGGAAGAAGAGCTGGGGGAAGAGATTGAGGAGGGGCTATGGGTGGATGCCCCAAGTAGGGTAAATTCCTCGTCCTCGTGTGCCAGGCTTAGCCTGATTCAATTTAAGGTTCTACATAGAGCACATATGACGGGAGCAAGACTGAGCAGGTTTTTTTGGGTCGAGGACAGGTGTGGGAGGTGCTCAGGAAGCTCGGCGAACCACACACACATGTTCTGGTCGTGTCCGGCACTGCATGAGTTCTGGGGGTGTGTGGCAAGGGTAATTTCAAAGGTGGTGAAGGTCCGGGTCAAGCCAGGCTGGGGGTTAGCTATATTTGGGGTTGCAGAAGAACCGGGAGTGCAGGAGACGAAAGAAGCCAATATTTTGGCCTTTGCGTCCCTAGTAGCCCGACGTAGGATTCTACTCATGTGGAAGGAAGCGAAACCCCTCGGCGTGGAGGTCTGGATAAACGACATGGCAGGGTTCATAAGATTGGAACGAATAAAATTTGCGTTGAGAGGATCGGCTCAGGGGTTCTCCAGGCGGCGGCAACCGTTCCTTGACTATCTCGCGGAACGATAATGAAAAGATAGAAATGACAGCAGCAGCCCAGGGGGGAGGGGGGGAGGCGGGGAGCACTATTCTGTGTTTTTTGCTATTTGTTTTTCTTTTTTTAGTTTTTGGTGTAAGTTCACTATATTATTTAAATAATGTTATTTACCAGTTAATGTATAATCCCTTGAGGAGTTGTAAAAACGGAAAAAAATGTTGTTTGAAAAATTTTAATAAAATATATTTTTTTAAAAAGGATCAAGCTGGCACCAAAAGAAAGGGATGAAAAGCCGTAAGCGAGAAGTCACGAACTTCAAAATACATAAATAGATCCTCAAAATTCTCCAGACCCTTTACTTTCCAAGATTTAATGCTGGGTATATACCTGAAGGAAGGAAAAGGTAATTGTTACAAATCGGGGCTAATGAAGACAGGGAAATGAGCCTAAAATTCCGTCAAAAGCATTTCCAAATTCTAAGAGAGGAGACCACCACTGATGAAAATCTAGCGGGAGAAAAGGGCAATGGTGCAGTGACTAGAAGAGTAGAAGTCGTGGAGCAGCGAGCCTCCATTTGCCCCCAAATAGAATCAGGGTCACTGAACCACAGAAATGTTTTTTGAATGTTAGCTGCCAATAATAAAACAATACATTGGGGAGGACCAAGCCCCCCAGTTGTCTGCTCGTTGGAGCAGAACACTACGGAAGGGGCATGGTAGCAGGCAGCTCCACGAAGTCGATATCAGGAACAACAGGAGGACACGGTGTCAGTGTAAGGTCTTGTAGCGAGCGTGGAAGTAGGCGAAGAGCCCGGCGATTGCGCCTACGAATGGATCCATCAGGCATGCGAACCAGGAACGAACGGGGAGCCACGCGTCGGAGAACTTCGGCACGTGCTGACCAGCCACCTTCTGGTAGGTGGATGCGGACTTCGTCTCCAGGGGCCAGGGCGGGAAGATCAGTTGCCCGTGTGTCATATGACCTTTTCTGGCGACCGCGCTGCAGTTGCATCCTGTGCAGTACCGGAGCATAGTCTATTGCGGGTGCCAGGATGGAAGGCACAGTGGTCCTGAGGGCGCGACCCATCAGCAGCTAGGCTGGTGAGAGACCAGTGGCTAGTGGGGCTGAGCGATAGGCCAGCAGGGCGAGGCAGAAATCTGATCCTGCAGCAGCAGCCTTGCAGAGGAGCCGCTTTACAATGTGAACGCCCTTCTCCGCCTTTCCATTGGACTGGGGGTGCAGAGGGCTGGACGTCACGTGTGTAAAGCCATACAAGGCAGCAAACGATGACCATTCCTGGCTGGCAAAACAGGGCCCATTGTCCGACATGACAGTCATTGGAATGCCGTGGCGAGTGAAGGTGTCTTTGCAAGCCCTTATGACAGCAGACGACGTCAAATCGTGCAGGCGTATGACTTCTGGGTAGTTGGAGAAGTAGTCAACGATGATGACATAGTCCCTGTCGAGCACGTGAAATAGGTCCACACCCACCTTCGCCCAGGGGGACGTCACCAGCTCATGGGGCAGAAGCGTTTCAGGAGGTTGCGCCGGCTGAAACCTTTGGCAGGTGGGACAGTTGAGCACCATATTGGCAATGTCATCACTGATGCCCGGCCAGTATACCGCCACTCGGGCCCTCCGTCTGCACTTCTCGACCCCCAGGTGGCCTTCGTGTAGTTGGTCGAGAACCAGCTTGTGCATGCTGTGCGGAATCACAATCCGGTCCAGCTTCAGAAGGACACCATCAATGACGGCCAGGTCGCCTCGGACATTGTAGAACTGCGGGCACTGTCCTTTGAGCCAGCCTCCCGTCATGTGGCGCATGACACATTGTAGAACGGGGTGGGCCGCAGTCTCTCGGCGAATACGAGCCAGACTGGAGTCGTCAGCTGGCAGATTTGCCGATGTGAAGGCCACCTGCGCCTAGACCTGACATATGAAATCCTCCGAATCTGGCGGCGTGCTCACTGCTCTGGATAGGGCATCCGCAACGATGAGTTCCTTCCCTGGGGTGTAGACCAGTTGGAAGTCGTACCTCCTGAGTTTAAATAGGATGCGCTGGAGGCGAGGGGTCATCTCGTTCAGGTCCTTGTTTATGATGCTGACCAGGGGGCGATGGTCAGTCTCCACAGTGAACCGGGGAAGACCATACACATAATCATGGAACTTGTCTAAACCGGTTAGCAAGCCCAGGCACTCCTTTTCAATCTGCGCGTAGCGCTGCTCTGTGGGGGTCATGGCTCGCGATGCATAGGCAACTGGGGCCCATGACGCCGTGTCATCCCGCTGCAGGAGCACGGCCCCAACGCCGGACTGGCTGGCATCAGTCGAGATTTTGGTGGCACGAGACGTGTCAAAAAACACCAACACTGGTGCAGTGGTGAGTTTGAGTTTGAGCTCCTCCCATTCCAGCTGGTGTGTGTGTTGCCACTGGAACTCTGTGGACTTTTTGACGAGGTGGCGCAGAGCTGTCGTGTGGGAGGCAAGGTTGGGAATGAACTTCCCCAGGAAGTTGACCATGCCTAGGAAGCGTAGCACTGCTTTCTTGTCTGCCCTCAAATGCCTCCTGGTTGTGGGCGAGGAGCGATTGGAGCTGTGTGTTGAACTCTGCATCCGGGAAGTCAGACGTGCCGTCTGGAGAGAGAGAGTGGACTCGTTGCACGAGGTGGAGAGCCTTGCATGCCTGTGCGCCTAGCAGGGAGTCCTTCGATGAGCCGACGATCTCGAACGAGAGTGTGCCGTGTGTGTGTTGTGTGTCACCTGGAGGTGGCAGGATCCCATAGCCGGGATAACGTTCCCGTTGTAGTCGACCATCCTGCACCGGGACGGCCGGATTGGTGGTCTGACCTTCATGGCGTAGAAGGCTGACCATGCTATGAGGTTGGCGGAGGCGCCAGTGTCCAGGCGGAAAGTGATCGGCGATCGGTTGACCGTCAGGGTGGCACACCATTCATCACCCGGATTGATCGTGTTAACTCGGTTCCCATCAATGACCGCAACACGGAAGGCGTCTCGGTCATCTGTGTCACCGGTCTGGATGTCGTCTGGGCCCGATTCGTAATGGGGAGGCTGAATGGTCCGCATGTCCCTGCGAGGTTGTCGGAGATGTGGAAGATCGACAGGTTGAGCTGCTCGACAGCAGGCAGCGTAGTGGCCCACCTTGCCACAGTGGAGGCATTGTCGGGTTCTTGCGGGACATTGCCCTTTTAAATGTGCAGCTCCACAGTTGCCGCACGTCGTGACGTCATGGCGTTCGTTGCGCCACTGCGCATGCGCAGTTTGGTCTTGCGTCGATCGCGCCTGCGCATCACGTCCCTCAGTGTTGCCGTAGGTTTTGGCGCGCACAAGCGCGGGAGGCCTCGAAAAGCGCGCAAAACGGCCGCCCTTGTCCGGGCCGCGGGCCGGGAGGAACTCGATCGCCTGGACCCGTTCGCCCTTGTGGGGCACCTGGCTCACCGATCCGGTCGCGTAGGACCCCTTCCGCGCCGATTCGGTCGCCTGAAATTGGGCATAGCGGCTAGTCGCGTTCTCGTGCAGAACACAGGCGTCGATTGCAGAGGCTAAGGTGAGGCCTTTTATTTTTAAAAGCTGCTGGCGTAGGGTGCCCGAGGCGATCCCAAAAATGATCTGGTCCCGGATCATGGACTCTGAGGTGGTGTCGTAACCGCAGGACTGCGCGAGTATGCGGAGATGTGTCAGGAATGACTGAAAGAGCTCATCCTTACCTTGCAGGCGCTGCTGGAAGACATACCTCTCAAAGCTCTCGTTGACCTCGACGTTGAAGTGTTGGTCGAGCTTGAGGAAGACCGTCTTGTATTTAGACTTGTCCTCGCCTTCCGCGAACACCAGGGAGTTGTAGACATGGATGGCGTGCTGACCTGCGGTGGTGAGGAGGATGGCGATCTTTCTTTTGTCCGAGGCGCTCTCTTTGTCGTTGGCTTCCAGAAAGTGTTCGAAACGCTGTTTGAACGTCCAATTTAAGCCAAAGTTCCCAGCGACTTGCAACGGTTGCGGTGTGTTGACAGCGTCCATGGCGCAGGATGGCAGATTTGTGGGTAGGTATTAATTCACTTCTGGTACCATGAAGTGTTGGGTACTCTGAGACACAGACGAACCAACACGGTTACGAATGGTACAACGCAGTTTTATTTCATTTAACTATTGACATAGTAAACTCTGGTACGCAGCACATGGTGACTGTCTGAGTGGCTGGCAATGACGTCTGTGCCCTGAGCCGTCTCCTGATGGACTGCCCAGGAAGTGTCGTGTTCCTTGTTTTGTACTGTGTATGCTCTTGTCTGCGATTGGCTGTCGTGTTGTGTGTGCTAATTGGTCCGTTGATCTGTCCATCATTATGTATGTGTGTATGTGCTGTGATGTTCACTTGAATATCATGACAGGTATTATTTGCTGGGCTCCCCGAGCACCCCCCACACCTGTCTTCCACCCCAAAAAACCTGCTCAGCCTCGCCCCTGTCATATGCGCTCTGTGAAGAACCTTAAATTGTATCAGGCTAAGCCTGGCGCAAGAGGAGAAATAATTAACCCTACCCAGGGCGTCCGACCACGTACCCTCGTCTATCTCCTCCCCAAGCTCCTCCTCCCATTTACCCTTTAGCTCCTCCACCGAGGTCTCCTCTTCCTCCTGCATCTCCTGGTAGATCACCGAGACCCCTCCCTCTCCAACCCACACCCCCGAGAGCACCCTATCCTGGATCCTGAGTGCTGGAAGCAGCGGGAACTCCCTCACCTGCCGTCTTACAAATGCCCTTACCTGCATGTACCTGAAGGCATTTCCGGGGGGGAAGCCCAAATTTTTCCTCCAGCGCCCCAAGGCTCACAAACGTCCCATCTAAAAACAGGTCCCCCATCCTTCTAATTCCTGCCCTGTGCCAGCTCAGGAACCCTCCATCCATTCTCCCCGGGACGAACCGATGGTTCTCCCAGATCGGGGACCAAACCGAAGCCTCTACCTCACCCCTGTGGCGCCTCAACTGCCCCCAAATTTTCAAAGTCGCCGCCACCACCGGACTCGTGGTGTACCTAGTCGGCGGGAGCGGCAGCGGTGCTGTCACCAGCGCTCCCAGACTCGTGCCCACACAGGACGCCATCTCCAGCCTCTTCCATGCCGCCCCCTCCCCTCCATTACCCACTTGCGTATCATCGCCACATTGGCAGCCCAGTAATCCCCACACAGATTAGGTAACGCTAACCCTCCTCTGTCCCCACTCCGCTCCAGAAACACCCTTCTCACCCTCGGGGTCTTTTTCGCCCACACGAATCCCATGATGCTCCTACTGACCCGCTTAATAAAGGCCTTAGGGATCAGGATGGGGAGGCACTGGAATATAAAAAGGAACCTCGGGAGCACCGTCATCTTCACCGACTGTAACCTACCCACCAAGGAGAGTGGCAGCATATCCCACCTTTTAAACTCTTCCTCCATCTGCTCCACCAGCCTCGTCAAGTTGAGCTTGTGTAGGGCCCCCCAGCTCCTGGCCACCTGGATCCCCAGATACCGAAAACTCCTTTCCGCCCTCTTCAGTGGAAGCTCGTCTATCCCCCTTCCCTGGTTCCCTGGGTGTACCACGAAGAGCTCACTCTTCCCCACATTGAGCTTATACCCGGAAAAGTCCCCAAACTCCCTGAGGATCCACATCATCTCTGGCACCCCCCCACTGGGTCCGCCACATACAGTAAGTAACAGGTCATCGGCATACAACGAAACCCGGTGTTCCTCCCCCCCCCTGAACAGCCCCCTCCAGTTCCTGGACTCCTTTAGAGCCATAGCCAAAGGCTCAATTGCCAATGCAAATAGCAAGGGGGATAGGGGCACCCCTGCCTCGTCCCCCGGTACAGCTGAAAGTATTCCGACCTCCTCCGATTCATGGCCACACTCGTCACCGGGGCTTCGTAAAGTAGCCAAACCCAACTAATGAACCCCTCCCCGAACCCAAACCTCCTCAACACTTCCCAGAGGTACCCCCACTCCACCCTATCGAAGGCCTTCTCCGCATCTATCGCCGCCACTATCTCTGCCTCCCCCTCCACCCCAGGCATCATGATTACGTTAAGGAGCCTCCGCACATTGGTATTCAGCTGCCTTCCCTTAACAAAACCCGTCTGGTCCTCATGAATCACCTCCGGGACACAGTCCTCAATTCTGATAGCCAACACCTTCGCTAACAGCTTTGCGTCCACGTTGAGGAGAGAGATTGGCCTATACGACCCACACTGTAATGTGTCCTTGTCCCGCTTCATGATCAGCGAGATCAGCGCCCTGGACATCGTCGTGGGTAGGGGCCCCCCTCCCTCGCATCATTGAAAGTCCTCACTAATAGAGGGCCCAGCAGGTCCATGTACTTCCGGTAAAAATCCACCAGGAACCATCTGGCCCGGGTGTTCCCCACCTGCATACTCCCCAGCCACTTAGTCAGCTCCTCCAGCCCTACCGGTGCCCCAACCCCAGCCACCTGCTCCTCCTCCACCCTCGGGAACCTCAGTTGATCCAAAAATCGACGCATCCCCCCTCCTCCGTCAGGGGCTCAGACCTATACAGCCCCTCATAAAAGTCTCTAAATACCCCATTTATTCCCCCGCACTCCGCACCCTGTTCCCCCCTTTGTCCCTAACTCCCCCAATCTCCCTCGCTGCCTCCCGCTTCCGAAGCTGGTGTGCCAACATCCGGCTAGCCTTCTCCCCGTACTCATACACCACCTCTTGCGCTTTCCTCCACTGCACCTCTGCCTTCTTGGTGGGCAACAGGTCGAACTTGGCCTGGAGGCTTCGTCGCTCCTTGAGTAGTCACTCCTCAGGGACCTCTGCATACCTCCTATTCACCCTTAAAATCTCCCCTACCAATCTCTCCCTCTCTCTCCTCTCCTTCTTCTCCTTGTGGGCCCTAGTGGAGATTAGCTCTCCCCTAATCACCGCCTTCAGCGCCTCCCAGACCACCCCACCTGCACCTCCCCATTATCGTTAGCCTCTAGATAGTATTCAATACACCCCCGGATCCGTCCGCTCACCTCCTCATCCGCCAGCAAGCCCACATCCAGTCGCCACAGCGGGCACTGGTCCCTCTCCTCCCCTAGCCCCAGCTCCACTCAATGCGGGGCATGGTCTGAGATGGCTATGGCCGAATACTCCGTGCCCTCCACCCTCGGGATTAGTGCCCTGCCCATAACGAAGAAGTCTATCCAGGAGTAGACTTTATGGACGTGGGAAAAAAAAGAAAGTTCCCTGGCCCCCGGCCTGACAAACCTCCATGGGTCCACTCTTCCCATCTGGTCCATAAACCCCCTCAGCACCTTGGCCGCCGCCGGCCTCTTACCCGTCCTGGACCTGGAGCGGTCCAATGTTGGATCCAATACCGTGTTGAAGTCCCCCCCCCCATTATCAAGCTCCCTGCCTCCAGGTCCGGAATCCGGCCCAACATGCGCTCCATAAATCCGGCATCGTCCCAATTCGGGGCATACACATTAACTAATACCACCCGCACCCCCTGCAGCTTACCAGTCACCATCACATACCTACCTCCATTGTCTGCCACGATGTTCAGCGCCTCAAACCACACCCGCTTCCCCACCAAAATCGCCACCCCTCGATTATTTGCGTCCAACCCCGAGTGGAAAACCTGTCCTACCCACCCCTTTCTCAGCCTAACCTGATCTGCCACCCTCAAATGCGTCTCCTGGAGCATAACCACATCTGCCTTCAGTCCCTCCAGGTGCGCGAACACCCGGGCCCTCTTGACCGGCCCGTTCAGGCCTCTCACATTCTAAGTTATCAGCCGGATCAGAGGGCTTCCTGCCTCCCTCCCCTGCCGATTAGCCATCCCCTTTTCTAGGCCAGCCACGTGCCCGCGCCTCCCGCACTCTCCATTCCCCCCAGCGGCAGACCCCCACCCCGACTCTCTCTCCGAGCTCCAGCTCACCTTTGGCCAATGCAGCAGGAACCCAGTCCCCCCCCCGCCAGCTAGGTCCCCCCCATAGCACTCCCGTAAGTCAGCTGACTCCTGCTGACCCCGGCCACTCACGCCACTCCATCGACCCCCCAGTGTGGTAGTCTCCCTCCCCCCTCCTGTCCATCAGCGGGCGCTCCTCTCCAACACCGCCCTTCCCCCCCCGGCCCTGCCCCCTTCCTTCCCTAGTGCGGGAAAAAGCCCGCGCTTTCCATCAGACCGGCCCCGCCCTCTCTGGCGTATCTCCCTTTGGCGGCCTAATCCCAGCTCCCCCACCTCGGGACTCCCATCTTCCCTCCCCCCAACGGGGCCCTGTCTTTCCAACCACCGATGCCCACACTCTCACAAAACCCCCCCTTCGAACCAATTCACCCTACCCCACCCAGCACCCAAGGAAACAATACAGAACAGAACAGAACATCCACTAACATCCCCCAAAGCACAGTAACCACAGTAGCCCCCCGCGACCTCCCCTCACACCCGACTCAGTCCGTGTCCAGCTTTTCGGCCTGAATAAAGGTCCACGCCTCCTCCGGCGTCTCAAAGTAATGGTGCCGGTCCTTAAACGTGACCCACAGTCGTGCCGGCTGCAGCATCCCGAATTTCACCCCCTTCCGATGCAGAACCGCCTTAACCCGATTGTACCTGGCCCTCTTCTTGGCCACCTCCGCGCTCCAGTCCTGCTACATATGGACCTCTGCATTCCCCCACCTGCTGCTCCGCTCCTTTTTTGCCCATCTTAGGACACATTCCCTGTCCACCAAGCGGTGGAACTGCACCAATACCGCCCGCGGCGGCTCGTTAGACTTGGGCCTCCTCGCCAGGACTTGGTGAGCCACATCCAGCTCCAGGGGCCTCGGGAAGGCACCCGGGCCCATCAACGTGTTCAGCATCGTGACCACGTATGCTCCAGCATCCGACCCCTCCACTCCCTCCGGGAGACCCAGAATCCGCAGGTTCTTCCTCCTCGACCGATTTTCCACGTCCTCAAACTTCTCCTGCCATTTCTTATGTAGCGCCTCGTGTGCCTCCACCTTCACCGCCAGGCCCAATATCTTGTCCTCATTCTCCGAGGCCTTCAGCCACACCTCTCGGATCGCCGCCCTTTGGGCCTTCTGGGTCTCAACCAGCTTGTCGATCGAAGCCTTCATCGGCTCCAGCAGCTCTGCTTTCAATTCCGTGAAGCACCGCTTGAGAAACTCCTGCTGCTCTTGCGCCCACTGCGCCCACGCTGCCTGGTCTCCACCCGCTGCCATCTTGGCTTTCCTCCCTCGCACTTTTCGCTGCAACAGAATTACTTTTTTCACTGCTCCACTCCTGGTCCAATCCATACAGTGCCGGGGAAATCGTACTGTCACCTTCCCACACTGGGAACCGTCGAACAAATGCTGCTGGGGCCCCTCAAAAGAGCCCAAAAGTCAGTTTCTGGCAGGAGCTGCCGAACGTGCGACTTAGCTCAGCATAGCCGCAACCGGAAGTATCCCCCGAGAATCTCAAATAAATACACCCATTCCACTCTGTCAAATGCCTTTTCAGCATCGAGAGATACTGCCACCTTGGATTTGGGTACTGGGGAGGGGGCAAGGATGACATTTAACAGGCAACGTATGTTGTCCAACAATTGTTGCCCTTTCATAAAGTTTGATCCTCCAAAATTATATTTGGGAGGCAAAGCTCCAACCTCAGGAAGCAGCTTGACGTCCGCATTCAACAGCAAGATAGTATGGTATGAACCACTATGTGAGGTCCTTGTCTCTCTTAAAAAGCAAGGAAATAGAGGCTAGAGTGAGTGTCAGAGGCAATGACCCCCAGGATAGGGAATCATCGAACATGTCCAATAATAAAGGTACAAGCTGCTCCGAGAACTACTTGTGAAATTCAATCGGAAAGCCATCTGGACCAGGGGTCTTGCCAGACTGCACCAGCCCAACATTTTCAAATCTTGTCAGGGCGTAATGGGGAGTCCAACTCACTGCCCTTATCCACCTCACCTGTTGGGATGGGCAGACTGTCCAGAAAGTTGGACATGACTGACATATCTGCAGGGGGCTCCGATCTATAAAGATCGCGGTAATAGGCTTTAAAAGCCTCATTGACCGTATGAGAAGCGGAAACGAGGTTACTGCCTGAATTGAGTATTAGAGGGATCTCACGGGAGGCCGCTTGATGTTTGAGTTGGTGAGCTTGAAGACGGCTGACCTTCTCCCCGTGTTCATAGAAAGTGCTCCTGGAACGTTGTAGCTGACGTAAGCCCTGCTAGTAGACAATAGTTCGAAATGGGTCTGCAATTTTTTCCTCCTTGCCAATTGCTCTGGAGTAGGATCAAGCTAGTATTGGTGATCCACCTTTTAAGATGGAATCCACCAGCCTCTGCTGCTCCAACTTCTTTGTCTTCAACATATTTGCTCTGTAAGAGATCATTTCCCCCTAAGAACTGCCTTAAGAGCCACCCACAATGTGGGAGGTGAAATTGAATCAGCCTGGTAGATTTATATAGTCGTCAATGGAGGTGGACACACGTGCACAACATTTTTTCTCAGCTAACAATGTAATATCTAATCTCCTGGGTGGGGCCAGACTAGCAACAAATCAATAAAGTGCGGGGCATGGTCCGCAATAACAATTGCTGAGTACTGCCAGCATGGTGGTGCCACCCAGGCACCTTGACAGTGCCAAGGTGGCATTGCCAAGGTGCCAGCCTGGCAATGCCAAGGTGCTTGGGTGCCAGAGGGAAAGCCAGGGTGCCATCCTGCCCTGTTCCTTATCACCCAGGGTCTCCAATGACCTGGTGCAGTGATGGCTGGTCCACATTTGTGTGGACCTGAATTAATTGGCGCCCACATGACCTCTCACTGGGGAGCCGGTTGCATCATGGGAGGCCATTCGATAGGCCATCCGTTAATGGAATGGAGTTTGGCCTTAATTAATGATTATTGGTTTCTTGCCACATCACAATGGGATCCAGATCTCGCCAACAGGAGTGGGCTGGTTAGATCGGAAATCGATCAGCGCCCGATGCGGTTCCCGATTTCGGCCTCTCCCTCGGTCTAACAGGCTCACACGGGATCATGCTCTGCGACCATTAGATTGCGCCCCTGGAGTGGAAACCTGGCTGTATTTCTGGGGAGAAATGATTTTTAGTCAGAACCTGATACTCCAGGGTGGCAGGGTGAGGCAGTTGTTAGCACTGCTGCCTCACGGCATCGAGGACCCGGGTTCAATCCAAGCCCCGGGTCACTGTCTGTGTGGAGTTTGCACATTCTCCACGTGTCGGCGGAGGTCTCACCCCCACAACCCAAAGATGTGCAGGGTAGATGGAATGGCCACGCTAAATCGCCCCTGAATTGGAAATGTTTGTTTTTAAAAGAACCTGACACTGCCATTTTTTAGAAAAACTTCACCCAGTATCTCCGACATGGAAGCAGTCCCTCAGAACTGCACTGATGTGGCAAACTAGATTATGCATTTAAGTCCTGGAGTTGAATCATGAGAGTGTATGTTATATTGTAAATTAATAACAACTCCATTAACAACAGCTCCGCCTTCACAATAAATTTAACAAGCATTTAATGCTTCACGACAAACAAAAATATTATGATCTATGATATCTTCAAGACAAACGTAAAGATGGCAAGATATTTTTCAAATGCAGCACATATGTAGAAAACCATTATCACAGGTTTGTGCATTGTATCTAAAATTCAAAAAAACCTCAAAGCAGTACATTGTTTACGCCATTTAATAAGTCTTCACAATATAGAGAGTACTCCCAAGATCAATAACCATTCATATCAGCAACAGAAGGATTAATTGTGTCAATATTATAATCTATGAACTGTGCCTTATCGCGTCAAACCATTTCTGTGTCACTTATTTGTTGCGAGGTATGCCTATCTTGTGATCATTGGATTATGGATCATGCGTTGTTTATAGAAGTAATTCTATTGTACATTCATGTAACTAAGTCTTCATTTGGAAAGAAAACACACCAAAGAAATAAAATATTGTATAATGGTTGTTTTTCCAACCTTGCACTCTTGTGTTGCTTTAATCACCACCCAGTTCAAGTTTGCTTGGGTCAAATTTATAATAATAAACCGCATCCGTAAGATCATTTTTTAATGCTTTATGGAACCATGGACAATAAAATGGAAATCATTCAGTTTATCACTCAGGCACCTGATGCATTGAACTAACACAGTGGAGAGGGAAAGCAGAAACAGAATTGCAAAATCCCTGTGATGTCAGGGAGTAAATGGTACTTGGCTTAGAACATAGAATATCCAGTGCAGAAGGAGGCCATTCGGCCCATCGAGTCTGCACCGATCCACTTAAGCCCTGACTTCCACCTTATCCCACTAACCCAATAACTCCTCCTAACCTTTTTGGACACTAAGGGCAATTTAGCATGGCCAATCCACCTAACCTGCACGTCTTTGGACTGTGGGAGGAAACCGGAGCACCCACGCAGACACGGGGAGAACGTGCAGACTCCGCACTGACAGTGACCCAGCAGGGAATCGAACCTGGGACCCTGGCACTGTGAAGCCACAGTGCTAACCACTATGCTACAGATGCTTCACCCCCCCCCCCCCTCAACACCCGCTGGCCACTGGTGTGATTTGGACAAGCTGAGTGAGTGGGAACATGCATGGCTGATGCAGTATAGTGTGGATAAATGTGAGGTTATCCACTTTGGTAGCAAAAACAGGAAGGCAAATTATTGCCTGAATGACTACAAATTAAGAGAGGGGAATGAGCGACTCGTATACCAGTCGCTGAAGGTAAGCCTGGAAGTGTAACAGACAGTAAAGAAGGCGAATGGTATACTAGCCTTCATAGCAAGAGGATTCGAGCACAGGAGCAGGATGTCTTGTTGCAGTTATACAGCGCCTTGGTGAGACCACACCTGGAATATTTTGTGCAGTTTTGGGCTCCTTATCTAAGAAAGGATGTTCTTGCTATAGAGGGAGTGTAGCAAAGAAAAAACAGACTGATTCCTGAGATGGCAGGCCTGATATACGAGGAGAGATTGAGTTGGTTAGGATTATATTCGCTGGATTCAGAAAAATGATAGAGGACTCATATAAACCTATAAAATTCTAACAGAACGAGAAAGTGTAGATGCAGGAAGGATGTTCCCGATGGGTGGGGGTGTCCAGAACCAGAGGTCACAGTCTGAGGATATGGGGTAAACCTAAGACTGAGAGGAGAAGAAATTTCTTCACCCAGAGGGGTGAGCCTATGGAGCTTGCGACTACAGGAAGCAGTTGAGGTCAAAACGTGTACGTTTTCTTTTTTTAAAAAACATTATATTAAGGCATTTATGATTTTATAACAACAATTACAAATGTAAACATAACTCAGTAAATAACCCCCCACCTCTCCCCAGCCAACAACCATACCGGCCAACATGGCTTATACACACAGTTCCCCAGTCCCTCCTCCTCCATTTGCTGGTCTCGCCCAAACTAAACTATCTCCCCCTAACCCCCTCATTCCCTTATTGTATATGCTAACAGTTTCATTTTCCCCAAAGAAGGAGGTGTACGGTTTCAAGAAGGAGTTAGATATAGCACTTGGGGTGAAAGGGATCAAAGGATATTGGGGGGGAAAGCGGGAACCAGTTGCTGAGTTGGATGATCAGCCATGATCATATTGAATGGCGGAGCAGGTTCAAAGGGCTGAATGGCCTCCTCCTGCTCCTATTTTCTATGCTTCTATCTTGAGGAAGAACAGGGGGATTGTATTCGGTATTCTTGCCAATACTTTTCCTTCAATCAACATGACTAAAACAGGTAATCTAATCAATATTGTGTTGCAGTTTGCGGGATTTTGCCGTGCACAGTTCAGCTGCTTACAATACAATACTAATACTAACTACCCTTCAAAAGTAATCCATTGGCTCTGAAGTACCTTGAGATTCCTGAGGTTGTGAATGGCATAAAATGCAAATCTTTCTTTCATTATCACCCCATCTACACTTACTTTCCAAGTCTATCTCTTTTTTAAATGTATTTCACAGAATGTTGGCATCAGATGCCAGACCAGCATTATTGCCCATCTGCCCTTGAGAAGGTGGCGGTGAGCCATATTCTTGAACCACTGCAGTCAATGTGATACAGGTATACCCGTACACCCACTGCGCTGTTAATAATCTTTATTGTCACAAGTAGGCTTCACTGCAATGAAGTTACTGTGAAAAGCCCCTTGTCGCTACATTCCGGTGCCTGTTCGGGTAAACTGAGTGAGAATTCAGAATGTCCAAATTACCTAATAGCACGTCTTTCGGGACTTGTGGGAGGAAACCGGAGCACCCGGAGGAAACCCACACAGACACGGGGAGAACGTGCAGACTCCACACAGACAGTGACCCAAGCCGGGAAACGAACCTGGGACTCTGGGAGTTCCAGGATTTTGACTTAGCGACAGCAAAGAAACAGCGATGTAATTCCAAGTCAGTATGGTGTGTGGCTTGGAGGGGAACTTGCAGGTGGTCTGCTGCCTTGTCCTGAGAGGTGGTACAGGGTTTGGAAGGTGCAGTCGAAAGAGTCTTGCTGAACTGCTGCAGTGCATCTCGCAGATGGTACACATCGCTGACACTGTGTGTTGGTGATGGAGGAAGTAAGTGTTTAAAGTTATTGATAGAGTGCCAATCAAGCAGACTGCTTTGTCCTGGATGGTGCCAAGCTCCTTGAATATTGTTGGAGCTGCACTCATCCAGGCAAGTGGAGTACTTTCCATCACATTCCTCATGCATTGACATCAAGTCTCACCATTGAGTTCCACCCAATCAGTACAGATCCATGTCCCAGATGATACGTTCAGCTCTACTTTCTCAGGTCTGCTGTGCATCCTCATGAACCTTTTGGGGAAGAGGTTTCCTGCAATCATGAATTTTCCTCAAAACTTCTTCATCCTCCTCTTTTAAAAGCTTTTTCACTCCTAACGTTTTGACTACACACTGACTACCTCTTCTTACTTACGCCCTACTTCCTAATTAGGGAGGCTCCCCCCACAGTGCATGCTGCGGAGACAGCCTGTCTTTGGCCAGCGATAGGATCTTCTGGTCACGCCACTGTCAACGGGCTCTTCACTGTTCAAACCCTCTACCGCCGGGGACCCTACAGCGAGGGGGTGCTGTCAACGAGACTAGAAGATCACATCAGTGGGAATGGCTGGAGTATCCAACGCCTCAGGCCATTGCCCGAGGCCCTCACCACGATGCTCCATTGCCTACCGGCCGAATTCCCAACAGCGTGGGATTCGTGTGGTCTCATGGTCCGGGATCATCGCGTTGCGGCTGCAGACTCAGTCCGGGGTCGCCATAGTCGGGGGAGAGCCGATCGGCGGACAAGGGGATCTTCATTCGGGGCTGGGGGCAATGTGTGCGGGCAGTCCGGGGCGCGCGAGCAGACGATGCGGGGCACTATTTTGCCAGTCCAGGTCCGCGGGATGAGTCTCCCATGGGGCACGACGCAGCCACTGCAGGCTGCTGCCATGGAGCACGGCGCGGCCACTGCAGGCTGCTGCCATGGAGCACGGCGCGGCCACTGCAGGCTGCTGCCATGGAGCACGGCGCAGCCACTGCAGGCTGCTGCCATGGAGCACGGCGCGACCACTGCAGGCTGCTGCCATGGAGCACGGCGCGACCACTGCAGGCTGCTGCCATGGAGCACGGCGCGACCACTGCAGGCTGCTGCCATGGAGCACGGCGCGACCACTGCAGGCTGCTGCCATGGAGCACGGCGCGACCACTGCAGGCTGCTGCCATGGAGCACGGCACGACCACTGCAGGCTGCTGCCATGAAGCACGGCACGGCCACTGCAGGCTGCTGCCATGGAGCACGGCACGGCCACTGCAGGCCGCCACCGTGCGCAAGCGCCGCTACTGAACTGGATGTGCTGGGGGCCATACCGGCAGCTAGAGCTGCGAGCTCTATGACGGCTGCCTGCTAGCCCCCTGCAAAATGGGGAATCTGTAGCCTTTTGACGCCAGTTTTCCTGGCGTAAAAGACCACAGTTTTCACGACGCATGGAGACTTAGTCCCAAAAATGGAGAATCCAGCCCTATGTATCTGAATGTAATTATTTTGCCAATAATGCCAGCAAACAATTTCATTTAAAAAGCTTAAAAAATAGTTTCCTGTCAAATACCAATTTAAGTTAGTCATTAATGAGTTTTTGGCACTAGCCCCATTCTCAAGCCTTTATAGCAATCAATAGTATTGACCTCCCTAATTCTGATGTTATTAATCATAACGTTTGTTAGCATTGCTTTGCAGTCACACAATTGATCCACTTTGAACAAGTTTCACCTGAAATCTGGCTTCAGCTCTCAATGTATTTTACTGAAGGCCAGATAAGTGTGTCAATGAAGTACTGTGGTAATTATTAAGAAATGTCTGCCGACCTCACCGTTGAAGTAAACTCCATGTAGCAAGGGTAACTTTGATAAGACTTTGGTCACCATTGGTGACTGAGATAAACCAGAGAGACATTGATCTCATCATACCAGTGCTAACCCTTGTCTCCTGACCTATGACTTTCACTGCCACTTATAGTTAGCATTTAATAGCAGTAGTCATTGACAGAAAAGGTATTGACCACCATAATGGCTACATAGGTTTTAGTGAAACCTGCAAGAATTCATTGCTAAGACAGCCTCAGCTGTCTCTGTGTTTAGCGGTGCCTGCCATCCCTTTAGAAATGAAGCTCCAGTGGTCTCCATCATGACAGTTTTATGTCTGGTTGACAAGTTTAAAATCTACTTCATCAAATATTTGTTACATTTTCATCATGTAAAAACTATTTTGGGGATCTCGGATATTTGAATTTGAGACAGAAAATGTGGGGCAAAAGGCCTTTTAGGGGGGGAAAAAGAACACTTTTGAAGCAGTTTGACTTTTGGTATTTTTACTGATAGGTTTTCATCACAAGTTGACATTCTTGACTGACTTGTGTGATTCAGTTTTTGGTTCTTCCTTTTGTAAATTTTCCTGAGGACTCATAGTTAGAGTTGGAAATTATTTATTCTGTTAAAGTTAATTAAACATTGTACCCCAGAGTGTGGTACAGAAAATATGACATGGCAGACAATAAATATGCTCCATTATGCTGTTTTCATACATGATCAAGACACAGATCATTTGAATTCACAAGCAGGATTGCATTCTTTTGAACTGCAGACTGACTAACATTAGCTTGTCACACGTTAATGCTGAGAACTGGCAATACATCTATACACAACAGGCAACAAGAATAACAGGAGTACACTTGTACATTAATGAACATTGGAGACCAGACAAACAGCCTAGTTTTACTTGATATTATTGGGAAGGCTGAGTTCATATTAGGGTTTACATTTCTCATATATAAAGAGAATTTGAATAATCAGGTTTGCCCAAAATTCCGAGGTCCCAGGTTCGATCCCGGCTCTGGGTCACTGTCCGTGTGGAGTTTGCACATTCTCCCCGTGTTTGCGTGGGTTTCGCCCCCACAACCCAAAGATGTGCAGGCTCGGTGGATTGGCCACGCTAAATTGCCCCTTCATTGGAAAAAATGAGTTGGGTACTCTAAATTTATTTTTAAAAAGCTTTGCCCAAAATTGACCTCTATTCATTCCAGACTGGGTAAAACCTGATTTTCTTCTTATGAGCTCAAGTCCCCACCCCAGATTCAACGTTTGGCTTGTGGTGAGTGGGATGTCCACAGCTAGGTCAGTGATGTATATTACAATTCACCTCAACATTCCCAAATAATCAATCTACTCCCAGCTGTTCCTTCGTGAACCCTTCTGCAAAGTATATGTATGTCGACACATTGAAGAGTAACCACTTAGGTGTGATTGCTACTGGTGTCCTGGAAGTATATCTCACTATGGAAACATAGAAAACATAGAAAATAGGACAGGAGTAGGCCATTCAACCCTCCATGCCTGCTCCACCATTCAATGTGATCTTGGCTAATCCTATATCTCAACGCCAGACTCCCATTCTCTTCCCATTCCCTCGCGCATTTAGTCTAGAAATCTATCTATTTAAGTATATGCAATGAATTGGCTCCACAGCCTTCTGTGGTAGACAATTTCACAGATTCACCACCCTATGAGTGAAGATGTTTCTCTTCATCTCAGTTCCAAATGGCCCACGCTGCATCCTGAGACATGAACCCATTGTTCTAGACACCCCAGCCAAATCATAAGGAGCTGGTGGCATAGTGGTAATGTCACTGGGCTGGTAATCCAGAGGTCTAGGCTAATGCTCTGTGGATATGGGTTCAATCCCACAATGGTGGAATTTAAGTTCAATGAATGAAATCTAGAATATAAAGTAGTCTCAGTGATGGTGACTGATGCACGATCAATAACTCTCGAGACAAGGGGAGTCATATCTAATCGGCTTTAATCAGCTAGAACTGTACCCAGCAGCTTCGATACAGAAAGTGAAGGCTGCTGGGACGGCATGGGTTCTTTTACCCGGCCTCTCAGGGTGGGGCTATGTACGTTAGCCGATGGTAGACTCCTAGGTCTAGCCAATGGTCATTCACCTCTCAGGTACTGCAATACCTGGTATTACCACATTCACCCCCTGTTAAAAAAGAACCCAGCGGGGTGATGGCCACCTTTACTGTCGCCTTTTGCGTGGTAGGACCAGGTATGGAGGTACCGTGATGTCGAGGGTAACAGAAGAAGTGTTTATGGTGCAACAATCAGACGATCGGGTGGCCTGGTCATCCTTCTGGAGCGTCTGAGTTTCGGCGATGATCCTGGTGGGGGCCCTGACGGTTGTGGCTCCGGGAACGTGGTGTCTTCCTCCCAGGCAGCTTCGTCACCCCTAGGCGGCGCTGTTGGGGCGAAAGGTGGGCAGGGGGAGGGGCACCTGTAGGGAGCGTCAGTGCCTGTTCGGCACTGGGTAGGGGCGGCGGCAATACTGACCCTCCGGTCAGGTGCTGCGCGGAGGGTGGGGGTGGGGGCAATTGTGCGGGTGCGTGTGGGGCTCCGGCGGGCGCCAGGTCCCGAAGGGAGACTGTGTCTTGGCAGCCGTCGGGGAATGCTACGTAGGAGTACTGGGGGTTGTCATGGAGCAGGTGGACCCTCTCGACCAACGGGTCCGACTTGTGCGCCCTCAAATGTTTCCGCAGCAGGACGGGTCCGGGTGTCGCTAGCCAGGTGGGGAGCGAGGTCCCGGAGGAGGACTTCCTGGGGAAAACCAGGAGACGTTCGTGAGGTGTCTGGTTTGTGGTAGTACAGAGCAGCGACTGGATGGAGTGAAGGGCCACTGGGAGGACGTCTTGCCATCGGGAGACTGGGAGATTCCTGGACCGAAGGGCCAGCAGGACGGTCTTCCAGACCGTTCCGTTCTCCCTTTCTACCTGCCCGTTTCCCCGGGGGTTGTAACTGGTCGTCCTGCTGGAGGCGATGCCTTTGCTGAGCAGGAATTGACGCAGTTCGTCGCTCATAAAGGAGGACCCCCTATCACTGTGAATATATGCGGGGAAACCGAACAGTGTAAAAATACTTTGGAGGGCCTTGATGACGGTGGTCGTGGTCATGTCCGGGCAGGGGATGGCAAATGGGAACCGGGAGTACTCGTCAATCACGTTCAGGAAGTACGTGTTGCGGTCGGTGGAGGGGAGGGGGCCTTTGAAGTCCATGCTGAGGCGTTCAAAGGGACGGAAAGCCTTTATCAGATGCGCTCTCTCTGGCCGGTAGAAGTGCGGTTTGCACTCCGCGCAGATTTGGCAGTCCCTGGTGAAGGTCCTGACCTCCTCGATGGAGTAGGGCAGGTTGCGGGTCTTAACGAAATGAAAGAAACGAGTGACCCCCGGGTGCAGAGGTCCTCGTGGAGGGCCCGGAGGCGGTCTACTTGTGCGGTGGCACACGTGCCGCGGGACAGGGCATCAGGAGGCTCGTTCAGCTTCCCGGGACAGTACAACATCTCGTAATTGTAGGTGGAGAGTTCTATCCTCCACCGCAAGATCTTGTCATTTTTAATCTTGCCCCGCTGTGCATTATCGAACATGAAGGCCACCGACCGTTGGTCCGTGAGGAGAGTGAATCTCCTGCCGGCCAGGTAATGCCTCCAGTGTCGCACAGCTTCTACTATGGCCTGGGCCTCCTTTTCGACTGAGGAGTGGCAAATTTCGGAAGCATGGAGAGTGCAGGAGAAGAAAGCCACGAGCCTGCCCGCTTGGTTGAGGGTTGTCGCCAGAGCTACGTCGGACGCGTCGCTCTCGACCTGGAAGGGGAGGGACTCGTCGATGGCGCGCAACGTGGCTTTTGCGATGTCCGCTTTGATGCGGCAGAAGGCCTGGCAGGCCTCCGTCGACAGGGGGAAGGTTGTGGACTGGATCAGGGGTTGAGCCTTGTCTGCGTAATTAGGGACCCATTGTGCATAATAGCTAAAGAAGCCGAGGCAGCGCTTTAGGGCCTTGGGGCAGTGAGGGAGGGGGAACTCCATGAAGGGGCGCATGCGTTCAGGGTCGGGGCCTATGACTCCATTTCGCACTACGTAGCCTAGGATGGCTAGACGATCGGTGCTAAACACGCATTTCTCCTTATTGTAGGTCAGATTAAGGAGATTCGCGGTCTGGATAAATTTACGGAGGTTGATGTCGTGGTCCTGCTGGTCATGGCCGCAGATGGTGACGTTATCGAGATACGGGAACGTTGCGCGTAAGCCGTACCGGTCAACCATTCGGTCCATCTCACGCTGGAAGACCGAGACCCCGTTCGTGACACCGAAGGGAACCCTTAAAAAGTGATAGAGCCACCCATCTGCTTCGAAGGCAGTGTAATGGTAGTCCCCATGACGGAGAGCCAGCTGGTGGTAGGCAGACTTGAGATCCACCATGGAGAAAACCTTGTATTGCGCAATCCTATTTACCAGGTCGGCTATACGGGGAGAGGGTACGCGTCCCCCTGCGTAAACCGGTTGATGGTCTGGCTATAGTCGATGACCATCCTATGTTTCTCCCCGGTCTTTACCACCACTACTTGAGCCCTCCAGGGGCTGTTGCTAGCTTCGATGACCCCTTCCTTCAGCAGCCTTTGGATCTCGGACCTGATGAAGGTCCGGTCCTGGGCACTGTACCGTCTGCTCCTGGTGGCGACGGGTTTGCAATCCGGGGTGAGGTTCGCAAACAGGGAAGGTGGGTCGACCTTAAGGGTCGCGAGTCCGCAAACAGTAAGGGGGGGTATAGGGCCGCTGAATTTAAAGGTCAGGCTTTGTAGGTGGCACTGGAAATCCAGCCCAAGGAGGGTGGCTGCGCAGAGGTGCGGCAGAACGTACAGGCGGAAATTGCGGAATTCCCTGCCTTGGACAGTGAGGTTCGCTAGGCAGAACCCCTTTATCTCCACTGCGTGTGACCCGGAGGCCAGGGAGATGCTTTGTTTTACGGGATGGGTGACAAGAGAACAGCGCCTTACCATGTCGGGGTGGACAAAGCTTTCCGTGCTCCCGGAGTCGATCAGGCACGATGTCACGTGGCCGTTGATGGCGATCGTTGGGGTGGCTTTCGCTAGCGTCCGGGGCCGACTCTGATCCAGGGTAACGGAGGCCAACTGCAGCAAGGGGCAGCGTGTAGTCAGCTGTGCTGGGGGCTGGAGGCCCCATCGACGATGGTGTCGGCCATGGGTCGCACATGGAGTCCGGGGACCGGGATGCCGAAGATGGCGGCGGCGAGGGACAAAATGGCGGCGCCCACCCATCCAGCGTGGTTGCCGGGGGGGCAAAATGGCCGCGGCCGTGGGTCACACGCTGCCTGGGGAGAGAAGGGCGGAGGTGGGTCTTGGACAGCCAGGACCTAGAAGAAAGGCTGCGGTGGGCCTTGGACAGCCGGGACCTGGAAGAAAGGCTGCTGATAGTCGCTGGAGACCGCGGCCACGGCGCGGGCCAGGCAGACCGCGACATAGTGGCCTTTCTTGCCGCACCCTTTGCAGGTGGCAGTGTGGGCCGGGCAGCGTGCGCGCGGATGATTCGCCTGGCCGCAGAAGAAGCAGCGTTGGCCAGCGGCGGCAGCGGGCCGACTTGCCGCGCAGGCCTGCGGGGTTAGCGGGTATGTCTGGGGGGCTGCCGCGGCGGGGTGCCACGCAGCCCAGGGGGGCACCGTGCAAGCGGGGGCAAAAGCCAGTGCGTTTTTGTATGCAACGTCCATGGACCCTGCCAGGACCTGTGACTCAGTGAGGCCCAGTGTGTCCATTTCAAGGTGCCGTCGGCGGATGTCGGGAGAAGTCATACCTGCCACGAAAGCGTCCCGAATTAAAAGTTCCGTGTGCTCGTTCCGCATAACTGCTGGGCAGCCGCAGTTTCGGCCCAGCACTAGTAGTGCCCGATAGAAGTCTTCCAGTGTTTCATCTGGGCTCTGCCTTCTACTTACCAGCAGGTGACGGGCGTAGAACTGGTTCAGTGGACGGATGTAATGTCCTTCTAGCAGCTCCATAGCTGCAGCATAGTTCGCCGCCCATTCGATCAGAGGGTAGATCACAGGGCTGACCCGCGAGTGTAGGAGGTGTATTTTCTGCCTTTCCGTGGGGGTGTTGGCAGCCGTGTCAAGGTAGCTCTCAAAACACGCCAGCCAATGCTTAAAAATAGCAGCGGAGTTGTCTGTGTGGGGGCTGAGCTGAAGGCACGCCGGCTTGATACGGAGATCCATCCTTCAGAAGTAATAGCTGATTAAATTGATGCACGATCAATAACTCTCGAGACAAGGGGAGTCATATCTAATCTGCTTTAATCAGCTAGAACTGTACCCAGCAGCTTCGATACAGAAAGTGAAGGCTGCTGGGATGGCATGGGTTCTTATACCCGGCCTCTCAGGGCGGGGCTATGTACGTTAGCCAATGGTAGACTCCTAAGCCTAGCCAATGGTC
Organism: Scyliorhinus torazame; assembly: GCF_047496885.1. Taxonomy (NCBI): domain Eukaryota; kingdom Metazoa; phylum Chordata; class Chondrichthyes; order Carcharhiniformes; family Scyliorhinidae; genus Scyliorhinus; species Scyliorhinus torazame. The sequence continues at coordinate 131,384,067 of NC_092722.1, forward strand.
ATTCACCTCTCAGGTACTGCAATACCTGGTATTACCACAGTGACCATGAAATTTGGCAGGCGCTTTACGTGCCCAAAACAGGATTCTTTTGGGTAGCACAGCTGCTTCACAGCTCCAGGGTCCCAGGTTCGATTCCCGGCTTGGGTCACTGTCTGTGCCGAGCAAGCCATTGAGGACAATTAGGAACAGACAATAAATGCAGGCTCAGCCAGCGGTGCCCACATGCCATGAGCGAACAAATTTTTAAAATTCATCAATGCCTGCAAGATATGACATGGAATGATTTATTAAATAACACGCATTTCACTGCTTCTGCTTTACTTGCGTGACTGCTTCTCCAATCCAATTGGTTCAGCCTGTTCAGATCTTGACTCAAAATAAACCTACCAATGGATATTTTCCATCATGACTATTCAAAACATCACTTCCACTATTTTAACTGCTTGCTACAATTTCTGCCAGACATACCATAATCCCCTCTTATGAATAGGTATTTTGCCACAATGTCGAGCAGGACGACCAGCTACAACTCCCGAGGAAACGGGCAGGTGGAGAGGGAGAACGGGACGGTCTGGAAGGCCGTCCTGTTGGCCCTGCGGTCTATAAATCTCCCGGTCTCCCGCTGGCAGGAGGTCCTCCCCGACGCGCTCCACTCCATCCGATCGCTCTTCTGCACCGCAACTAACGAGACCCCTCAAGAACGTGTGTTTGCCTTCCCCAGGAAGTCCACCTCCGGGGTCTCGCTCCCAACATGGCTGACAGTTCCTGGACCCGTCCTCCTTCGGAAGCATGTGCGGGCCCATAAGTCGGAGCCCTAGGTCGAAAAGGTCCACCTCTTACATGCTAACCCACAGTACGCCTACGTGGCACAACCCGACGGGCGCCAGGACAGTCTCCCTCCGGGTCCCCCGACCTGACACCGCCCCCCCCCTCCCCTCGGTTGCCTCTTTCACCCCTGCGCCACTCATCCTCCCTCCAGCGAACCTCACCGCCGCCCCCACCCCAGCAGGATCCGTCCTCCCACTGGTTCCACTCAGGGGTGACGAAGACGAGGACAACACGCTCCCAGAGTCACAGGTGACCAAGTCGGCGCCCACATCACCATCAGGACTGAGACGATCGCAGAGGAGGGTCAAGGCCCCCGACAGACTTAACTTGTAATATTTTTCACCACCCCCGCCTGACTTTTTTTTAACAGGGGGTGAATGTGGTAGTCACCACCAGTAGTATATTACATGTATTACGGCACTGCCCGTATAGTAGAGGTACAAGGGTAAATCCCTGCCTGCTGGCTCTGCCCAGTAGGCTGCGTATAAATGTGTGTGCTCGCCGGTGCTGCAGCCATTCTGGTTCCAGCCACAGGAGGCACAACATCTTTGCTCAATAAAGTCTCGATTATTCCACTACTCTCATCTGTGTGGTAATTGATAGTGCATCACACAATCCATAACTCACAGTTTGGAATAATTTTATCATGCAATCCTCATGACAAGTGAAAGCAGTATGAGTGAAAAACATTTGCATAAATTTGGACTTTACAGGTTTCTGTAACATGGGTGTCTCTCCAACAGCAGAGCCATAACACGAGGGCAAGAGATTAGTCTCGAGCAATATACAAAGACAAAGGTACGGAGATAGTCCAGAGATTATTCACAAACACGCATTGTTAGCACTCCATTGCTCTAACATTGCACGATGTCACAGCCCATTCCATGATATGGCAGCATGGTAGCACAGTGGTTAGCACTGTTGCTTCACAGCTCCAGGGTCCCAGGTTCAATTCACGGCTTGGGTCATTGTCTGTGCAGAGTCTGCACGTTCTCCCTGTGTCTGCATGGGTTTCCTCCGGGTGCTCCGGTTTCCTCCCACAGTCCAAAGATGTGCAGGTTAGGTGGATTGGCCACACAAAAAAAAAGAAATTGCCCTTAGTGTCCAAAAAGGTTACTGGGTTATGGGGATAGGGTGGAGGCGTGTGCTTAAGTAGGGGTGCTCTTTCCAAGGACCGGTGCAGACTCAATGGGCCAAAGGGCCTCCTTCTGCACTGTAAATTCTATGATTCTATATCTTACGCAGCCCCATTGAAACTGGCTGCTACCAAGAACAATTACAGATTAGAACAAGAGATAACTACAATAAGAACAAGAAATAACTTGTAAAAAATAAATTTATAGAGTACCCAATTCATTTTTTCCAATTAAGGGGCAATTTAGCATGGCCAACCCACCTAACCTGCACATTTTTGGGTTGTGGGGGCGAAACCCACACAAACATGGGGAGAATGTGCAAACTCCACATGGATAGTGACCCAGGGCTGGGATCGAACCTGGGACCTTAGCACTGTGAGGCTGCAGTGAACAAGAAATAACGTGAAGCAGGAAATCCATAGGTCACCTTCTGTAACAACAGTGTAAATTTGTGTGTGAAGATTTCCTTGGGTGTTTTTTCAGAAAATGTGTTCATGATTCCCCTAGAAGCACTGTTCATAGGAAGCTTCCACAAGCATGATGATGTTATATAAAATAATCAAAGGAAATTCCCCCTGCCTAATGTTTCTGTTAAATCCTTCAAGCCATCCTTAACATCTACCACTTTGATTAAACATTTGGTTGCCAGTTCTAATATTTCCTGAAGTGACTTGGTGACAAATGTTCTTTTATAGTCAGTCCTGTGAAACACCTTAATATGTTTTACTATGTTAATGGGTGTTATGTCAATGCAATTTGTTGTTGTAGCTTCTTTCCTTTCATGCTTACTATGACTGCGTTTGATAATCGGAAGTTACTTCAACATTCTCCAACTTTCTGCAAAACAATTCCCTGCTAGAAGCACATGCACAAAATGCCCTTTGTTGTTTATTGGGAGAGCATACCATGTTGCTATGATGGCATCAGTGAAGGAGAAGACCAAAATCCCCTTATGTGTACACTTCCAGTCCGTTTTACGAAAGTTGAAACTCCTCAACTCCCCACAGGGCATAGAGAACTGAGAGGGATGCAGAGAATTTGTACATGTTACGGCATGTCTCAGAAACATGTCAAAGCATTGCTTTCTTTTTAGATGCAGTTGCTTGATATATAGAAAAAAATGAAGGCCATTTTTTATATATGTAGCAAAATCCCACAAACAGCAATGAAACGAATGACCCAATAATTTATTCTTTTGTGGTGTAAATTGAGGGAAGAATGATGGTCAGAGCCTAAGGAGAACTCATAGAATCACAACAGTGCAGAAGGAGGCCATTCAGACCATCAAGTCTGCACCGGCCCTAGGCCCATGCCCCCACCCCATCCCTGTAACCCCACCTAACTTTTGGGACACAAGGTGGTAATTTAGCATGGTCAATCCACTTCCCTTGCACATCTTTGGACTGCGAGAGGAAACCGGAGCACCCTGAGAAAGCCCACACAGACACAGGGAGAATGTGCAAACTCCACAGACAGTCACCCAAGGTCGGAATCGAACCTGGTGCTCTGGCGCTGTGAGGCAGCAGTGCTAAACACTGTGCCACCATGCCACCATTTTTCAAATAAAGTCAAGCAATCTTTAATATCCCCTTGAACTACTAGAACTGGTAGACAGGACATCAGTTTAAATGTCTCATGTGAAGGACGGCATCGCTCTGCACTTTATTAAATGGCAGCCTCGATTATGTGTTCAAGTTTAAACCCAGGGCCAAGTTGACAAAGTAATAGTTGAAGCATTTTTGTTGAAAGAATGTATAGATTAGTTTGTAGACAGTTACTTGAAAACATATTTCAAATTAGCTACTTCCTTGCTATTTATATCATTTGTATTATTAGTAGCGAAAGAAAGTCTCAACTTGCTAAGACAACCTAATTTCCAAACCAGTCAACTTTTACTTTTAATGATACATTATTTTCTGTAACAGTTCTGTAACCTGGAACTACAAGCAGTGAACAATATTCCAATTAATACAATTATGTAAAACAAATTTGTTGTGTGGTGTGTAATGACTGCTATTGCTGTATTCTACCAGGGTTTCACAGAGGCAATATGTATACCACCACTGTTTGGACATTAAAGGTTCACACCAATAATAAGCTTTTGAAATAACACAAGGATCCAAATATTCTCTATGCAGTGACTGCCAGAAGTATTCATACTTTAAAGCTTATTGGGCGCTATTCTCCCCCCGCCACGCCGGATGGGAGAATCGCCGGGGCGCCGCGCGAATTGCGCCACACCGCCCCGACCCCCGCACGTGATTTTCCCACCGCCCGGAAACCAGCGGCGTGCGATTCGCATCGGGCCGCTCGGAGAACCAGCGAGCGGCGATTCTCCAGTCCTGATGGGCCGAGTGGCCGCTACGACACAACAGGTTCCCGCCGGCGCCGTCCACCCCTGGTCGCTGCCGGCGGGAACTCTGAGGGAACGCTGGGGGGGCGGCCTGTGGGGGAGGGAGGGGGCTCCTGCACCTGGGTGGCCTCCTTTGGGGTCTGGCCCACGATCGGGGCCCACCGATCGGCAGGCCGGCCTTTCCCCCCCGGGCCTACCTCCTTCCGCGCGCGGCCCCAGAACACTGGCGCCATGTTGGTGAGGGGCCGGCGTGTGTAAGACATTCCCCGCGCATGCGCAGGATGGCGCGGCCCAACTGCCCATGCGCGGGTTGGCGCGGCGCCCATTTGGCGCTGCATATGGACGCTGGAGCGGCGTGAACCGCTCCAGCGCTGTGCTGGCCCCCTGTGGGGGCCAAAATAGGACGTACCCGGGCCCTGTTCGCGCCGTCGTGAAACACGACGGCGTTCACGAAGGCGCGAACACTTGGCCTCCTTATCGGAGAATCGCCCCCATTGTGTTTTACAGAACACTATCTGGTAACAAAGTACAGTCATCTGGCTTTGTATATTTTACTTACTGGTTATTGAATTAAGATGAACAATGCAGTTATGTGAAGTGGACATAAATCTTAATTAAAGTTGCATTTTAAATTAATCCAGTCCTGCTAGCTATTTACAAACAAATATGCTCCTAAAATTCGAAAGTAAATTCTCCAAGTAATCCAAAATGAATCATGTATTTAGCCTTTAGCACAATTGTACAGTTGTCATAGAGACATACAGCATAGAAACAGAGCCTTCGGCCCATTATGTCTATGCTGACCATCAAATATCTAATCCCATTTACCAGCACTTAGTCCTTAGCCTACTATGCCTTGACGATTTATGTGCTCGTCCAGATACTTCTTAACTGTTCCAAGAGTACCACCACCCTCTCAGCGCGTTCCATATTTCCAACAGCCTCTGGGCAAAAAATTGTTTCCTCCGGTCCCCTCTAAACCACCTACTCTTCATCTTAAAACTATGCCCTCTGGTCTAAAGACACTTCTACCATGGGAGAAAGAATCTCATGATCAATCTTATCTATACCTCACCTAATTTTATACACCTCTAAAAGATGTCCCCTCTGCCGTCTCTGCTCCAGGGAAAACAAACCCAGCATATCCAGTCTCTCCTCATAGCTGATGATTTCCATTCCAGGCAACATTCTGGTGATTCCCAGGTGATCTCCCACCATAGCAAAGTCTATGGTCCTTAAGTAATCTCCAATATTGTCAAATATTAAAAATATATATCAGAAAAATATTAAAACATTACTATTAGTAATCTACCTCAACATGCCTGACAAAATACCCAGATTTTGTGGTAGTTATGACAGAAATACAGTCAGCGTATACCATCACTAATTCTCTGTAATTGACAGCAATGTCTGGAGAATGTTCGTTCATGGTTAAATGCGGAAATCCAGAGGTTGCTGTCAGTGATTCTGCATGAGGTGAATTGGTGACATACCCACACACTGCAATCAATTAGAAATCACTGAATTGAAGTGAACATGCTCTTTTGTCTCATTGTAAAAATAAACCTTGAAAGAGTTGCACCTTGTTGAATGTGGTGTAACTAGGCTTTTAATGGGTACTGAGTTCATAATTACTGCTGACAAACCGGGTCGGAGAATCGCCGCAGGGCGGCGTGAATCCCGCCAAAGCCGGCTGCTGAATTCTCCCTCGCTGAGGTTTTGGCGGGGGTGGGAATTGCGACTCGCCGGTCGGCGGCTGCTGCCAGCGGCCCCCCCCCGGCGATTCTCCGGCCCGCGGTGGGCCAAGTGGCCGCCCTTTTTTGGTGGGTCCCGCCAGCGTAAATCACAACAGGTCCTTACTGGCGGGACCTGGCTCCACGGGCGGCCTGCAGAGCCCTCGGGGGGGCGCGGGGGGATCTGGCCCAGGATCGGGGCCCACCGATCCGCGGGCAGGCCTGTGCCGTAGGGGCACTCTTTCCCTCCGCATCGGCTGCTGTCAACCTCCGCCATGGCCAGTGCAGAGAACCCCCCTGTGCATGCGCTGGGATGATGCCAGCACACGCTGGCGCTCCCGCGCATGCGCCAACTCACGCGGCCGGCGGAGACCCTTCGGCGCCGATTGGCGTGGCGCCAAGCCCTTCCGTGCCGGCTGGTGCGGCGGCAAATAATCCGGCGCCGGCCTATCCCCTGAAGGTGCGGAGGATTCCGCACCTTCGGGGCAGCCCGACGCCGGAGTGGTTCACGCCACTCCTCGCCGCCGAGTGGCCCGCCCCACCGGTTCGCGGAGAATCCTGCCCGAATATCAAATTACTCCATTATGATCAAAAGACATATTTTAAAACAATAGCTTATTTTAAAATATTTTATGATCTTTCAGCTTCCACCTTAACCACGTGTGTGTGTGTGTGTATGTGTGTGTCGCAATAATTTATTTTGCTCTGTGTAAAATGTAATTAAAAGTAAGTGTTAATCAGGGCATTTTACTTCCTGGTTTTCAGTTTGTGAGAATACTTCAAAGCGGTTTACTGCTTACCTGCTTGATCACTGTTGCTCAATGCCTGGATGCTTGAAGGTTCCCTTGACTTGGTATCAGGTTCAAACTAATGTTGGGAAAGAGGAAATCAATGCCACAGAGATTGCTAGATATTTGTGGGAAGTTTTCTTTGAGGTCAGTGGCGAGTGCAATCGCTTCCCCACTGAACACAAAATCTGGATCATAAAGTTTTCACTGAATAAGTAATAGACTTGGCTGATGCTTCTAGTGGCTTTCATTGAGAATTGACCTTCTAACCTCCATTGATATGCAACGGAAGATTTTAGAATTCATCTGTTCAAAACAAGCTATTTCAAACTTAGTTGTTACTTAATTTTGTAAATTTCTTTCCAGTAATTCAGCTTTAATATTGCTGTGGTACATGGCTTTAACAGCGGATTTGTGGTATGATGGGTAGCGTCCCTGGCTCTGAGCTAGAAGCTTCGGGCTTGAGTCCCACCCTAGGACCTTTTGGCCAAGGAAGGTGTGTTCATAACACTGCCAAACAGGTTGAGCATCAACCTGCAAAATACTTCTAAACATGCCAATGGCTGGCGGGTGCGAGAGACTTCTAGTCAATCATGCTTGATGTGGAGTGGCGCCCCTCAAGCTACAAGGTTCTGGTGACAGACTGGCGATCTGTTGCAGGAAAATTAGCTATGGAATTAGATGAAAATTTGCCTGTGTACCACTAGGTTTGGGAAGAAGAACAGCGACAATATGAGATATAGGGCAAAATTCATTACAATATAGTCACATTACCATGAAAAGTAGCTGCCGATCTCCAGGGGGAGAGCTCTTCAAATTGTGGAAACCTGTCCCTAAACACTAGCGACACTAGTGTCACCCCCCGTGCTGATACAGAATTTCCAATAATAAAAATGATCCAAAGGCCTTCAAATTAGAACTCATGCCAGAAAGTTATTCTTTGCATCAAAACTTCTGAACTTTGGTAGAGTAAGAACTTTGGTAAGCAACATGAAAAACCACTGGGAAATGTGATGTTTGGGAAATAGTTTCTTTCTATGTGGAGGAGCTGGGATGGATCAAAAGGCCATTTCAATTTGTGCTTTTATTGTAACTTTATGAAGGAGGGGGAAAGTGAATGCAACTTCAAAACACTCAAACCTGCCCTTTCATTGACAGAAATGATCTTAAATAGTCAATAGGTGTTTTATAAGTGGTTCAACTGTTGCACAAGCTTTACATTTACCGTTATGTTTGAGCTTAATAAAAAAAAGTTTCTGTTTTCTGGAAAACATGGCACACAATTGTCCTTATTTCAGGAGCCTATTTGCCCGGTTCGTCAAAGTGCAAGAAAGGTTGAATTGAATCTTAAACTGTTTTACCAGATTTGTAGGTTAAATGTCTTTGAGACACTCAATGAACAAACATCTAGGTGAGTACCTTCATGTTAGGGCACTTAAAAGCTGCAATTATAGGTTAACTACAGAAGGAAAACAGGCAAAACGGGCAATACATTCTCACTATACAAATTACTGGGAAGGAACAGTTTTAGGGTGATTAATTCAAATAGTCTTAATGACCATTTGTTAATGTGTTGTAATAATCGAACGACTGAGGAACGTAACTGCACTAGCTGTTGACCTTGAGTAACCAAGCACCATTATGTAGTGTTAGTTTTGATAAATTAGTGAAAGGGAATGTTTACCTTGATACTGTATCTTTTACTGTTTTTCAAAGCCCTGCCATTGACTCTAATGTCACATGCAGCAAACAGAGGAAACACAGACTGAGTACAGTAGATCCTGACTCTGTAAATTGTCCAACTATATAACATGGTAAATGCATCTTTATCAATCTGTTATCTATATGTAAGAACATCATGACAAATGAGGCATTGCACAATTACTTTTGAAAAAAAATTAGCAAATGTTGGCCAATTTGGTAGCACAGAATACAGGGAGTCAAATATTTAATTTTGCATTAAATTTCTATTCAACATTAGAAAAGGAATTTCCTGTCATTTACTGGAGTAAAGTCTGTGCTCTTTCTTTATGCTCCAGTGCCCAGAATTCTACGCCCCCCTCTGACATCACAAATGTATTAACAAACACTTAAGAAATAAATTGGTTGAATCATACACTATGCGTTGCCAAGGTTACAGCAGAAAGCAAGGAGGTCACAGGTGTGTGGCCAGCTCTGTTCACCTGTCAGTGCAGTTTTTACACTGCTTTCCTGGGTCCATTTTCACTCTGTGACTGCTTCTAAACATAGAAACCTCCGAATGAGAACAATAAGTGCTCAAAGACTGCATTGCCGCAAGGTACAACTATTCACTTCCGAGACCCCGGAGTTAAAATCCAACATGGGGCTTAGCATTAAACATGATCCTTCACTGATGGCTGTTATGGGATAATCAGTAGCAGAAATTACTGGCAGTCTCAGTCTACTCACAGAAGATATGAGTCAACAGTATGGAATGAATGCCAACTGCACCAGAGCTTAATAAACGAAAATATTTTTGCTAAAAGTAGTATAAATCAGTGTCCTTGCTAACTGATCAGGACATTAATAGCTCGAGACGACCTTAAATCCAGCAGTGAGTTACACTGGCAATTGAACTCTTGATCACTGAGCTATTCACCTCTTGCAGCCCTTCCATTAAAAGCTGAATTGTAATTTGAAACAGCTGATCATGGCATGATAATATAGAGTATGAAGGGGAAATAATTTATCAAAACTGTATTTGCTGAGTATTAACTTTTTGTGGTAAAATATATCGGCTACATTTTTTTAAATGTCTTGGCTATAGTAGCACTGTTCTTTGGACAAACAAAATGAGAAAAAGTTGTTTCTAACCATAAAATACCAATATGTTCCCCGCCAATGGCTCACATGAGTCACTGTTTATACTAGAGGGCACAAAGTTTGAAAGTTGCAGGTTAATACTGCACCATCTATTTTTTTCCTCTGGACTTTTATAATTCAGCATAGAAAACCCATTACTGGGACATTGTAGTCTATTTTTGAAATATTTAAATTAAAAAGGGCAGCATGGTAGCACAGTGGTTAGCACAGTTGCTTCACAGCTCCATGGTCCCAGGTTCGACGACGGCTTGGGTCACTATCTGTGCGGAGTCTGCATGTTCTCCCCGTGTGTGCGTGGATTTTTTTTCCGGGTACTCCGGTTTCCTCCCACAGTCCAAAGATGTGCAGGTTAGGTGGATTGGCCATGCTAAATTGCCGTTAGTGCCCAAAAAGATTAAGTGGGATTACGGGGATAGGGTGGAGGCTTAAGTAGGGTACTCTTTCCAAGGGCCGGTGCAGACTCGATGGGCCAAATGGCCTCCTTCTGCACTGTAAATGTTATGATTTGATCGAATTCTTTTGATCTGTATTTTTCTCTGGGTACTCAATGACCATGACTGTACAGCACAAGTAATTCAACTAGAAAAGTTAAGTTTGAATCATGATGCTTTCCCAAGAGGTCACTTTATTCCATGTCGGCTAAAATGAAAACAGGTGAAGAAGGAATGACTCCTCATACTACTTATGATTTTGATTGATCTATGAATCAGCGTCAATGGAACATATTCATGTTGAATTTTTTTTATTCATGGCTGTGTCAGCATTTATTGCCCACACCTAATTGCTCCACAACCGAAGTTGAGTTCAAATCAACTTATAGAGTCAACCACATTGCTGTGGATCTGGAGTCACATGTAGGCCTGACCAGGTAAGGATTGCATTGGTGAACCAGATGGGCTTTTACAACAATAGTTTTGTAACGTAAAACTTTTAAAAATGGAGTCCTCCCTTCAAGATAAAGTCAGCAGCGTGTGAATCTCATGACACCGTATTCACCTTTGTTTAAAGGTGAGTCAGTGGTGAGGGGGAGGGGCGGGTGTGAAGTGGGGTCAGGTCATGGTAGAGTAGAAGGGGGGATGCAAGGGAGGACAGAGTGTGGGATTGAAGCATGAAGCAATGAGATAGGAAGGGCCTGACACCCTGTGTGTGATGGAGACAGTGAAGGAAGAACATGAGGGGCAATTGGCAATATTTGGGGTATCGGAGGATCTGGGGGCCAAGGGGGGGGGAGGGAGGTCGTTGTTCTGGCCTTCTCCTCCCTGGTGGCCCGGAGGCGGATTTTGCTGGGATGGAGGGTCTTGGAGCCCCCGAAGTCAGGAGTGTGGGTCAGCGATATGGCAGGGTTTCTCAGTCTGGAGAAAATTAAATTTGGCAGGATCAATTCAAGGGTTCGCCCTGAGATGGCAGCCGTTCATAGACTACGTGTGGTAAACCACTGTAGTAGGAGATGTAAGGTAGGACCTGCACTACAGGTTCGTCGGTAGCTCCTGCCGGCTGGCTCTGCCCATGGAGAACTGTATAAATATGCATGACCTCCAGTTCCCTGCCATTTTGCCAGCTGCAGTAGGAGGCCACACATCTGACTGTAATAAAGCCACAGTTGTACCCAACTTTAGTCTTTGTGCAATTGATCGTGCATCAATTTATTACAGTCAGATTTTCCACAGAATGGATATCAGAATTAAGCCCGATCGCCTGCAGCTGTATCCGCACTTGCCCGACGCCAGGAAAGACTTTACTCACTGGCTAGCATGTTTTGAGGCCTACATCAAGGCTGCGGACCCTGCACCAACAAGGCTCAGAAGATAAACGTCCTGTACTCCAGACTGAGCTCCAGCGTGTTCCCGTTGATCCAAGACGCCACGAATTACACAAAAGCAATGGAACTCCTTCAGGAACACTACGCGCAGAAGGCGAACACGCTCTTCGCCAGGCATGTACCCGCCACCCGCTCGCAACTACCCGGTGAGTCCATCGAAGACTTCTGGCGGGCCCTAATTCCACTCGTCCGGGACTGTGACCGTCAGGCCATCACGGCCGCCGAACACGCGAATCTCCTCATGCGCGATGCCTTCGTGACGGGGATTGCGTCGGACCGCATCCGAGAACGATTACTGGAAGGGACCACGCTCGAACTGGCGGCGACCGAAACCATGGTGCTCTCCATGATGGCCGCATCCCGGAACGTACAATCGTACCTCTCCCGCCGTGCTGCCCACCCTTCTACCCCTTCCTACCCCTCCTGGACTCCGCCGACGACCTCCTCAGCCGGAGCCCTGCCTTCCCAATACGCCTGCGCCACATGCCGATCCACGCACCCAGGGGGTCCCCGCTGCTACTTCTGCGGTCAGCAGAAGCACCCCCGCCAACACTGCCAGGCCCGCGCAGTCGCTGCGATCACGCTCACGATCGCCCCCTCCCCCACGCCAGACGCACAATGGGAGCCACCATTTTCTCCTCCCGGGTCCATGTGCAACCAATGGGCGCCGCCATCTTGTCCCCCTTCGGCCACGTGCGCACCATGGGCGCCGCCATCTTAGAACATCGAAGATAGAACATTACAGCGCAGTACAGACCCTTCGGCCCTCGAAGTTGCGCCGACCTGTGTAACCACTCTAAAGCCCATCTACACTATTCCCTTATCGTCCATATGTCTATCCAATGACCATTTGAATGCCCTTAGTGTTGGCGAATCCACTACTGTTGCAGGCAGGGCATTCCACGCACTTACTACTCTCTGAGTAAAGAACCTACCTCTGACATCTGTCCTATATCTATCTCCCCTCAATTTAAAGCTATGTCCCCTCATGGTAGACATCACCATCCAAGGAAAAAGGCTCTCACTGTCCACCCTATCCAATCCTCTGATCATCTTGTATGCCTCAATTAAGTCACCTCTTAACCTTCTACTCTCTAACGAAAACAGCCTCAAGTCCCTCAGCATTTCCTCATAAGGTCTTCCCTCCATACCAGGCAATATTCTGGTAAATCTCCTCTGCACCCTTTCCAATGCTTCCACATCCTTCCTGTAATGCGGCGACCAGAATTGCACGCAATACTCCAAATGCGGCCGCACCAGAGTTTTGTACAGCTGCAACATGACCTCATGGCACCGAAACTCAATCCCTCTACCAATAAAAGCTAACACACGGTACGCCTTCTTAACAACCCTCTCAACCTGAGTGGCAACTTTCAGGGATCTATGTACATGGACACCGAGATCTCTCTGTTCATCCACACTGCCAAGAATCTTACCATTAGCCCAGTACTCTGTCTTCCTGTTATTCCTTCCAAAATGAATCACCTCACACTTTTCTGCATTAAACTCCATTTGCCACCTCTCAGCCCAGCGCTGCAGCTTATCTATGTCCCTCTGTAACTTGTAACACCCTTCCGCACTGTCCACAACTCCACCGACTTTAGTGTCATCTGCAAATTTACTCACCCATCCTTCTACGCCCTCCTCCAGGTCATTTACAAAAATGACAAACAGCAGTGGCCCCAAAACAGATCCTTGTGGTACACCACTGGTAACTGGACTCCAGTCTGAACACTTCCCATCAACCACCACCCTTTGTCTTCTTCCGGCTAGCCAATTTCTGATCCAAACTGCTAAATCTCCCTGAAACCCATGCTTCCGTATTTTCTGCAGTAGCCTACCGTGGGGAACCTTATCAAACGCTTTTCTGAAATCCATATACACCACATCAACTGCTTTACCCTCATCCACCTGTTTGGTCACCTTCTCAAAGAACTCAATAAGTTTTGTGAGGCACGACCTACCCTTCACAAAACCGTGTTGACTATCTCTGATCAAATTATTCCTTTCCAGATGATTATACACCCTATCTCTTATAAACCTTTCCAAGATATTGCCCACAACAGAAGGCTCACTGGTCTATAGTTACCGGGGTTGTCTCTACACCCCTTCTTCAACAAGGGGACAACATTTGCTATCCTCCAGTCTTCTGGCACTATTCCTAAAGACAAAGATGACTTAAAGATCAAAGCCAAAGGCTCAGCAATCTCCTCTCTAGCTTCCCAGAGAATCCTAGGATAAATCCCATCCTGCCCAGGGGACTTATCTATGTGCACACTTTCCAGAATTGTTAACACCTCCTCCTTATGAAGCTCAAGCCCTTCTAGTCTAGTAGCCTGAATCTCAGTATTCTCCTCGACAACATTGTCTTTTTCCTGTGTGAATACTGACGAAAAATATTCATTTAGCACCTCTCCTATCTCCTCGGACTCCAAGCACAACTTCCCACTACTGTCCTTGACTGGCCCTACTCTTACCCTAGTCATTCTTTTATTCCTGACATATCTATAAAAAGCTTTAGGGTTATCCTTGATCCTACCTGCCAAACACTTCTCATGTCCCCTCCTGGCTCTTCTTAGCTCTCTCTTTAGGTCCTTCCTAGCTAACTTGTAACTCTCGAGCGCCCTAACTGAACCTTCATGTCTCATCTTTACATAAGCCTCCTTCTTCCTCTTGACAAGTGTTTCGACTGCCTTAGTAAACCACGGTTCCCTTGCTCGACCACTTCCTCCCTGCCTGATAGGTACATACTTATCAAGGACACGCAGTAGCTGTTCCTTGAACAAGCTCCACATTTCCATTGTGCCCATCCCCTGCAGTTTTCCTCTCCATTCGATGCATCCTAAGCCTTGCCTCATCGCATCATAATTGCCTTTCCCCCAGATATAACTCTTGCCCTGCGGTATATACCTATCCTTTTCCATCACTAAAGTAAACGTAATCGAATTGTGGTCACTATCACCAAAGTGCTCACCTACCTCCAAATCTAACACCTGTCCTGGTTCATTACCCAGTACCAAATCCAATACGGCCTCACCTCTCGTTGGCCTATCTACATACTGTGTCAGGAAACCCTCCTGCACACATTGGACAAAAACGGACCCATCAAAAGTACTCGAACTATAGCGTTTCCAGTCAATATTTGGAAAGTTAAAGTCCCCCATAACAACTACCCTGTTGCTTTCGCTCCTATCCACAATCATCTTTGCAATCCTTTCCTCTACATCTCTGGAACTTTTCAGAGGCCTATAGAAAACGCCTAACAGGGTGACCTCTACCTTATTGTTTCTAACCTCAGCCCAGACTACCTCAGTCGACGAGTCCTCATCAAACGTCCTTTCTGCCACCGTGATACTGTCCTTGACTAACAATGCTACCCCTCCCCCTCTTTTACCACCTTCCCTGAGCTTACTGAAATATCTAAACCCCGGCACCTGCAACAACCATTCCTGTCCCTGCTCTATCCATGTCTCCGAAATGGCCACAACATCGAAGTCCCAGGTACCAACCCATGCCGCAAGTTCACCCACCTTATTCCGGATGCTCCTGGCATTGAAGAAGACACACTTTAAACCACCTTCCTGCCTGCCGGTACACTCCTGCAACTTTAAAACCTTACTCATGACCTCACTACTCTCAACCTCCTGTATACTGGAGCTACAATTCAGGTTCCCAAGCCCCTGCTGAACTAGTTTAAACCCTCCCGAAGAGCATTAGCAAATTTCCCCCCCAGGATATTGGTACCCCTCTGGTCCAGGTGTAGACCATCCCATTTGTAGAGGTGCCACCGACCCCAGAATGAGCCCCAATTATCCAGAAATCTGAAACCCTCCCTCCTGCACCATTCCTGCAGCCACGCGTTCAACTCCTCTCTTTCCCCATTCCTCGTCTCGCTATCACGTGGCACGGTTAACAACCCCGCAATGTGCGCACCAGGGGTGCCGCCATCTTGTCCCCCACAGGGTCTCCGGACATCCCGACATCGGAACCGCACACGCTCGCCACCCGAAACATCTGATGGCTACCCGCAGCTCGCTTCGATGACGCTGGACCAATCTCGCCCGCACAACCTGGCCACCGAGTCGACGACGGTTAAAATCAACGGCCACGCAACCTCGTGCCTGCTGGACTCCGGGAGCACTGAAAGCTTTGTTCACCCAGATACGGTAAGGCGCTGCTCCCTCGCGGTCCACCCTGCCAATCAAAGGATTTCCCTAGCATCCGGATCCCACTCCGTCCCGATCCAAGGCTTTTGTACAGTCACCCTCATGGTCCAGGGCGTAGAATTTAGTAACTTCCGCCTCTATGTCCTTCCTAATCTCTGCGCTGCACTCCTGTTGGGCCTGGACTTCCAGTGCAACCTCCAGAGCCTCACCCTCAAATTCGGCGGGCCCTTACCCCCCCTTACTCGGCCTCGCGACCCTCAAGGTCGATCCCCCCTCCCTTTTTGCCAATATAACTGCGGATTGCAAGCCCGTTGCCACTAGGAGCAGACGGTACAGCACCCAGGACAAGACCTTCATCAGGCCCGAAGTCCAGCGGTTGCTTAAGGAGGGTATTATCGAGGCCAGCAACAGCCCCTGGAGAGTCCAAGTGGTAGTGGTTAAAACTGGGGAGAAACACAGGATGGTCGTGGACTACAGCCAGACCATCAATCGGTACACGCAGCTCGACACGTACCCCCTCACACGCATATCTGATATGGTCAATCAGATTGCGCAGTACCGGGTCTTCTCAACAATTGACCTGAAATCCGCCTACCACCTGCTCCCCATCCGGAAGTCGGACCGGCCATACACTGCCTTTGAGGCGGACGGTCGCCTCTACCACTTCCTTAGGGTCCCTTTCGGTGTCACAAATGGGGTCTCGGTCTTCCAAAGAGAGGTGGACTGAATGGTCGACCAGTACGGTTTGCGGGCCACCTTTCCGTACTTAGATAATGTCACCATCTGTGGCCATGACCAGCAGGACCACGATGCCAACCTCGATAAATTCCTCCGCACTGCCACTCTTCTCAACCTGACATACAACAAAGAGAAGTGTGTGTTCAGCACGGCCCAATTAGCCATTCTCGGCTCTATAGTCCAAAAATGACTTCTCAGGCTCGACACCGACCGCATGCGCCCCCTCATGGAACTTCCCCTCCCCCACTGCCTCAAGGCCCTCAAACACTGCCTAGAGTTCTTTTCTTACTACGCGCAGTGGGTCCCAAACTATGCGGACAAGGCCCGCCCACTCATCCAGTCCACCCAATTCCACCTCGCGGCCGAGGCACAACACGCTTTCGCCCGCATCAGAGCAGACATCGTCAAGGCCGGGATGCGCGCAGTGGTCGAGTCACTGCCTTTCCAAGTAGAAAGCGACGCTCCAGACGTCGCCCTTGCCGCCACTCTAAACCACGCAGGCAGACCCGTGGCATTCTTTTCCCGCACCCTTCATGCCTCGGAAATTCGACACTCATCCGTCAAAAAGCTATCGTTGAAGCTGTGCGGCATTGGAGGCATTACCTGGCCGGTAAGAGATTCACTCTCCTTACGGATCAACAGTCGGTAGCCTTCACGTTCAAAACACACAGCGGGGCAAGATCAAAATGATAAAATCTTGCGGTGGAGAATCGAGCTCTCCACCTATAATTACGAGATCTTGTATCGCCCTGGTAAACTCAACGAGCCCGCAGACGCCCTCTCCCGAGGTACATGTGCCAGCGCACAAGTGGACTAACTCCGGGCCCTACACGACAGCCTTTGTCACCCGGGGGTCACTCGATTGTACCATCTGGTCAAAGCTCGCAATCTGCCCTACTCCGTCAAGGAAGTAAGGACAATCACCAGGGACTGCCAGGTCTGTGCGGAGTGCAAGCCGCACTTCTACCGGCCAGACCGTGCGCGCCTGGTGAGGGCTTCCCACCCCTTTGAACGCCTCAGCGTGGATTTCAAAGGGCCCCTCCCCTTCACCGACCGTAACACATACATTCTCAGTGTGGTCGATGAGTACTCCAGATTCCCCTTCGCCATCCCATGCCCCGATATGACGTCTGCCACCGTCATCAAGGCCCTCAGCACCATCTTCGCCCTGTTCGGTTTTCCCGCCTACATCCACAGTGACAGGGGATCCTCATTCATGAGCGATGAGCTGCGTCAGTTCCTGCTCAGCAGGGGTATAGCCTCCAGCAGGACGACCAGCTACAACCCCCGGGGAAACGGGTAAGTAGAACGGCAGAATGGGATGGTTTGGAAGGCCGTCCAGCTGGCCCTACGGTCCAGCAACCTCCTAGCCTCTCGCTGGCAGGAGGTCCTCCCTGACGCTCTACACTCCATCCGGTCACTATTGTGCACCGCCACTAATAACACACCCCATGAACGTGTCTTTACCTTCCCCAGGAAGTCCAGATCCGGGGTGTCGCTCCCAACTTGGCTCGCTGCTCCAGGACCGGTCCTTCTCCGTAGGCACGTCCGTCTCCGCAAGGCGGACCCGTTGGTGGACAGGGTTCACCTGCTCCACGCCAACCCTCAATATGCCAACGTTGAGTTCCCCGACGGCCGCCAAGATACCACAAGAGGACAAAGAGGACTTCTGCACGCTCCCGGAGTTCCCCGATGACTGGCCAGCATCAGCACCGCCACCGGTGCACCTACACCACCGCCAGCACTGACTTCGCCGCCACCATTACGCCGCTCCCAACGAAGCACCAAAGCACCGGACCGGCTGAACCTTTGACGGACTCCGGACCGTCAACGTGGACTTTTCTTTCCCTACCACTGTACATAATTGCACTAATTGTATATAGTTTCACGTCACCCCCGCCGGACTCATTTTTAACAGGGGGTGAATGTGGTGAACCACTGTAATAGGAGATGTAAGGTAGAAACTGCACTACAGGTTCGCCGGTAGCTCCTGCCGGCTGGCTCCGCCCACGGAGAACTGTATAAATATGCATGACCTCCAGTGCCCTGCCATTTCTCCAGCTGCAGCAGGAGGCCACGCATCTGACTGTAATAAAGCCACACTTGTACCCAACTTTAGTCTTTGTGCAATTGATCGTGCATCACTACTTCAAGGGGATCTGAACGTCAGCAGTAAGGGAGGGGATGGAAAAAGCGGGAGGGGAGGAAAACAGGAGGCACAGCAATGTTATAACCAGATAGAAAATATAGTTTACGGGTAACTAGGGAATAGTGCAGTGGGAGTAGGGGCGCTGTTCTGTAGGTTTTTTTTTCTTTCTTTGCATGTGTCGGCCCGCATGGGTGTTTAAGAGATGTTAATGTGTTAAACTGTGAAGATTACAAATGCCTCAATAAAATATTTTCAAAAAAAAAAAAGAACATGAGAGACCTAAAGGGTGGTGTCAGTACTGCCCGCATGTGGACCCATCCCAGTGTGTTGCCTGACAGAGTTCATACAGACTTTAAGTTCAGGTACGCCATTTCACAGATTGTCACAGTGATCTCAAGCAGTGTCCTTTACAATGTATAGATGGGAGAGCCTGCAAGTTCAGCCATGTCCCACAGAGTGGCAAGTACAACACCGGGAACTTAAATGAACATTTAATAGTGGACACAAAAACACAACATTGTTTCTTCCACAATGAAGGAAATATTCCTAATTCACCTGTAACCATTAACGTGCGTCAGCCTTAAGGTGTGCCAGTACATTTAGATCTCTGACTATAATAGGGTGGCATGGTCACACAGTGGTTAGCACTGCTGCCTTACAGCACCAGGGACCCGGGTTCCGACCTTGGGTGACCAATGTGTGAAGTTTGCACTTCCTCCCCGTGTCGGTGTGGGTTTCCTCATGTTGTCCTGTTAAAGATTACCAATCCCAGGAGCAGAATTTTACAACCCTCTGCTGAAAGGTTTGCAGATGGAGTGGGATTATAAAATTCCTTGGATGGCCTTCCCACCAGGCTCCCGCCTGCCCCAAGCTTGCTGTAATCTTAAAGGAGGATAGGCAAAGCCTAGGCCACCCTTGCCGCATTTCAGGCCCTGAAGCCCTTAATTAATGACCACTTAAGGGTTGTTTCCCATCCAGCCTCAATTTTTGAGGGCGAAAGGAAGCCCGAAAAGTGACCTCGCTCAGGCCTCAGGTGGGCAGGAGTGGAGCCCACTCCATCAACAACCTCATTTCAAAATCGAGCACCACTCCCCAAAGGTTCTTGCCTCTGTCAGTGCTCTATCACTCCCTAGACTGTCCACCAACATCCCCTCAGCCTCCCCTCCCCACCCCACCCTACCCTGAGACCTCACATTTACCTGGTCCTCGACTCCCAAGCCTTAGATTCTGGGGACTGCTTCCAGTCCCAGTGATGTCCACTACAGCTTCTGGCACTGCTGGGACTAGAGAGTTGCCGACCAATCAAATTGACGGGCCACACACCAATGCTGGACTTCCTCTGAGGTGAGGGACAGAAGTCCCGGGCGCGGTTTTCTCACCGCTTCGTGCCCAACAGGTGAATCACGGGAGAGCCCCAAGTCATGTTCTGCACCGAACATGAAACCTCGCGCGACTTGCAGTGCCCGGCATGATCTGGATCACGCCCTCACTCCAGATATTGGTTTGCTTAAATATTCCCCTGGCACCCTGGAATCAACAGCTGCAAATGTGAGGCCTCAACCAGGGGCTGTTTAGCACTGGTTTCCACGTCGCGAAACAGGCATGATGGCACTTCCGGGGTCTCACAGGCTATTAGAGCCCCCCAGGTGTCTGGGACAGGGGAGGGCAGTACCTTGCCACTCCCCCTGGCTCCACCAGCCTGATACCCTGGCAGTGCCACTTGGGCACACTGGCAGTGCCACCTGACTGCCAGGGTGCCTGCTTTGGCACTGCCAGGCTGCCATGTTGACAGTGCCAAGATGCCTGGGTGCCAGGTTGGCACTTCCAAGGGTCGGGGCCTGGGAGCCATGCTCATGAAAGGGGAGATGGGGATTGGGGGGGGGGTTGTTGAGGGGGGCAAAGAAATGTTGGAGGGTGAAAGAGGGGGGTCATGAAAGTGGGATGTCTTGAAAGGGGGGGGGGGGTTGAGACCAGGGCAGCCATTCAAACTGGAGCCCCGATGAGGAGCCAGTTCTGGTGTCGAGCTCAGCTCTCCAGTGCAAAAAATCGCCCTGAGGCCCGAAAGAACAGTTAAGCGCTGTTGAATAGCGGTTTCAATCTCGGCACTGCAGACGCCAAGAAATCCAAAGATGTGCAGGTTAGGTGGATTGGACATTCTAAATTGTCCCTTAGTGTCCAACGGTTGTGTGAGGTTATGGGGTTACAGGGAAAGAGCAGGCGAGTGGTCCAAGGTAAGATGCTCTTTTAGAGGGCTCCTGTAGACTCAATAGTTTGAATGGCCTCCTTCTGCACTGCAGGGATTCTATGATTCAAACATGCCCGAAACCGGACTTGGAAATCCTCCGGTTGATTAGCGCTCATTGGTGGATTAAATGGCTTCAGGGTATCCAGGAGTGTCAGCAATCTCACCAACCCTCACGGGGTGTGAAGGCAAACCATGCCACCCTAAAAATCCTAGCCCAGAATATAAATAAATGATTATATTTTCCTTGTTTGTTCGGCAAAAGTGCTGATAGACAGCAGCAAAACGAAGAGACATTATCTATATATAAATTTTAACCCATGGTGTTTGATTTTTGTATTTATTTTCAACAATTGAATCAATCAGGTACTAAAAAAAGAGTGTGATAGATAAAGGATGTAACTAGTGTGACATTCACTTGAACAGTATTGTACAATTCTAGAATGTATATTTTAATGACTGAAGGATTTATAATAGAAAAGCATTCCTTTGGTGATTTTAAGCAAATGGAATTAAAATTGCCCTAATGTAAGGTGTGTCATAATATGCACCCATGCACATCATGAGGTAAAAGCAGGCAGTGACAGAGACCCTGGTGAGCCAATCAATGTGCAGAACAGAACACGACCAATTACAAGACAGAACACCAGAGGGGGACTTACACCATATAAAACACACGAGGCATCAGCACTCTGCCTCTTTCCACTGGTGATAGCTATAGTGATAGTCAGGGTGTACAAATCATTCAACACCTCCAACACGTGGATCAGAGCTAGCCTGGTCTAGATAGTTAGCTTTAGTTTACTTAGGGTAGTAGAGAGTCAACCCACAGGCAGCTGTGTGTTTTGCTGCTGGAGTTCAATAAATCTTTTATTGAACCAACGCCTTCGTTTGGTGTATACTTGATCAGTTAATTGCATCGTGTGCAATCTGTGTTACCCCAGGGTGAACAACACGACATGATACCAGAAGTGGCTACTGCCTCTAAGTAATTTACCTTTGAAAATTCTCTGAAGCCCAGCAACTGCCTTCCTGTGGCATGGAAATGATCCAGGCACCTCCGCAGCTCCGCATCTCCGGGAGCCTTGGCGCCAATTGACGGGCCTTCAAGCAAAAATTCAGCCTATACCTTGAGGCCTCGGGTCTCAAAAGTGCCTCCGATGCACGGAAAATCTCCCTGCTACTGTCTACTGCGGGGGACCAGGCCATCCAAATCTTCAATTCGCTCACTTTCTCCGATGGTGAGGACAAGGCAAAGTTCCAGACTGTCCTCGCAAAATTCGACAGTCACTGCGAGGTCGAGACAAACAAAAGCCTCGAGCGTTACGTATTCCAGCCGCGCCTTCAGGGTAAGGACGAGCCTTTTCAGTCTTTTCTCACTCATCTTCGCATTCTAGCGCAATCCTGCAACTACGGTGACACCGCTGACTCCCTCATCAGGGATCAGATCATGTTTGGCGTCCACTCCTAAAAATAAAAAATATGACCTTGCCAGTGGCCATCGAGACATGCAAAGCCCACGAACTGACAAAAAGTCGCTATTCCCGCCTGAAGTTGGCAGAGCAGGACCAACTCGCCTCCCACGAGGCTGAAAGTATACAGGCCATCGCCCGAATGCAGGGCCTGAGCATCGATGAAGGCGGCCATTTCGCGCATTTTCCAGGGCTCCCACGCATGCGCACCACGGTCGGGAAAACGAAGCAGCCGAAGACTACACCGCGAGCGGCGGCTGACCGCACTGCACAGGCGAGACGACGTACCCCAACTGCGGCACCGCCCATTTAAAGCAGCAATGCCCTGCAAGAGGCAGGCGATGTCTCAACTGCAAGAAGCTTGGCCATTATGCTGCTCTGTGCAGATCTGCACCTCCGACAGGGGGCCAGCGGTACCAGGTCCAACGAAAACGAGTTCGAAGTGTGCAGCAGTGGCTGCTGGACTTGGAACCGGATCCCATCACCGATCCAGAGGACGACTGCCCGGAGTCCACGTATCGAGTGGGCATCATCACCATGAATAACCATGCCTCCTCACTTTCACCAACACACACGCCCATCCTCAATGTGGATTATGCGGATGAGTGGGGTGCCACAGTACAGGTCAACAATTGTAGCATCCGGTTCAAGCTGGACACCGGTGCTTCAGCCAACCTAATATCCAAAGCAGATCTGGCTCGCATCCGGATGCAGCCAACCATTCTTCCACCGGCCTGCCAGTTGCTCTTCCACAATGGGAATGCCATCACGGCGCTAGGGTCCTGTCACCTGCAAGTATCCAACAGGGCCGTCAAGGTCACTTTGGGGTTTGAGATCGTCCAGCCCGGCAAGGCTTCTGTGCTGGGGGCCGAGCATGCAAGCTCCTCCAGCTAGTTCAGCGGGTACATGCCATGTCCTCAGCTGACAACACTCTGCAAGCCAACATTGAGGAGCTCCTACTGCAGTACCCGGATGTGTCCACAGGGATGGGCACGCTGCCCTACCGCTATAAAATTCTGCTCAGGCCTGATGCCACGCCTGTCATCCATGTGCCGCGCCGGGTGCCGGCGCCCCTCAAAGACCATCTGAAGGCACAACTACAGGATCTCCAGGGTCAAGGGATAATATCCAAGGTGACAGAACCAACTGACTGGGTCAGCTCGATGGTCTGCATCAAGAAGTCCTCGGGAGAACTGCGCATTTGCATCGATCCCAAGGATCTGAACCACAACATTATGAGGGAACACTATCCGACCACGAAGCGGGAGGAGCTGACGAGTGAAATGGCGCATGCCAAATATTTTACAAAGCTGGACGCATCGAAGGGCTTCTGGCAGATACAGCTGGATGTGTCCAGCCGGAAGCTATGCACCTTTAACACTCCCTTCGGGGGATATTGCTACAACACATTTGCCATTGTGTCGGCCTCCAAAATCTTTCATCGAATAATGGAGCAAATGCTCGAGGGCATTGACGGTGTACGGGTCCAAGTTGAAGATGTCATCATCTGGTCCCCGACCCCAGAGGAACATGTTGCCCGTCTGCAGCAGGTCTTCAGGCGCATACATGCCAACGGCCTGAAGCTCAACAAAACTAAATGCTCCTTTGGCAGGTCGTCAATTAAATTTCTGGGCGATCTGATCTCACAACAGGGCGTGCAGCTGGACTCAGACAAAGTCCAGGCAATTAACACGATGAAGACCCCAGAGGACAAGAAGGCAGTCCTCCGCTTCTTGGGGATGGTGAACTTTCTGGGGAAGTTCATTCCCAATCTCGCGTCCCACACCACGGCCCACAGACACCTTGTGAAAAAGTCCACCCCTTTCCAGTGGCTGCCCGCACATCAAGAAGAGTGGCTTGAGTTGAAAGCAAAGCTAACCACCGCTTCTGTTCTAGACTTCTTTGACCCAGCAAGGGAGACCAAGATCTCCACAGACACCAGCCAGGACGGCATTGGGGCGGTGCTCCTGCAGAAGGATGACACCTCTGATGCGCGATCAATAACTCCAGAAGCGAGATTGGAGACAATTGAAGGCTTTATTACACTAGATGTTTCCCCTAGCAGCGCGGGTACAGAAGGCAGCTGCTGGGGAGACACGGGCTCTTATACTCCGCCTTAATGGGTGGAACCAGCAGGCAGGCTTAACCAATGAAAACAGTACCTCCTACACCAATGGTCTTACAGCATTACAGGGTACCGCAATACCTCTAATACCGACTACCACATTCACCCCCTGTTAAAAAAAGAGTCCGGAGGGGGTGGTGGCCTCGCATTACACAGTGGTAGAGGTTAAGGTTATGGAGGTACCCAGTATACATCACTACGGTGGTTTTGCCTCGTTACATCGCAACTATTTACAAAATTTATTTACAGTTCAGAATGAAGCAATTAGGCGATCGGGGGACCTGGTCGTCCTCTGCGATCGTCGTAGCTTCGATGGTGATGCAGGCGCCGGCTCGGGCATCTGTGGCTCCGGGAGCGTGGCTTCGGCTTCTTCGGCAGCTTCATCACCCCTAGACGGGACCATGTGGGAGGACCAATCTACCTGGGTAGGGGGCGGCTGTGGGGTGCGCCGGTGGGAGAGAGGGTGGGATTGGTGGTGGGGGTGTGTGTGGGGATCCAGCGGGTGCCAGGTCCCGTAGGGAGACCGTATCCTGTTGGCCGTCGGGGTACGCCACGAAGGTGTACTGAGGGTTAGCGTGGAGGAGATGGACCCTCTCGACCAATGGGTCCGATTTGTGTGCCCGCACATGTTTGCGGAGCAGGATGGGTCCAGGGCTGCCAGCCAGGTTGGGAGCGAGGTCCCGGAGGAGGACTTCCTAGGGAAGACAAGGAGACGTTCGTGAGGTGCTTGGTTGGTCGTGGTACACAGCAGTGACCGGATGGAGTGGAGGGCATCCGGGAGGACCTCCTGCCAGCGGGAGACTGGGAGATTCCTGGACCGTAGGGCCAGTAGGACTGTCTTCCAGACCGTTCCGTTCTCCCTCTCTACCTGTCCGTTTCCCCGGGGGTTGTAACTGGTCGTCCTGCTCGAGGCAATGCTCTTGCTGAGCAGGAATTGACACAGTTCGTCGCTCATAAAGAAGGACCCCTATCGCTGTGTATGTAGGCGGGGAAACCGAACAGCGTTAAGATACTGTGGAGGGCTTTTATGACGGTGGCTGCGGTCATGTCGGGGCAGGGGATGGCAAATGGGAACCGGGAGTACTCGTCAATCACGATCAGGAAGTATGTGTTGCGGTCGGTGGAGGGGAGGTGCCCTTTGAAGTCCATACTGAGGCGTTCAAAGGGACAAGAAGCCTTTACCAGGTGCGCTTTCTCTGGCCTGTAGAAGTGCCGCTTGCACTCCTTGCAGATTTGACAGTTCCTGGTGGCGGTCCTGACCTCCTCGATGGAGTAGGGCAGGTTGCGGGTTTTAATGAAATGGAAGAATTGAGTGACCCCCGGGTGGCAGCGATCCTTGTGGAGGGCTCGGAGATGGTCCACTTGTGTGTTGGCACATGTGCCGCGGTATAGGAGGCTCGTTTAGCTTCCCGGAACGTTATAAGATCTCATAGTTGAAGGTGGAGCGTTTGATCCTCCACCGTAAGATCTTGTCGTTCTTTATCTTACCCCGCTGTGCATTATCGAACATGAAGGCCACCGACCGTTAGTCAGTGAGGAGAGTGAATCTCCTGCCGGCCAGGTAATGCCTCCAGTGTCTCACAGCTTCTACTATGGCCTGGGCCTCCTTTTCGACTGAGGAGTGATGGATTTCTGAAGCGTGGAGGTTGCGTGAGAAGAAGGCCACGTGTCTGCCCGCTTGGTTGAGGGTGGCCGCCAGAGCTACGTTGGACACGTTGCTCTCGACTTGGAAGGGGAGGGACTCGTCGATGGCGTGCATCGTGGCCTTTGCGATGTCCGGTTTGATGCGGCTGAAGGCCTGGCGGGCCTCTGTCGACAGGGGAAAAACCATGGATTGGATTAGCGGGCGGGCCTTGTCCGCATAGTTAGGGGACCCACTGGGCATAATAAGAGAAAAATCGCAGGCAGCATTTCAGGGCCTTGGAGCAGTGAGGGAGGGGGAACTCCATGAGGGGGCGCATGTGTTCAGGGTCGGGGCCTATAACTCCATCATGCGCTACGTAGCCGAGGATGGCTAGACGGTCGGTGCTGAACACGCATTTATCCTTGTTATATGTGAGATTAAGGATTTTTGCGGTATGGAGGAATTTTCGGAGGTTGGTGTCATGGTCCTGCTGGTCGTGGCCGCAGATGGTGACATTATCGAGGTACGGAAACGTGGCCCGCAAACCGTACCGGTCAACCATTCGGTCCATCTCTCGTTGGAAGACCGAGACTCCATTAGTGACACCGAAGGGAACACTTAGGAAGTGGTAGAGCCGCCCATCTGCTTCGAAAGCAGTGTGTTTGCGGTCACTAGGGCGGATGGGGAGCTGGTGGTAGGCGGACTTCAGATCCACTGTGGAAAAGACCTTGTATTGTGCGATCCTGTTGACCAGATCGGATATGCGGGGGAGAGGGTGCGCGTCAAGCTGCGTGTACCTGTTGATGGTCTGGCTATAATCGATGACCATCCTATGCTTCTCCCCGGTCTTTACAACCACTACTTGAGCTCTCCAGCAACTGTTGCTAGCCTCAATGACACCTTCCCTCAGTAATCGCTGGACCTCTGACCTAATAAAGGTCCGGTCCTGGGCACTGTACCGTCTGCTCCTGGTGGCGACAGGTTTGTAATCCGGGGTGAGGTTCGCAAACAGGGAAGGCGTATAGACCTTGTGGGTCACGAGGCTGCAGACAGTGAGGGGGAGTATCGGGCTGCCGAATTTAAAGGTTAAGCTTTGGAGGTTGCATTGAAAATCTAACCCTAGGAGTGTGGCAGCGCAGAGGTGGGGAAGGACGTAGAGCCGGTAATTTTTTAACTCCCTTCCCTGGACCGTGAGGTTCGCTATGCAGAACCCCTTGATCTCCACTGAATGAGACCCGGAGGCCAGGGAGATTTTTTGGTTAACTGGTTGAACGGGGAGAAAACAGCGCCTTACCGTGTTGTGGTGTATGAAGCACTCCGTGCTCCCAGAGTCGATCAGACAGGATGTTTCATGCCCATTGATGAGCACGGTCGTTGTTGCAGTCGAGAGTGTTCGGGGCCGAGACTGGTCCAGGGTCACCGAGGCTAGTCATGGCAGAAGTTGGATGTTCTCCTCGGGCGGTGTGTGGTCATCCGAGTCAGGGTCCTGAGAGTCCAGCCAAGATGGCGGCGCCCACTGGTCGCATATGGCTGGGGGTGCACAAGATGGCGGCGCCCATCCATCACATGTGGTGTCCGAGAGACAAGATGACGGCGCCCGGAGGCCACACGTGGCCCTGAGGAGGAGGATGGTGGTGCCCGCTGGCTGCACGTGGCCCGTGGAGAAGGTTCTGGTGGCGGTCCCGATTCACCTCCGGAGACCACAGTGACCGCCCGGGCCTGGCATACCGCCACAACATGGCCCTTTTTGCCGCATCCTTTGCAGAGGGATGAGCAGGCCGGACAGCGCTGTCGGGGGTGCTTGGCTTGCCCGCAAAAATAGCAGCGGTGCCCCCCCGGGGTTGCCTGGCAGTCTCGCAGCACAAGTATGTGGGGGGATGGGGGATGCATCGGAGTCGGTCGCGGGGGGGTTCCATGCTGCCCAAGGGGCTGCCGCGCGGTCGGGTCGTAAGCGCGGGTGTTTCGGGAGGCCACATCCAGGGAGCTAGCAAGGGCCTGTGCCTCCTTGAGGCCGAGTGTCTCTTTCTCCAGCAATCGCTGGCGGATTTGGGAGGACAGCATACCTGCAACAAATGCGTCCCGGATCAAAAGTTCTGTGTGGTCGCTGTCCGAAACTTGCGGGCAGTTACAGTTCCTCCCCAACACCAGGAGCGCACTGTAGAACTCCTCCAGCGATTCCCCAGGGATTTGTCGCCTCGTCGCTAGTAGATGCCGGGCGTAGACCTGGTTTACAGGGCGAATATAGTGTCCTTTCAGCGGATTCATTGTGGCCTCAAATTCGTCCGCGTCCTCGATGAGAGTGTAGATCTCTGGGCTCACCCTCGAGTGCAGAACTTGTATTTTCTGGTCCTCAGTGGGTGTAATTGTGGCCGTCCTGAGATATCCATTGAAACACGCCAGCCAGTGCTTGAAGGTTGCCGCTGTGTTTGCCGCGTGGGGGCTGAGTTGCAGACACTCCGGCTTGATTCGGAGCTCCATTCTTTAAAATCTAGTGTAATAAATTGATGCTCGATCAATAACTCCAGAAGCGAGATTGGAGACAATTGATGTTTCACACAGAAGCGCGGGTACAGAAGGCAGCTGCTGGGGAGACATTGGCTCTTATACGCCGCCTTATTGGGCGGAACCAGCAGGCAGGCTTAACCAGTGAAAACAGTACCTGCTACACCAATGGTCTTACAGCATTAGAGGGTACTGTAATACCTCTGATACCGACTACCATAACCTCGTCCTGGGCTCCAGTGGCCTACGTGTCCAGGGCCATGACGCCCACTGAGCAACGCTATGCTCAAATTAAGAAAGAATGCCTGGGCCTGCTCACTGGCATCGTGAAATTCCACGATTACGTGTATGATCTCCCGACCTTTACCGTGGAGACGGACCACAGACCCCTGGTGCACATTATACACAAGGACTTAAATGACATGACACCCAGGCTCCAGCGCATTCTCCTTCGGCTCCGCGGGTATGATTTTGAGCTGATTTATACACCTGGGAAGGAGCTAATCATCGCGGATGCCCTTTCCCATGCCATCACCTCACCATGTGAGCAGGTAGACTTCATGCACAACATCGAGGTGCAAGTGAAACTGTGTGCCAGCCCCCTCCCGACATCCGATGACCGGCTCGGCATCATCCGGGAGGAGACCGCCAAGGAGCCTCTGCTGCAGCGGGTCATACATCACCTCACGAATGGCTGGCAGAAAGGGCAATGTCCCCAATACTATAATGTAAAGGATGACCTAACTGTTGTCAAGGGGATCCTTCTGAAATTGGATCGCATCGTCATCCTGTGCAGCCTCCAGAGCTTGGTGCTCACGCAGATACACGAGGGACAACTCGGCATTGAGAAGTGTAGGAGCAGGGCCTGGCAAGCTGTCTATTGGCCCGGCATCAATGAGGACATCTCAAATATGGTCCTCAACTGCGTGACATGTCAGCGGTTCCTGCCTGCTCAGCCCAAAGAGATGCTCCACCAGCATGAGCTCGTGATCTCTCCGTGGTCTAAAGTGGGTGTGGACCTCTTTCACGTCAACGGGCGTGACTACGTCCTGATAATTGATTACTTCTCCAGTTACCCTGAGGTAATGAAACTATCGGACCTAACATCCTGGACCGTAATATGGGCCTGCAAAGAGGCATTCGCCAGGCATGGAATTCCGCTCACGGTCATGAGCGACAACGGTCCCTGTTTCTTCAGTCAAGAATGGACCAACTGTGCAAAGCAATACCACTTCGAGCCCGCATTACCCACAATCTAATGGGAAGGTCAAAAAAGGGGTCCACGTCGTGAAGCAAATGCTCTGCAAGACTGCGGACTCAGCTTCGGACTTCAATCTCGCTCTTCTGGCATACAGGGCAACCCCTTTGTCCAATGGGTTATCTCCGGCTCATCTCCTAATGAATCGTAACCAGCGGACGACTGTCCCGGCCATTCATGTACCTGACCTGGATCACCTTCCAGTGTTGCAAAAGATGCAGCAGATCAGAACCAGGCCAATGATCACATATGATGCTCACGCTATGGAACTGCCGCTCCTCTCTCCGAAGGACACTGTTTGCATTCGGTTGCCTGGTGGCGGCCGGTCAGCTCCTGCTGTTGTGGTTCGACAGGCTGCTCACAGGTCGTTCGTGGCTCACATGGTGGATGGATCGATTGTAAGGCACAACAGAAGGGCGTTACGTAAACTTGCATGCCCAGTACCGGTTCTCACTTTCCCAGATGTCACTTTGCCCGACCCGGACACCTCGCTCCATGAGGCCACGAGCCTGGCTGCATGCCAACCGGTCAAGACACCATCATCTCTGCCTCCACCTGTCAGGCGGTCCACGAGAATCCGTTGACAGCCTCAACGATTGGACTTATAAATAATTCCCTGTATATACGATGTTATGTTTCTGCACACTAGACACCTTACATGTACATATCCATCTACTCACCAATTTTGTATATAGTTACTCTTGTAAATATGTTGTTTCTGCTCTAAGCAGCTGACAACATTTTTTTTTTAAAGGAGGGATGTCATAATATGCACCCATGCACATCATGAGGTAAAAGCAGGCAGTGACAGACACCCAGGTGAGCCAATCAATGTATAGAACAGAACACGACCAATCACAAGACAGGACACCAGAAGGGGACTTACACCTATAAAACACACGAGGCATCAGCACTCTGCCTCTTTCCACTGGTGATAGCTATAGTGATAGTCAGGGTGTACAAATCATTCAACACCTCCAACACGTGGATCAGAGCTCGCCTGGTCTAGATAGTTAGCTTTAATTTACTTAGGCTAGTAGAGAGTCAACCCATAGGCAACTGTGTGTTTTGTTGCTAGAGTTCAATAAATCTTTTATTGAACCAACGTCTTCGTTTGGTGTATACTTGATCAGTTAATTGCATCGTGTGCAATTCGTGTTACCCTAGGGTGAACAACACAACAAGGTGAACGTGCAATTTTCTGGATGTAATTTAGAAGAATTATCCCATTCAGTTATAACCACTGTTCAGTCAAATGAAATCCCCAGCTTCTCAGCACCAGACTAAATGGCACCTAAATCAGTTTGGACAGAGCCGTGTGATGTAATATTTACATTTTAAAAAAACATATATTTGCTATATTATGCTTGGTTGGTTGGGGAGACTCCACCATAAGATGGTTTTACAGATTAACAGAGATAAAAGGGCCATTGATAGGACCTGAGATTCTGCCTTGTATAATTGAAGAAAATTGTGCCTTGGAATGAAGGTTCGCCTTCTGAAGGGTATGCTGGAATCTTGCATTTCAAAAATAGTCACTTGGCCTTCTACACACCACTGTGACAAAGAACTGAGACAATGCCATACACTTAACCCAAAAGATAAAGAAATAGCAAAAATAGTCACTCTGTCCCACATTTCTTGTAATTGGTACATTCTAATCGATGGATGCCTCTCTGGAGGATGGGCAAGGTATGGAGAGACTGGAAAAGAGAAGGAAAGATTTAAAATGGTTAACAAGAACAATTGAATAAAAGACCCCATCCTGACTTCTTCTACTTACTAAGGCTGGTTTGACTCCTCACATAGTGCCTGCCCTTCTCTATTGGCTGCTATTTCTGTCCATTTAGCCAAGATTAATTGCTCTCAGTTAAAATCAGGAGGGCTCTTCACTTGCTCAGATTCAATTAAGAAGGCAAACTGCAGAATAACCTGGGTAGAAACCACAGGCGAACGAGCCGCTGAGGGCGATGGTGATGCGGTTCCATTGATTCCTTGACGGAGAAGATTTTGCGGTGGACCAGGCAGATGAGGAGGTGCACCTGGGAAGGTAATGAGCTCCGGGTGTATCAGGACCTGGGAGCGGAACTGGCGAAGAAGAGAGCCGGGTTCAACCGAGCGAAGGCTGCCCTCTTTAAGAAAGTAAGAAGTCTTACAACACCAAATTAAAGTCCAACAGGTTTGTTTCGATGTCACTAGCTTTCGGAGCGCTGCTCCTTCCTCAGGTGAATGAAGAGGTATCACCCCAGTCCAACGCCGGCATCTCCACATCATGGCCTCTTTAAGAAAGGGGTGAAGTTTGGGATGCTTTATCTGGCCCACCTCTGGGTGACGTACAACGGCCGTGAACATTATTTTGGGACACCAGAGGAGGCAATGGAGTTTCCAAGAGACAATGACTGGCAGGAGAGGGAAGACATTGAACTGTGGAGGAAATGTGAGAAGATGTTGGCTCTCAGGAACCAGGCAGGGGGTTAGACTTCTCCCAATTACTCTAAAAGCTCTGGTATACATGGGGGAGGTGTCAATAGCCTGTTCTGAACCCTCATCAAAGACAAAAGATTGTTAAGAGAACAGTTAACAAATAATATATTTGATACATGGGATTTGTATAAAACAATTCAATGAAAATGCCAATTTTGCAAATTCCAGTTCTCTTCCTGCACCTAGTGGTCACTAGGTCAGCATTACTCACCTGTGGTCTGAGATCCAGACATGATACTTGGGTGGGTGTAATAGCATCAGCTGCCGCCACCTCCCCAATGACACCGCCTGTGCACAGAATCATACTTAGTACGGATATTCCCTAAAGGAGGTGTCGGGGGGCTCTCACTGACCCTCTAGCTGAAGTGTGAGACCCTCATCATCTCACTTAAATACTGCCCATTGTCTGCTGTTTTTTTCTACACACATCCTAACAGAACTCTCTAATATTCACAAGCTAAATATTATTTCTGTGAACATACCACTGGTTAATGTTAAACCACAAGAACCTTTATTGATTTGGTGCTTTTAACACAATAAAACATTCCAAAGTGCTTGACAGGTGGGTTAGAAAACAAAATATGACACCGTCACCTAAGGGGATTTTAGGGCAAATGACCAAAAGCTGGGTCAAAAAGGTAGGTTTTGAGGAATAAAAATGGAAAATGCTGGAAATACTCTGCAGATTGGACGGCATCTGCGGCAAGAGAAACAGAAGTTTCAGATCAATGACCTTTCAACAGAAATGACAAAAGGTCATAGACTTGAAATATGGGGCAGGACCCGTGGGGGTGAGGGCAGTGGGGGGGGGGGGGGTGGAATGCAGAGTCGGGAGGGCACAGTGGTTAGCACTGTTGCTTCACAGCGCCAGGCACTCAGGTTCGATTTCCAGCTTGGGTCATTGTGTGGATCAGCACGTTCTCCCCGTGCCTGTGTGCGTTTACGCTGGGTGCTCGGTTTCCTCCCACAAGTTCTGAAAGGTGTGCTGTTATGTGAATTGGACATTCTGAATTCTCCCTGTGTACCCGAACAGGTGCCGGAGTGTGGTGACTAGGGGATTTTACAGTAACTTCATTGCAGTGTAAGCCTATTTGTGCCAATAATAAAAAAATAATTCACATCACTGGCCAGCATGTTGATTTACTGGCTCTGTCCCATCGCTGGGATTGGAGGTGTGGGTTCAGAGTTGACAGGGTTACCTGTTCGCAAGCAACGGGTAGCCAATTAACAGCAGTTAAAGCCCTATCAAGGCCAATTCAGAGGCCAACTAGAATTTTGAAGTCGGCCTCCAGGCCCCCTGAGGTATTATGATGGCATGGGGTACCGATCTAAACTTGAGGCTTTATTAACCATTAGTTAATAGTCCCCGCAAAGATAGACCGACTTGTCAGGCTTGAGGGTGGGAACTATTGGGGCAGCCCACTCTGCGAACTGCACTGGTCATATTATCCCGAGGCTCTCTAACTGCTTGAGTGCGATCTCTACTTTGATAAGTAAAGCATATGGGACTGGACGGGCCCTGAAATATTTTAGTAGGGCATCGATGTCCACATAAATCTTTGTCCTTGCTCCCTTTAGTCTACCAAGGCCTTCTTGGAATACCTTGGTGTATTTGCCAATGACCTTGTCCACAAGTTCGAAGTTAAAGAATTTGGTTAGTCCAAACGGATCCTCTGGAGCCAGTCTCTACCCAAGATGCTGTGTCCTCGTACCACTATGAGCAGGAGTAGGGTCATCTGCTGCCCATAGATATCTAACCAGGGTCAAAGTGGTCCCAATAATCTTCAATGGTTCCCCTGTATATGGGGCCAACCTGGCTCTGGTGGCTTGCTGGCCTCGGGGCAAGATGCCCATCTGGAGATGCCGGAAGGTCCGTTCCCCGACTATGGAGACGGCAGATCCCATATCCACCTCCATTTCCAGTGAATGGCCATTGACCAAGAGTGTTACTTTTATTGGGCAACCTTAGGGGTGATAAATCAGTTTAGCTGCATTATTCCTTCCTCTATGGGTTGATAGACTTGCAAGGCCAGTGTCTGAGTTAGCTTTGACTCCTGATTTAGGTGGAATGTGTACTGATGATTCTCGCTGACTTGCCTAGGTCGTGTCCTTTGGTCACACTTACAGCAACCTTGCGGCTGAAACATATATCCCTCCAGGGAGGCTTCCCTGGTATTTATAGTGTTATCCAGCCATCTTTTGAGATGCCAGAATGTCCTGCCTCAATGTTGATTTGGTGGTGGTTTCTCGGTGGTTTTATAGGTTTCTATGAGGTCCCCCTCATTCTTCTAAACCCTCGCGAATATAATCCTAACTGTCCCAATCTCTCCTCATACATCAGTCTCACCGTACAAAGTCTTAAAACACCAGGTTAAAGTCCAACAGGTTTGTTTCGATGTCACTAGCTTTCGGAGCGCTGCTCCTTCCTCAGGTGAATGAAGAGGTACCTCTTCATTCACCTGAGGAAGGAGCAGCGCTCCGAAAGCTAGTGACATCGAAACAAACCTGTTGGACTTTAACCTGGTGTTGTAAGACTTCGTACTGTGCTCACCCCAGTCCAATGCCGGCATCCCCACATCAGTCTCACCATCCCAGGAATCAGTCTGGCAAACCTTCGCTGCACCCGCTCTACAACAAGAACACCTTTCCTCAGAACAGGAGGCCAAAACTGCACACAATGGCCTACGTAGCTGGAATGCAGATTTTGTCTTCAATTAATATTGTTATTATGGGCGACACGGTGGTGCAGTGGTTAGCACTGCTGCCTACGACACTGAGGAACCGAGTTCGATCTCAGCCCCGGGTCACAGTCTGTGTGCAGTTTGCACGTTCTCCCCGTGTCTGCGTGAGTTTCACCCCCACAACCCAAAATTTAGAGTACTCAATTATTTTTTTTCCCAATTAAGGGGCAATTTAACATGGCCAATCCACCAACCTTGCACATCTTTGGGTTGTTGGGGTGAAACCTACACAGACATGGGGAGAATGTGCAAATTCCACACGGACAGTGACCCAAGGCCAGGATTCGAACCCGGGTCCTCAGCGCCACAGTCCCAGTGCGAACCATTGCGCCACATGCCCCCCTCCCCCCCAACCCAAAGATGTGCAGGGTAGGGGGTTTGGCAATGCTAAATTGCCTCCAAATTGGAAAAAAATAATAACCATTTTAGGTCTCTGACAATCTTCTGCAACAAAACTGTGCACACCCAGGATTGTGATCTGCGACCATTGCATTCTACAATGTAAGGCAAACGTAGATCAGGCAATTGACCAGCGAAGCACAAAGTTTTACCTTCAATTAAAAAATCAACACAGTCAAGCATTAAGTACAGTCATCCTTACATGCTTCTATTCCAGCTATCGAGTCAATATTTGATCAACTGTTGTCATGGCAACCACTTCCTCTACACTCCTGGACAGGCAGTCAGGACCCACTCTCTATAGCATTAATTCAATTAGTCTGGTGTAATTTGCAAATAATGGAACTCCTTCACTAAAGTAGATTCCACAAGCAACTAAGGAAAAGTAAGGCTTTGATTCATTGTGCACTTAACTTCATTATTTGTCCTGCAATTAGACATCTTCCACTCGGTGTTGTGATGAACCAGCTGTGTTCTTCGGTCACTTAAAAAATTACAGAATTTTCTGCTCGAATTCCCTCTTTTGATAACTGCAAACAAGGCTGATTAGAAAAGCATATAGTAGAATTAACAAAACACTGGCTCTTGGGAGGATGTTTCTGTGTATATTAGGTGAGTGATGTTTTTTCTTCAATTACTTAACATTACCATTGTCTATTTACAGTTTAGCAGTTGTTTGATAACCCCCTTAACAGCTCAAGAAGTGATTTTTTAGCTTTCAAAATGCTTTCTACGAGTTACTAATCCACCACAGCTATTAATTGGAAATCTTTACGCAAATTAAATGGCAACTTACAATCTAAACAGCATTTTTACAAAACAAAGCATCCCAAGGCAACTTACGAGGGAAGTGACGAGCATTAGGAAGTAGGAATTAAAGGGAGCTTTTGGAAGGTTTATGAACTCAGTTCTAGAACACAAAGATAGCTGTGAGGTCATGCATTTTGGCTGGAAAAATGGGACGGCAACTTATCATCTAAATGGGGAGAGACTATGGGGTGCTCCGTTGCAGTGGATCTGGGGGTCCTTGTTCATGAGTCACAGAAAACTAGCATGTAGGTTCATTAGATAATAAAGAAAGCAAATGGAATGTTGGCATTTATAGGAATGGAATATCAAGGTAAGGAAGTGTTGTTGCAACGGAACAAAGCATTGGTGAGACCGCACCTGGAGTATTGGGCACAGTTTTGGTCCCCTTATTTGAGGAATGATGTAGTGGCATTGGAGACAGTTCAGAGGAGGTTCAGTAGATTGATTCCAGAGATGAGGGGTTTGTCCGATGAGGAGAGATTGAACAGTTTAGGCCCATACTCTCTCGAGTTTAGAAGAATGAGGGGAGATCAAATTGAGCAATATAAGATGATAAAAGGTTTGGATAAAGTAGACGTGGAGTGGATGCTTCCTCTCGTGGGGCATTCTAGAATGAGAGGTCATAGTCTTAGATTAAGAGGTAGAAAATTTAAAACAGAGTTGAGGAGAAACTACTTCTCCCAAAGGGTTGTGAATCTGTGGAATCCGCTACCCCAGAGTGTGGTGATGCTTGGACAGTGAGTAAATTTAAGGAGTTAGACAGATCTTTAATTGGTAATGGGTTGAAGGGTTATTGCAGAGTGGGAAGGACAATGGAGTTAAGGCCAGAATGAGATCAGCAATGATCGAATGGCGGAGCAGACCAGATGGGCCAAATGGCCTAATTCTGCTCCTATATCTTATAAACGACCATGAAGATAAAAGGGTTGGGGGCATGGAGTTGCTCAACAGAGCAAAATTAGAAGAGTGGATGGTTTTGTTGGACAGGGATAGATCAGTTGAATAGGCAGAATGGAGCAAAACCATTTGTGGTAAACCACTGTGTTCTGATATTAGGGGTTGTACGGTAGAACCTGCACTACAGGTTCACCTGAGCCTCTGCATGCTAGCTACGCCCAGGAGCCGGGTTATAAATATGCGTGGCCTCCAGCTCGCAGCCATTTCGTCAGCTGCTGTAGGAGGCCACACATCCGATACTAATAAAGCCTCAGTTTGAATTCAACTTCGCCTCCTGTCAAATTGATCGTGCCTCAATTTATTAGTATCAGATTCAGAAGATGGACCTCCGGATTAAACCAGATCGACTGCAGCTGGATCCACACGCAAGCGATGCCAGAAAGGACTTTCAGCACTGGCTAGCTTGTTTTGAAGCGCCCTCTCTTTGCCTTCCCCAGGAAGGCAAAAACGTCTCTTTGCCTTCCCCAGGAAGTCCTCCTCCGGGGTTTCGCTCCCAACGTGGCTGGCAGCTCCAGGACCCGTTCTCCTCTGCAAGCACGTGCAGCTCCACTAGGCGGACCCGTTGGTTGAGAGGGTACAGCTACTCCACGCAAACCCGCGGTACGCCTACGTAGCGTACCCCAACGGCCGCCAAGACACAGTCTCCCTCAGGGACCTGGCACCAGCTGGGTCCCCACACACACCCCACTCTGCCCCAGCGCCACCCTCCCTTCCCCCAGCGCACCCCACCACAGTCCCCGCTCCAGGACAATCCGTTCCCCCCTTGGTCCCACCTGGGGATGAAGAGGATGCCGACATGCTCCTGGAGTCACCGACGACCGAGCCGACGCCTGACCCGCCACCAGCACTGCGGCGCTCTCAACGACGGATCAAGGCGCCCGACCGTCTAAATTTGTAACCTTCTCTGAAATTTTAATGACAACCTGTCTGTAAATAGTTTTCCACCACTCCCGCTGGACTCATTTTTAACAGGGGTGAATGTGGTAGTCACCACTGTTGTATTATATTGTATATACTGCATTGCATACGAGGGTATTATGGTAAGGCCCTTGTACTACAGGTACGGGGGTAGATCCCTGCCTGCTGGCTCTGCCCAGTAGGCGGAGTATAAATGTGTGTGCTCTCCGAACTGCAGCCATTTCGGCAGCAGCTGCAGGAGGCCACACATCTCTGCGTAATAAAGCCTCGATTACTCTCTATTCTCGTCTCGGCGTAATTGATAGTGCATCAGCAGGTCAAAAGCATCTCGCCTGGCAGTCTCTTTAAAAGTGTTGATGATGGCTCCCTCTTGCAAGTTCAGCGGTGTTCAAGCGAGGACGGTAACAGGACCTTTGAGACCCTAAATGTTAAGTCGGGTGTCTAATCAACAGTGTTGCCTGATGTTTTGATTTGCCCAATCTGCAAGCTTCTGGTGCATACATGCTGATTGGTGGGAGCTGTGCCACAAGACACAATGCCATCTTAATCCTCTTCAGGTTCCTGTACCAAAACCAAGATGAATTTTGTGGCCATTGACTTTAAATCCTTCAGCTTGTTTTTAAATCCCTTTAATGGTGAGGCACGATCAATTTGGCTGGAGACGAAGTTGAATTCAAACTGAGGCTTTATTAGTATCAGATGTGTGGCCTCCTACAGCAGCTGGCAAAATGGCAGCGAGCTGGAGGCCACGCATATTTATAACCCGGCTCCTGGGCGGAGCTAGCATGCAGGGGCCCAGGTGAACCTGTAGTGCAGGTTCTACCGTACAACCCCTAATATCAGAACACAGTGGTTTACCACATTCACCCCCTGTTAAAATTGAGTCCGGAGGGGGTGGTGGATAACTATATACAATTAGCAATCTTTAATATTTACAGGACAGTGAAAAAGAAAATGTCTCTGGTCATCCGGCGGGCCGGTCAGAGGTTCAGCTGGTCCGGCGCCTTGATCGTCCTCTGAGATCGACGAAGTGGAGCCGGCGATGTTGGTGCTGTTGTGGTCGAAGTTGACTCCGGGAGCGTGCTGAAATCCTCTTCATCAACTGGGGTGGGCAGGGGGAGGATGGACGGTCCTAGGGGGGGTGATGAGGGCAGTGGGGGAGGGGAGGGTGGCGCCGGGGGTGGTGTGGGGGTGGAACCTGCTGGTGCCAGGTCCCTGAGGTAGACGGTATCCTGGCGGCCGTCGGGGAACGCCACGTAGGCGTACTGTGGGTTTGCGTGGTGCAGGTGCACCCTTTCCATCAACGGATCTGCCTTGTGCAGCCGCACATGTTTATGGAGAAGCACGGTTCCCGGAGCTGTGAGCCAAGTTGGGAGTGATACCCCGGATGTGGCCTTCCTGGGGAAGGCAAAAAGACGTTCGTGCAGAGTACTGTTAGGAGCCGTGCAGAGTAGTGAGCGAATGGAATGTAGTGCATCAGGGAGGACCTCTTGCCAGCGGGAGGCTGGGAGATTTCTGGACTGCAGGGGCCAGCTGGACGGCCCTCCATACCGTCCCATTCTCCCTTTCTACCTGTCCGTTTCCCCGGGGGTTGTAGCTCGTCGTTCTGCTGGAGGCGATACCCCTGCTGAGCAGGAACTGACGTAGCTCATCACTCATGAATGAGGATCCCCTGTCACTGTGGATGTAGGCGGGGAAACTGAACAGAGTGAAGATAGAATTAAGGGCTTTAATGACGGGGGCAGACGTCATGTCGGGGCATGGGATGGCGAAGGGAAAACGGGAGTATTCATCGACCACACTGGGGAAATATGTGTGTCGATCGGAGGAGGGGCGGGGGCCTTTGAAATCCACGCTGAGGCATTCAAAGGGGCGGGAGGCCTTCACCAGGTGCGCGCGACCCGGCCGGTAGAAGTGCGGTTTGCACTCCACACAGACCTGGCAGTCCTTGGTGATCGTCCTTACTTCCTCGACGGAGTAGGGCAAAATTTGTGCCTTAATGATGTGGTACAAGTGACCCCGAGGTGACAAAGGCTGTCGTGCAGGTTCCGGAGTTGGTCTACCTGTGCGCTGGCACATGTACCTCGGGACAGGGCATCGGGGGGCTCGTTGAGCTTACCGGGGCGATACAAAATCTCATAATTAAAGGTGGAAAGCTCGATCCTCCACCGCAAGATTTTATCATTTTTGATCTTGCCCCGCTGTGTGTAGTTGAACATGAAGGCTACCAACCGTTGGTCAGTGAGGAGCGTGAATCTCCTGCCGTCCAGGTAATGCCTCCAATGTCGCACAGCCTCAACGATAGCCTGGGCCTCCTTTTCGACGGAGGAGTGCCGAATTTCGGAGGCATGGAGGGTGCGGGAAAAGAATGCCATGGGCCTGCCTGCCTGGTTGAGGGTGGCGGCCAGAGCGACATCTGATGCATCGCTCTCGACTTGGAAGGGGAGCGTGTCGCCGACGGCGTGCATCGCGGCCTTGGCGATGTCGGCCTTGATACGATTGAAGGCCTTGTGAGCCTCAGTGGAAAATCGATGGAGTGGATGAGTGGGCGGGCCTTGTCTGCATAGTTAGGGACCCACTGGGTGTAGTACGAAAAGAACGCCAGGCAACATTTGAGGGCCTTGGGGCAGTGGGGAAGGGGGAGATCCATGAGGGGGCACATGCGATCTGGGTCGGGCCCTAGAACTCAGTTCTGAATCACATAGCCGAGGATGGCTAATCGGTTCGTGCTGAACACACACGTCTCCTTGTTATAGGTTTGGTTGAGGAGTTTGGCAGTGTGGAGAAATTTGGAAAGGTTAGCGTCGTGGTCCTGCTGGTCGTGGCCGCAGATTGTGACGTTATCCAGCTACGGGAAAGTGGCCCGCAGTCCGTACCGGTCAACCATTCGGCCCATCTCCCGTTGGAAGATCGAGACCCCGTTAGTGACGCAGAAGGGAACCCTAAGGAAATGGTAAAGGCGGCCGTCCGCTTCAAACGAAGTGTACGGGTGGTCCGCCTTGCAAATGGGGAGCTGGTGGTAGGCAGATTTCAGGTCCACTGTCAAGGAGACCCGATACTGTGCAATCTGATTGACCATATCAGATATGCGTGGGAGGGGGTACGAGCGAGCTGCGTGTACCGATTGATGGTCTGACTGTAGTCAATGACCATCCTGTTTTTCTGCCCCGTTTTCACCACTACCCCTTGGGCTCCCCAGGGGCTGTTGCTGGCCTCGATGATACCTTCCCGCAGCAGCCGCTGGACCTCAGACCTGATGAAGGTCCTGTTCTGGGCGCTGTACCATCTGCTCCTGGTGGCGACGGGTTTGCAATCCGGGGTGAGGTTTGCAAACAGAGAAGGCGGGTCGACCTTGAAGGGCCGTGAGGCCGCATACAATAAGGGGTGGTAAGGGCCCCCCAAATTTCAGGTTTAGGCTCTGGCGGTTGCACGGGAAGTCCAGGCCGATGAGCAAGGCAGCGCAGAGGTTGGGGAGGACGTAGAGCCGGAAGCCGCTGAACCCTACGCCCTGGATGGTGAGGGCGGCGATGCAGTACCCCCGGATCGCCACGGAGTGGGATCCGGAGGCCAGGGAGATTCTTTGTAAAATCTCTGTGTAATAAATTGATGCACTATCAATTAAAACGAGACGAGAATAGAGAGTAATCGAGGCTTTATTACACAGAGATGTGTGGCCTCCTGCAGCTGCTGCCAAAATGGCTGCAGTTCGGAGAGCACACACATTTATACTCTTCAGGTATTTGGATAATTGGAGCGCATTCTGGGGAAGGTGGGACCTGTACAAGCAGGACGGGTTGCATCTGAACCAGAGGGGCACCAATATCCTGGGAGGGAGGTTTTCT
This sequence comes from Scyliorhinus torazame, assembly GCF_047496885.1. Taxonomy (NCBI): domain Eukaryota; kingdom Metazoa; phylum Chordata; class Chondrichthyes; order Carcharhiniformes; family Scyliorhinidae; genus Scyliorhinus; species Scyliorhinus torazame. The sequence continues at coordinate 131,425,995 of NC_092722.1, forward strand.
AGTACTCTTCGGGAGGGTTTAAACTAATTTGGCAGGGGAATGGGAACCGGATTTGTGGTCCAGCAACTAAGGTAGCCGATATTCAGGACGCCAAAGTGTGTAATGAGGCAGTGGGGAAGGGAACACTGACAAAGGAGAGTACTTGCAGGCACGGAGATGGGTTGAAGTGTGTATACTTCAACGCAAGAAGCATCAGGAATAAGGTGGGTGAACTTAAGGCATGGATCGGTACTTGGGACTACGATGTGGTGGCCATCACGGAAACTTGGATAGAAGAGGGGCAGAAATGGTTGTTGGAGGTCCCTGGTTATAGATGTTTCAATAAGATTAGGGAGGGTGGTAAAAGAGGTGGGGGGTGGCATTATTAATTAGAGATAGTATAACAGCTGCAGAAAGGCAGTTCGATGAGTATCACCCGATTGAGGTAGTATGGGTTGAAGTCAGAAATAGGAAAGGAGCAGTCACCTTGTTAGGAGTTTTCTATAGGCCCCCCAATAGTAGCAGAGATGTGGAGGAACAGATTGGGAAACAGATTTTGGAAAGGTGCAGAAGTCATAGGGTAGTAGTCATGGGCGACTTTAACTTCCCAAATATTGAGTGGAAACTCTTTAGATCAAATAGTTTGGATGGGGTGGTGTTTGTGCAGTGTGTCCAGGAAGCTTTTCTAACACAGTATGTAGATTGTCCGACCAGAGGAGGGGCAATATTGGATTTAGTACTGGGTAATGAGCCAGGGCAAGTGATAGATTTGTTAGTGGGGGAGCATTTTGGAGATAGTGACCACAATTCTGTGACTTTCACTTTAGTAATGGAGAGGGATAGGTACGTGCAACAGGGCAAGGTTTACAATTGGGGGAAGGGTAAATACGATGTTGTCAGACAAGAATTGAAGTGCATAAGTTGGGAACATAGGCTGGCAGGGAAGGACACAAGTGAAATGTGGAACTTGTTCAAGGAACAGGTGCTACGTGTCCTTGATATGTATGTCCCTGTCAGGCAGGGAAGAGATGGTCGAGTGAGGGAACCATGGTTGACAAGAGAGGTTGAATGTCTTGTTAAGAGGAAAAAGGTGACTTATGTAAGGCTGAGGAAACAAGGTTCAGACAGGGCATTGGAGGGATACAAGATAGCCAGGAGGGAACTGAAGAAAGGGATTAGGAGAGCTAAGAGAGGGCATGAACAATCTTTGGCGGGTAGGGTCAAGGAAAACCCCAAGGCCTTTTACACATATGTGAGGAATATGAGAATGACTAGAGCGAGGGTAGGTCCGATCAAGGACAGTAGCGGGAGATTGTGTATTGAGTCTGAAGAGATAGGAGAGGTCTTGAACGAGTACTTTTCTTCTGTATTTACAAATGAGAGGGGCGATATTGTTGGAGAGGACAGTGTGAAACAGACTGGTAAGCTCGAGGAAATACTTGTTAGGAAGGAAGATGTGTTGGGCATTTTGAAAAACTTGAGGATAGACAAGTCCCCCGGGCCTGACGGGATATATCCAAGGATTCTATGGGAAGCAAGAGATGAAATTGCAGAGCCGTTGGCAATGATCTTTTCATCCTCACTGTCAACAGGGGTGGTACCAGGGGATTGGAGAGTGGCGAATGTCGTGCCCCTGTTCAAAAAAGGGACTAGGGATAACCCTGGGAATTACAGGCCAGTTAGTCTTACTTCGGTGGTAGGCAAAGTAATGGAAAGGGTACTGAAGGATAGGATTTCTGAGCATCTGGAAAGACACTGCTTGATTAGGGATAGTCAGCACGGATTTGTGAGGGGTAGGTCTTGCCTTACAAATCTTATTGAATTCTTTGAGGAGGTGACCAAGCATGTGGATGAAGGTAAAGCAGTGGATGTAGTGTACATGGATTTTAGTAAGGCATTTGATAAAGTTCCCCATGGTAGGCTTATGCAGAAAGTAAGGAGGCATGTGGTAGTGGGAAATTTGGCCAGTTGGATAACGAACTGGCTAACCGATAGAAGTCAGAGAGTGGTGGTGGATGGCAAATATTCAGCCTGGAGCCCAGTTACCAGTGGCGTACCGCAGGGATCAGTTCTGGGTCCTCTGCTGTTTGTGATTTTCATTAATGACTTGGATGAGGGAGTTGAAGGGTGGGTCAGTAAATTTGCAGACGATACGAAGATTGGTGGAGTTGTGGATAGTAAGGAGGGCTGTTGTCGGCTGCAAAGAGACATAGATAGGATGCAGAGCTGGGCTGAGAAGTGGCAGATGGAGTTTAACACTGAAAAGTGTGAGGTTGTCCATTTTGGAAGGACAAATATGAATGCGGAATACAGGGTTAACGGTAGAGTTCTTGGCAATGTGGAGGAGCAGAGAGATCTTGGGGTCTATGTTCATACATCTTTGAAAGTTGCCACTCAAGTGGATAGAGCTGTGAAGAAGGCCTATGGTGTGCTCGCGTTCATTAACAGAGGGATTGAATTTAAGAGCCGTGAGGTGATGATGCAGCTGTACAAAACTTTGGTCAGGCCACATATGGAGTATTGTGTACAGTTTTGGTCGCCTCATTTTAGGAAGGATGTGGAAGCTTTGGAAAAGGTGCAAAGAAGATTTACCAGGATGTTGCCTGGAATGGAGAGTAGGTCTTACGAGGAAAGGTTGAGGGTGCTAGGCCTTTTCTCATTAGAACGGAGAAGGATGAGGGGCGACTTGATAGAGGTTTATAAGATGATCAGGGGAATATATAGAGTAGACAGTCAGAGACTTTTTCCCCGGGTGGAACAAACCATTACAAGTGGACATAAATTTAAGGTGAAAGGTGGAAGATATAGGAGGGATATCAGAGGTAGGTTCTTTACCCAGAGAGTAGTGGGGGCATGGAATGCACTGCCTGTGGAAGTAGTTGAGTCGGGAACATTAGGGACCTTCAAGCAGCTATTGGATAGGTACATGGATTAAGGTAAAATGATATAGTGTAGATTTATTTGTTCTCAAGGGCAGCACGGTAGCATTGTGGATAGCACAATTGCTTCACAGCTCCAGGGTCCCAGGTTCGATTCCGGCTTGGGTCACTGTCTGTGCGGAGTCTGCACGTCCTCCCCGTGTCTGCATGGGTTTCCTCCGGGTGCTCCGGTTTCCTCCCACAGTCCAAAGATGTGCGGGTTAGGTGAATTGGCCAATGATAAATTGCCCTTAATGTCCAAATTGCCCTTGGTGTTGGGTGGAGGTGTTGAGTTTGGGTAGGGTGCTCTTTCCAAGAGCTGGTGCAGACTCAAAGGGCCGAATGGCCTCCTTCTGCACTGTAAATTCAATGATAATCTATGATTAATCTAGGACAAAGGTTCGGCACAACATCGTGGGCCGAAGGGCCTGTTCTGTGCTGTATTTTCTATGTATGTTCTATGTTCTATGTACTCTGCCTACTGGGCAGAGCCAGCAGGCAGGGATCTACCCCCGTACCTGTAGTACAGGGGCCTTACCGTAATACCCTTGTATGCAGTGCAGTATATAATATACAATATAATACAACACTGGTGACCACCACACTTGCTACTTCAGTCAGTGGAGGTATTGTGTACTGTGTTGTTGGAGGAGACCAAGCTCTTTTGAGTCAGCAGGGAGAGGTGCTGGAACATTGCAAGGAGCTGCGTGGAGTTTGAAGGTCTCCGAGCAGAAAACCTGCCCTCAGTCAAGGGGCTACAGTTGCAGTCTCTCTTGGGCTGCAATACTAGAGATATGGGGCACAGACTGCAACAAGGGGAAAAAGGGCTCTCAACACACCTAGGATATTCTCCGACCCCTACTTCAGCCATGCTTCTTGAAGGAGGTGGTGAACTTAACTGTGCTGCCTCCTCCAACCTGACCAGAGGAGTAGAGCAAGAATTACAGTCAGTAGCTGCCAGCTCTACCTTCTCCCCCAATTTCTACACCTCAGAAATCAGCCAGATTGGAGCAGTGACATCTTCAGCATCACTGTGCATTGCTGCTTCAGGGAGGCACTGAGATTCTGTACATCAGCAGAAGGGACTTCATGGTTCTCTCTGTAACCAGAGAGAAGCAGTATGAGCAGGCCTGTGTGCCTGTCATGGTGGTGGGATTCCCCATGGAGCAGGGAGCCTTTGACAGCATGCATGGCAAGTGGGCACCACATCTCAACAGGGAGCTGTATTGAAATTGCAAAGGGATCCATTCCCTGAATAAACAACACAAGCACAAAACACCAGGTGGGATTTTCCAGTCCTGCTGACAGCACATCCCCACCACGGGTTTCCTGGCAGCGTGGGGTGGATTCAAAGGGAAATCCCATTGACAACAGCGGGACCAGAAAGTCCCGCCGCCAGCCACTGAGAAACACGCCACGAGGAGCCCAGAGAAGCTGGCCCCATGTTGGTGAATTCCCACCATCTTGGCAGCAGTCACAATGCCTTTATCCTTAACCAATCAACCATTACCGCCATCTTTGAACTGCCACAAGAAGCAGAAGGTGGCTGTTTAACAAAAAGAGTTATCTGCTCTATACCTGGCTATTGACTCTCCTCCTAGCCAATCACATTTCTACAATGCTGTGACCAAGAGCGTGTGTAATAAATTATTGGCATTCTCAAACACCACCTCTGCTGCCTGGACCTCTCGGGGTGAGTTCTACAATACTCTTTGGAGTGCGTCTCCAGAGTTGTGGTGGTCTGCTTTGTCCTACACAGCTTGGCCATCATGAGGGCCTGTTGCGACTAGGCCTTCAACAAGGTTCAAAACTAAGTGGGAGGAGCAGTTGGGAATGGCACTAGAGGAGGGGGTGTGGTGTGAAGTGTTGCACAGGATGAACGCCACGTCTTTGTGCGTGAGATTATGGTTTGATGTGTTGGGTGTTCTGGGTCACATACAGGTCACCAACACTTGAAGTAGTGCAACACTACTTTATTAAAAGGTTAACTATTTAAACATACTTGAACAGTGGGTAAATACAATACCAGCTTTAACTAAAGACCTTTGCCTTGTCCTAACCAGTTGATGCACACAGCACATGGTGAATGTCTGTGCTGCAGGCTGTGAGCTCTGTGCTCCTAGCTAGCTGCTACTCGAATGAGCAGGAACTCTGATGCCCCCTGTCTTTATAGTGTGTGTGCTCTCACTGGTGATTGGCTGCGGTGTTGTGTATGTTCATTGGTCCCACTGTGTGTCCGTCAGTGTGTGTCTGCACCATGATATACTGGTGTATATTATGACAGGGTTAATTCAATTAAAGGTGGTGCATAGGGCACATTTAACGAGGTCGAGGATGAGCCGGTTGTTTGAGGGAGTGGAAGACAAGAATGAGCTATGTGGGCGGGTCCGGCCAATCATGTTCACATGTTCTTTTTTTAAAAATGTATTTTATTCGAAACATATTCAAAGGTACAAACAATTCCTCAAACATGGCCATGAACAGACGCCATCATGTCACAAAGTCCTCTGCTGATCTCTTCAATTTGAACCTGATCTTTTCCAGCCGGGGGAAGTCGCACAGGTCCCCCAGCCAGACCGCCAACCCCAGCGGCATTGTCGACCGCCATTCCAACAGAATCCTTCGCCAGGCAATATGAGAGGCGTTGGCCACAACGTCAGCCCTCCTCCCCTCCATCAGCTCCAGCATTTCCGAAAACCCAAAAATCTCCACCATAGGGTCCGGCCCAGCCTCTAGCCCAACAATCTTCAATGACGTCCCAAACACCCCCTCCCAGTATCTCTCTAACTTCTCGCAGCCCACAGAACCTATGCATGTTATTAGTTGGCCCTCGCCCACACTTCTCACACTCATCTGCCACCCCCTGGAAGAACCCACTCATCCTTGCCGGAGTCATATGCACCCTATGCACCACCTTAAACTGAACCAAACTCATCCTCGCACACCAGGAGGTCAAATACACCCTGCACATTGCCTCACTCCACACTCCCCATCGTATCGACCCCAGCTTCCCGTACCAGCCTCCCCGAACAGGTGCCGGAATGTGGCGACTAGGGGCTTTTCACAGTAACTTCATTTGAAGCCTACTTGTGACAATAAGCAATTTTCATTTTCGTCATTTCCTCCATTTCTCCTTAATACTCACCACCCGCTCCCCCCTGCTCCCCCAGCCATCTGCATATATCCCCGATCCTACCCTCACCTTCCACATCCGGGAGCAGCACTATTCCAATAGGGTATACTCCGGCAGCTTGGGAAATCCCCTCCATTCCTTCCATGCAAAATTCCTCACTTGCATATACCTGCACACGCTTCCCTTCGGCAGCTCCACCATCTCCCGCAGCTCGTCCAGACTGGCAAGCCTCTCTTCCAGATATAAATCCCTTGCCCTCACCAGCCCCACATTTCTCCACCCCCTATGCATCTCCCCCGGCTTAAACCTATGGTTCCCACACAGCGGTGTCAGCACCGACATGCCCTCCAACCTAACGTGCCTCCTCAACCCTCCTCAACTGGTTCCATACCCTAACCGTGGACTGTACCTTCTCGATGCTAATGGAAGCACCGCTGTCACCATGGTGCTCAGGCTGGATCTCCTACAGGACTCCTCCTCCATCCTAACCCACTCTAACTCCTCTCCTTCCCACTACCGCCTCACCTTCTCTGCAATCAACAAAGAACAAAGAACAAAGAAAAGTACAGCACAGGAACAGGCCCTTCAGCCCTCCAAACCCGTGCCGACCAAGCTGCCCGACTAAACTACAATCTTCTACACTTCCTGGGTCCGTATCCTTCTATTCCCATCCTATTCATATATATGTCAAGATGCCCCTTAAATGTCCCTATCGTCCCTGCTTCCACCACCTCCTCCGGTAGCGCGTTCCAGGCACCCACTATCCCCTGTGTAAAAAACTTGCCTCGTACATCTACTCTAAACCTTGCCCCTCGCACCTTAAACCTATGCCCCCTAGTAATTGACCCCTCTACCCTGGGGAAAAGCCTCTGACTATCCACTCTGTCTATGCCCCTCATAATTTTGTAGAGCTCTATCAGGTCGTCCCTCAACCTCCGTCGTTCCAGTGAGAACAAACCGAGTTTATTCAACCGCTCCTCATAGCTAATGCCCTCCATACTAGGCAACATTCTGGTAAATCTCTTCTGCACCCTCTCTAAAGCCTCCACATCCTTCTGGTAGTGTGACGACCAGAATTGAACACTATACTCCAAGTGTGGCCTAACTAAGGTTCTATACAGCTGCAACATGACTTGCCAATTCGTATACTCAATGCCCCGGCCAATGAAGGCAAGCGTGCCGTATGCCTTCTTGACTACCTTCTCCACCTGTATTGCCCCTTTCAGTGACCTGTGGACCAGTGCACCTAGAACTCTCTGACTTTCAATAATCTTGAGGGTTCTACCATTCACTGTATATTCCCTACCTGCATTAGACCTTCCAAAATGCATTACCTCACATTTGTCCGGATTAAACTCCATCTGCCATCTCTCCGCCCAAGTCTCCAAACAATCTAAATCCTGCTGTATCCTCTGACAGTCCTCATCGCTATCTGCAATTCTACCAACCTTTGTGTCGTCTGAAACTTACTAAGTTGCATTTTCCTCCAAATCATTTATATATACTACAAACAGCAAAGGTCCCAGCACTGATCCCTGCGGAACACCACTAGTCACAGCCCTCCAATTAGAAAAGCATCCTTCCATTGCTACTCTGCCTTCTATGACCTAGCCAGTTCTATATCCACCTTGCCAGCTCACCCCTGATCCTGTGTGACCTCACCTTTTGTACTGGTCTACCATGTGGGACCTTGTCAAAGGCCTTACTGAAGTCCATATAGACAACATCCACTGCCCTACCTGCATCAATAATCTTTGTGACCTCCTCGAAAAACTCTATCAAGTTAGTGAGACACGACCTCCCCTTCACAAAACCATGCTGCCTCTCACTAATACGTCCATTTGCTTCCAAATGGGTAATTTCCTCTCTAGCCTCGTTCAGTATTCTGGGGTAGATCCCATCAGGCCCTGGGGACATATCTACCTTAATATTTTTCAAGACGCCCAACACCTCGTCTTTTTGGCTCTCAATGTGACCCAGGCTATCTACACACCCTTCTCCAGACTCAAAATCTACCAATTCCTTCTCTTTGGTGAATACTGATGCAAAGTATTCATTTAGTACCTCGCCCATTTCCTCTGGCTCCACACATAGATTCCCTTGCCTATCCTTCAGTGGGCCAACCCTTTCCTTGGCTACCCTCTTGCTTTTTATGTACGTGTAAAAAGCCTTGGGATTTTCCTTATCCCTATTTGCCAATGACTTTTCGTGACCCCTTCTAGCCCTCCTGACTCCTTGCTTAAGTTCCTTGTTACTTTCCTTATATTCCACACAGGCTTCGTCTGTTCCCAGCCTTTTGCCCTGACAAATGCCTCCTTTTTCTTTATGACGAGGCCTACAATATCGCTCTTTATCCAAGGTTCCGAAAATTGCCGTATTTATCCTTCTTCCTCACAGGAACATGCCGGTCCTGAATTCCTTTCAACTGACACTTGAAAGCCTCCCACATGTCAGTTGTTGATTTACCCTCAAACATCCACCCCCAATCTAGGTCCTTCACTTCCCGCCTAATATTGTTATAATTAGCCTTCCCCCAATTTAGCACATTCACCCTAGGACCACTCTTATCCTTGTCCACCAGCACTTTAAAACTTACTGAATTGTGGTCACTGTTCCCAAAATGCTCCCCTACTGAAACCTCCACCATCTGGCTAGGCTCATTCCCCAATACCAAGTCCAGTACAGCCCCTTCCCTAGTTGGACTGTCTACATATTGTTTTAAGAAGCTCTCCTGGATGTTCCTTACAAATTCTGCCCCGTCTAAGCCCCTGGCACTAAGTGAGTCCCAGTCAATATTGGGGAAGTTGAAGTCTCCCATCACCACAACCCTGTTGTTTTTACTCTTTTCCAAAATCTGTCTACCTATCTGCTCCTCTATCTCCTGCTGGCTGTTGGGAGGCCTGTAGTAAACCCCCAACATTGTGACTGCACCCTTCTTATTCCTGATCTCTACCCATATAGCCTCACTGCCCTCTGAGGTGTCCTCCCGTAGTACAGCTGTGATATTCTCCCTAACCAGTAGCGCAACTCCACCACCCCTTTTACATCCCCCTCTATCCCGCCTGAAACATCTAAATCCTGGAACGTTTAGCTGCCAATCCAGCCCTTCCCTCAACCAGGTCTCTTTAATGGCAACAACATCATAGTTCCAAGTACTAATCCAAGCTCTAAGTTCATCTGCCTTACCCGTAATACTTCTTGCATTAAAACATATGCACTTCAGGCCACCAGACCCGCTGTGTTCAGCAACTTCACCCTGTCTGCTCTGCCTCAGAGCTATACTGTCCCTATTCCCTAGTTTTCCCTCAATGCTCTCACCTTCTGACCTATTGCTCCCGTTCCCACCCCCCTGCTATACTAGTTTAAACCCTCCCGTGTGACACTAGCAAACCTCGCGGCCAGGATATTTATGCCTCTCCAGTTTAGATGCAACCCGTCCTTCTTATATAGGTCACACCTTCCCCGGAAGAGCTCCCAGTGGTCCAGATAACGGAAACCCTCCCTCCTACACCAGCTGTTTAGCCACGTGTTTAGCTGCTCTATCTTCCTATTTCTAGCCTCACTGGCACGTGGCACAGAGAGTAATCCCGAGATTACAACCCTGGAGGTCCTGTCTTTTAACTTTCTGCCTAGCTCCCTGAACTCCTGCTGCAGGACCTCATGCCCCTTCCTGCCTATGTCGTTAGTACCAATATGTACAATGACCTCTGCCTGTTTACCGTCCCCCTTCAGGATGCCCTCTACCCGTTTGGAGACATCCTGGACCCTGGCACCAGGGAGGCAACATACCATCCTGGAGTCTCTTTCACGACCTCAGAAGCGCCTATCTGTGCCCCTGACTATAGAGTCCCCTATGACTATTGCTCTTCTGCGCTTTGACCCTTCCTTCTGAACATCAGAGCCAGCCGTGGTGCCACTGCTCTGGCTGCTGCTGTTTTCCCCTGATAGGCTATCCCCCCCCGACAGTATCCAAAGGGGTATACCTGTTCGAGAGGGGAGACAACCACAGGAGATTCCTGCACTGGCTGCCTGCCCTTTTTGTTGGTCACCCATTTCTCTGCCCGCACCTTGGGTGTGACCACATTTATATAACTGCTATCTATGATGCTTTCCGCCACCTGCATGCTCCTAAGTGCATCCAACTGCTGCTCCAACCGAACCATGCGGTCTGTAAGGAGCACCAGTTGGGTGCACTTTCTGCAGATGAAGCCATCCGGGACGCTGGAAGCCTCCCTGGCCTGCCACATCTCACAGTCAGAGCACTGCCCCCCTCTAACTGACATTGCGTCAATTAATTAGTAAATTAAAGTTAAAAGTTTTTTTAAAAGTTACTGTTAACTATATGTTTCCTAGCACTAGATTTCTACTATAAATGTGAAAGCTAAATACAGTACTCTCCGATCTCTGGCTTAGAACCCCTCTAAATTATAATTAAGTAATTATGTTTAATTAGCTTACCAATGCCTAATTTTTTTAATTTAGTGTAGATTCCCAACCAGCCAATCAGGTCACAGCTTTTCTGTGATATCACTTCAGTTTCCACCTTCCCCCCCCCCACCACACATACAATTTGAAAAGGTAATAAAAGTAAAAATGAGTAAACATCACTTACTTACCTTCTGAGGGTCTCAGATGCTCTCAGGTTCTCCCCCTGCTGATTAAAAGTTACATGCCAGAAGATAGAGAGAGAACAAAACAGTAGGGGAAAAGCACCTTCTCCCACTCTGCACCGAATTACCTCACTGCACCAAATTACCAAGTTTCAAATTCCCACTCTGGATGTGTCTCACTCACTCAGGCCGTGTCTCTTTGACCTGCGCAACGCTTACTGAGTCTGCGTCTGTCTGTCTTTTATACAGACTTCAGGATGACTCACACTACTTAAACTTCAAAGAGAAGAATACAATGAGTACCTTTGTGCCCCTAAACAGGCCTCAGGTGATTGCCAGATAACTGCCTCTCAGCAATTAGGGTGGGGCAGCTTCAGCCAATCAGACACAAATCTACACTACACTTTTAACTGAAAAACAGCAGAATTAGATTTCCCACTTACCTTTCCTGGTTACCTCACTGCACCAAATTACCAAGTTTCAAATTCCCACTCTGGATGTATCTCACTCACTCAGGCTGTGTCTCTTTGACCTACGCAACGCTGCCCAGTAGTGGTAGTGCAACATTTTAGGTAATGCCAACACCCCTTTCTGCCTCTGCCTCTGTAGCAGGGCCTTCATCCTAGGTACCTTCCCCATCCAGAGAAACTCTGAAATTGCTGCGTCCAGTTTCCGGTAAAAGGCGTTCGGATGAAGATCGGGAGGGTCTGGAATACAAACGGGAACCTTGGCAAAAAAAATATTTTTTACCACCTGGACCCTCCCTGGTCAGGTGTAACGAATCCCATCTCCTAAAGTCCTCCCTAACCTCCTCCACCAACTTTGTCATGTTCTATTCGTCACCCACTCCCCCATCACCTGAACCCCCAATTACCTAAACCTGTCCCTGGCAACCCTAAATGGCAACAACCCAAGATTGGCTCCCCAACCCGCCTCATTCATCGGAAACACCTCCTTCTTTCCAACATTCAGCTTGTAGCCCGAGAAGGCCTGAACCTCTCTAGTATGTCCATAATTCTTCCCATACTCTCCAAAGGGTCCAACACCAACAGCAGCAGGTCGTCTGCGTACAGCGACACCCGGTGTTCCCTAATCTCCCTCACAAACCAATACCATTCTACTGATCCCCTAAGGGCCATCGCCAAGGGCTCTATCGCCAGCGCAAACAGTAGCGGCGACAGCGGACACCCCTGCCTCATTCTCCTGTGCAAACCGGAGCTCCGTAAAATGATTTTGTTTGTCCAAACACTCCCCACTGAGGCTGCATATAACGGACGCACCTTTGGGCCAAACCCAAACATTCCCAAAATCTCAAACAGGCGCTGCCACTCCACCCGGTCAAAAGCCTTCTCTGCATCCATGGAGACCACAGCCTCCGGTACCCATCACTTCCACAGTGACATGATTACATTTAATAACCACCTAATTTTAGTGGAAAGCTGCCCGCACTTTACGAAACCCGTTTGGAACTCTGCAACCCCCCCCCGGAACACATCCTTCAATCCGCCCCGCAAGTAATTTAGCCAACATTTTCACATCAGTGTTTAGCAACAATATGGACCTGTATGACCCACACTCCAACGGACCCTTCCCCTTCTTCGGGATTAGCGTGATCGACACCTGGGTCAGTGTCTCCGGTAGCTCCTCCTTCTCCACTTCGCTAAACATCCCCAATAAATGTGACGCAAACAGCTTATAGAACTCCGCGGGGTAACCGTCCGGCCTCAGAGCCTACCCGCCTTCATCCCTTTTATGCCATCCATCACCTCTGAGCCCTAGTGGCTCCTCCAGCACTTGCCTCCTCTCCTCATCCAGCCTTGGCAATCACAGGTCATCCAAAAACTGCCCCATATCCCCTTCCTTACCACCCGAATCGGCCCTATATAACTTCTCACTGTACTCCCTGAACGCCTCGTTAATCTTCCTGGGCTCCGATACTACTTTCTTCTTATACCAGCAGACATGCCACTCATGGGGGGAACCTCTCCTCCACACCTTGTCGAAATTCCCCCAGCTTGGCACTGCCATGTGGGCACCTTGGCAGTGCCAGGGTGGCTAGGCCAGGGTGCCAGCTGGGCAGTGCCAAGGTGCCCATGTTCCAGAGGGAGGGCCAGGGAGCCACTCTGCACTGACCCTGACCACCCAGGGTTCTCCAATGGCCTGGGTGACCCCCCCAGGGGTGTGCCGTTTTGTTACACCCATTGGGGGCGTGTTTCAGATTCTGGCGCCTCTTGGCGGGACTTGGGTGAATCCCCCGAGGCGCGAAGATTGTCGGGAAGCCCAGAGAGGGCTCTCCCAACATTCACCGGCTGCTTCACGCTCTCCATTCCCATAGCTGGTCAATGGGGTTTCCCATTGTGGCCACCCCATTCCATCGGGAAACCCACAGGCGCGGGTGTGCTGCTGGCGGATCAGAGGATTCCGCCAACGGAAAATCCCGCTGCCTTACTATTTTTAATCTAACGCATTGAGGAACAGAGTCACAGGGTCACAATTAGTTTGAAGAGCAAGAAAAAACTTTGATTAAACATGTACAAATTGGATTACGACACCATACGCTTTTACCCCCCACTTACCTTAACAACTTACACCAGTTTTAGGATTAACACAGATTACAAAGTACATCTTAATCTACAATGATATCGTTAACACAAAGTCCCTTTTAAGCACACAAGATGACTGTGACCAAATATACTCTTCATTCTGAACCTCAAGTGAATATTTGTGAATGTATCCTCTGAATCCCCCTAGATGATTGTCACATGAGAGACTCCAAACTTTACTCTTAAAAACACACTTTAAAATCTCTCATGAATATGCTTTTTCCTTAGCGGTTTGCATTCCGAAAAACAGACCAGGTTTTCCAAACGACAGTTTTAAACAAAGCTTCCTCTTCACTTTCAACAGCAAATCCAGACCAGGATTTCACACCAACCCCTTTAGGATATCTTTGCCTTGGTTGCTGTATTATAAACTCACAATTGCTTTAACTCTCGATTCCCAGACTGCATTAAAATGGCATCCGATGTTTGTTTTAACTTTAAAGACTGCTATCCGATTTTAAGTCTGATTACTGCAATTGTCTTTTAACTCAGAATACTTAGAGTGCAATTTTCCGGAAAAACTTCCAAGTGTGGTAGCGAGCGGGAATTGCCGCGAGCTTCCCAGCGCTTTGCCCAGTGAGGTCGGCAATGCAATTCAACATTAATCGGTCCACTTAATGAGGCCTCACGGGCTTTTCGGCGCATATGAAGGCTCGCCAGCTGATTTACCTGGACTGCGCTCGCCAGCCCCCTGCTAACGAGGTCGGGCAGCACTTAAGCTGCAATTGCTCAGCCAATCCCAGCCAACTCGCAATAATGGTGATGCGGAGACCAGCCCGAAGATTTGGGGATGCTGACTAGGGGAAGCCGCTTGACGCCATGGAGGCCATGGAGGCCAGGAGGGATGTCCTGATCCCCTGAGGGCCCCGAGAGTCAGCTACAAGGCAGCCTAGGATGAGGTGGTGGCAGCTGTCAGCTTCTGGTGTGACCAGGAGAACTGGCCTCCAGTGCCGGAAAAAGGTCAACGACCTACAACGGGCAGCACGAGTGGGTAGACATCAATGCCACTCCTCTCCCCAAGGGAGCATCCACCCCCAACTCTTTTGCGCAGGTGAAGGAGACACATCCTGAGTGAGTGAGACACACCCAGAGTGGGAATTGGAACTTGGTAATTTGGTGCAGTGAGGTAATCAGGGAAGGTAAATGGTAAGTCTAATTTTGCTGTTTTTCAGTTAAAAGTGCAGTGTGTAGCTTAGTGTCTGATTGGCTGAAGCTGCCCCCACCCTAATTGCTGAGAGGCAATCTGTCAGTCATCTGAGGCCTGTTTAGTGGCACAAGGGTGTACATTGTATTCTTCTGTTGGAAGCTTAAGTAGTGTGAGTCGCCCTGGCTAGCTGAGGTCTGTATAAAAGACAGACAGAAAGCGCACTCAGTAAGCTTTGCGCAGGTGAAGGAGACACATCCTGGGTGAGTGAGACACATCCAGAGTGGGAATTGGAACTTGGTAATTTGGTGCAGTGAGGTAATTCGGTGCAGACTGGGAGAAGGTGCTTTTCGCCTACCATTTTGTTCTCTTTCTTCTGGCATGTAACTGTTAATCTGCAGGGAGAGAACCAGAGAGCATCCTGGGAAGGTAAGTGATTTTTATTACCTTTTCAAATTGTGTGTGGGGAAAACTGAAGTGGCATCACAGTAAAGCTGTGACCTGATTGGCTGGTTGGAAATCTGTTAAATTTGAAACAAAAAATAATATTGCAAAACAAATCTAATTGATTAACTAGATAGTGGAGTAACTAAACCTGAGGGCAGTGATTGGTATGTAGCATTTAATTTTACAGTAAAAATCATCTAGCGTCAGGGCCATATAGTTAATTGTAACTCAATCTAACAATAATTCAAGTGTTTATTTTAAATTAATTAATTAGTGCTTAAATATCACTCACCGGGGTGCAGTGCTCCAACTGTGTGATGTGGCAGATCTGTGACGCTTCCAGCGTTCCGTTCGACTACATTTGCAGCAAGTGTAACCAATGGAAGCTCCTCACAGACCGCGTGGTTCGGTTGGAGCAGCAATTGGATGCACTTAGGAGCATGCAGGTGGCGGAAAGCGTCATAGATAGGAGTTATAGAGACGTGTTCACACCCAAGGTATAGGTAGAGAGATGGGTGACCACCAGAAGGGGCAGACAGTCAGTGCAGGAATCCCCTATGGTTGTCCCCCTCTCGTACAGGTATACCGCTTTGGATACTGTTGGAGGGAATAGCCGATCAGGGGAAAACAGCAGCAGCCAGCGCAGTGGCACCATGGCTGGCTCTGATGTTCAGCAGGGAGGGTCAAAGCGCAGAAGAGCAATAGGCATAGGTGTCTCTATAGTCAGGGGCACAGATAAGCACTTCTGTGGACGTGAAAGAGACTCCAGGATGGTATGTTGCCTCCCTGGTGCCAGGGTCCAGGATGTCTCAGAATGGGTAGCGGGCATCCTGAAGGGGGAGGGCAAACAGGCAGAGGTCGTTGTACATATTGGTACTAACGACATAGGCAGGAAGGGGCATTAGGTCCTGCAGCAGGAGATCAGGGAGCTAGGCAGAAAGTTAAAAGACAGGACCTCTAGGGTTGTAATCTCGGGATTACTCCCTGTGCCACGTGCCAGTGAGGCTAGAAATAGGAAGATAGAGCAGCTAAACATGTGGCTAAACATCTGGTGCAGGAGGGAGGGTTTCCATTATCCACTGGGAGCTCTTCCGGGGCAGGTGTGACCTGTATAAGAAGGACGGGTTGCATCTAAACTGGAGAGGCATAAATATACTGGCGGCGAGGTTTGCTAGTGTCACACGGGAGGGTTTAAACTAGTATGGCAGGGGGGTGGGCACCGGAGCAATAGGTCAGAAGGTGAAAACATTGAGGGAGAACTAGGGATTAGGGCCAGTATGGTTCTGAGGAAGAGCAGACAGGGAGATGTTGCTGAACACAGCGGGTCTGGTGGCCTGAAGTGCATAAGTTTTAATGCAAGAAGTATAACGGGTAAGGCAGATGAACTTAAGAGCTTAGATTAGTACTTGGAACTATGATGTTGTTGCCATTACAGAGACCTGGTTGAGGGAAGGACAGGATTGGCAGCTAAACGTTCCAGGGTTTAGATGTTTCAAGCAGGATAGAGGGGGATGTAAAAGGGGTGGTGGAGTTGCGCTACTGGTTAGGGAGAATATCACAGCTGTACTACGTGAGGACACCTCAGAGGGCAGCGAGGCTATATGGGGAGAGATCAGGAATAAGAAGGGTGCAGTCACAATGTTGGGGGTTTACTGCAGGCCTCCCAACAGCAAGCGGGAGATAGAGGAGCAGATAGGTAGACAGATTTTGGAAAGCAGTAAAAGCAACAGGGTTGTTGTGATGGGAGACTTCAACTTCCCCAATATTGACTGGGACTCACTTAGTGCTAGGGGCTTGGACGGGGCAGAGTTTGTAAGGAGCATCCAGGAGGGCTTCTTCAAACAATATGTAGATAGTCCAACTAGGGAAGGGGCTGTACTGGACCTGGTATTGGAGAATGAGCCCAGCCAGGTGGTAGAAGTTTCAGTAGGGGAGCATTTCGGGATCAGTGACCACAATTCAGTAAGTTTTAAAGTGCTGGTGGACAAGGATAAGAGTGGTCCTAGGGTGAATGTGCTAAATTGGGGGAAGGCTAATTATAACAATATTAGGCGGGAACTGAAGGACCTAGATTGGGGGTGGATGTTTGAGGGGAAATCAACATCTGACATGTGGGAGGCTTTCAAGTGTCAGTTGAAAGGAATTCAGGACCGGCATGTTCCTGTGAGGAAGAAGGATAAATACGGCAATTTCCGGGAAACTTGGATAACGAGCGATATTGTAGGCCTCGTCAAAAAGAAAAAGGAGGCATTTGTCAGGGCTAAAAGGCTGGGAACAGACAATGCCTGTGTGGAATATAAGGAAAGTAGGAACAAACTTAAGCAAGGAGTCAGGAGGGCTAGAAGGGGTCACGAAAAGTCATTGGCAAATAGGGTTAAGGAAAATCCCAAGGCTTTTTACACGTACATAAAAAGCAGGAGGGTAGCCAGGGAAAGGGTTGGCCCACTGAAGGATAGGCAAGGGAATCTATGTGTGGAGCCAGAGGAAATGGGCAAGGTACTAAATGAATACTTTGCATCAGTATTCACCAAAGAGAAGGAATTGGTAGATGTTGAGTCTGGAGAAGGGTGTGTAGATAGCCTGGGTCACATTGAGAGCCAAGAAGACGAGGTGTTGGGCGTCTTGAAAAACATTAAAGTAGATAAGTCCCCAGGGCCTGATGGGGATCCCCAGGGCCTGATCTACCCCAGAATACTGAAGGAGGCTCGAGAGGAAATTGCTGAGGCCTTGACAGAAATCTTTGGATCCTCACTCTCTTCAGGTGATGTCCCGGAGGACTGGAGAATAGCCAATGTTGTTCCTTTGTTTAAGAAGGGTAGCAAGGATATTCCAGAGAACTGCAGGCTGGTGAGCCTTACATCAGTGGTAGGGAAATTTCTGGAGAGAATTCTTCGAGACAGGATCTACTCCCATTTGGAAGCAAATGGATGTATTAGCGAGAGGCAGCATGGTTTTGTGAAGGGGAGGTCGTGTCTCACTAACTTGATAGAGTTTTTCGAAGAGGTCACAAAGATGATTGATGCAGGTAGGGCAATGGATGTTGTCTATACGGACTTCAGTAAGGCCTTTGATAAGGTCCCTCATGATAGACTGGTACAAAAGGTGAAGTCACACAGGATCAGGGTGAGCTGGCAAGATGGATACAGAACTGGCTAGATCATAGAAGGCAGAGAGTAGCAATGGAGAGTAGTCTGATTGGAGGGCTGTGACTAGTGGTGTTCCGCAGGGATCAGTGCTGGGACCTTTGCTGTTCGTAGTGTATATAAATGATTTGGAGGAAAATGTAACTGGTCTGATTAGTAAGTTGCAATTCAACATTAATCGGTCCACTTAATGAGGCCTCACGGGCTTTTCGGCGCATATGAAGGCTCGCCAGCTGATTTACCGGGACTGCGCTCGCCAGCCCCCTGCTAACGAGGTCGGGCAGCACTTAAGCTGCAATTGCTCAGCCAATCCCAGCCAACTCGCAATAATGGTGATGCGGAGACCAGCCCGAAGATTTGGGGATGCTGACTAGGGGAAGCCGCTTGACGCCATGGAGGCCATGGAGGCCAGGAGGGATGTCCTGATCCCCTGAGGGCCCCGAGAGTCAGCTACAAGGCAGCCTAGGATGAGGTGGTGGCAGCTGTCAGCTTCTGGTGTGACCAGGAGAACTGGCCTCCAGTGCCGGAAAAAGGTCAACGACCTACAACGGGCAGCACGAGTGGGTAGACATCAATGCCACTCCTCTCCCCAAGGGAGCATCCACCCCCAACTCTTTTGCGCAGGTGAAGGAGACACATCCTGAGTGAGTGAGACACACCCAGAGTGGGAATTGGAACTTGGTAATTTGGTGCAGTGAGGTAATCAGGGAAGGTAAATGGTAAGTCTAATTTTGCTGTTTTTCAGTTAAAAGTGCAGTGTGTAGCTTAGTGTCTGATTGGCTGAAGCTGCCCCCACCCTAATTGCTGAGAGGCAATCTGTCAGTCATCTGAGGCCTGTTTAGTGGCACAAGGGTGTACATTGTATTCTTCTGTTGGAAGCTTAAGTAGTGTGAGTCGCCCTGGCTAGCTGAGGTCTGTATAAAAGACAGACAGAAAGCGCACTCAGTAAGCTTTGCGCAGGTGAAGGAGACACATCCTGGGTGAGTGAGACACATCCAGAGTGGGAATTGGAACTTGGTAATTTGGTGCAGTGAGGTAATTCGGTGCAGACTGGGAGAAGGTGCTTTTCGCCTACCATTTTGTTCTCTTTCTTCTGGCATGTAACTGTTAATCTGCAGGGAGAGAACCAGAGAGCATCCTGGGAAGGTAAGTGATTTTTATTACCTTTTCAAATTGTGTGTGGGGAAAACTGAAGTGGCATCACAGTAAAGCTGTGACCTGATTGGCTGGTTGGAAATCTGTTAAATTTGAAACAAAAAATAATATTGCAAAACAAATCTAATTGATTAACTAGATAGTGGAGTAACTAAACCTGAGGGCAGTGATTGGTATGTAGCATTTAATTTTACAGTAAAAATCATCTAGCGTCAGGGCCATATAGTTAATTGTAACTCAATCTAACAATAATTCAAGTGTTTATTTTAAATTAATTAATTAGTGCTTAAATATCACTCACCGGGGTGCAGTGCTCCAACTGTGTGATGTGGCAGATCTGTGACGCTTCCAGCGTTCCGTTCGACTACATTTGCAGCAAGTGTAACCAATGGAAGCTCCTCACAGACCGCGTGGTTCGGTTGGAGCAGCAATTGGATGCACTTAGGAGCATGCAGGTGGCGGAAAGCGTCATAGATAGGAGTTATAGAGACGTGTTCACACCCAAGGTATAGGTAGAGAGATGGGTGACCACCAGAAGGGGCAGACAGTCAGTGCAGGAATCCCCTATGGTTGTCCCCCTCTCGTACAGGTATACCGCTTTGGATACTGTTGGAGGGAATAGCCGATCAGGGGAAAACAGCAGCAGCCAGCGCAGTGGCACCATGGCTGGCTCTGATGTTCAGCAGGGAGGGTCAAAGCGCAGAAGAGCAATAGGCATAGGTGTCTCTATAGTCAGGGGCACAGATAAGCACTTCTGTGGACGTGAAAGAGACTCCAGGATGGTATGTTGCCTCCCTGGTGCCAGGGTCCAGGATGTCTCAGAATGGGTAGCGGGCATCCTGAAGGGGGAGGGCAAACAGGCAGAGGTCGTTGTACATATTGGTACTAACGACATAGGCAGGAAGGGGCATTAGGTCCTGCAGCAGGAGATCAGGGAGCTAGGCAGAAAGTTAAAAGACAGGACCTCTAGGGTTGTAATCTCGGGATTACTCCCTGTGCCACGTGCCAGTGAGGCTAGAAATAGGAAGATAGAGCAGCTAAACATGTGGCTAAACATCTGGTGCAGGAGGGAGGGTTTCCATTATCCACTGGGAGCTCTTCCGGGGCAGGTGTGACCTGTATAAGAAGGACGGGTTGCATCTAAACTGGAGAGGCATAAATATACTGGCGGCGAGGTTTGCTAGTGTCACACGGGAGGGTTTAAACTAGTATGGCAGGGGGGTGGGCACCGGAGCAATAGGTCAGAAGGTGAAAACATTGAGGGAGAACTAGGGATTAGGGCCAGTATGGTTCTGAGGAAGAGCAGACAGGGAGATGTTGCTGAACACAGCGGGTCTGGTGGCCTGAAGTGCATAAGTTTTAATGCAAGAAGTATAACGGGTAAGGCAGATGAACTTAAGAGCTTAGATTAGTA
The DNA here is from genome assembly GCF_047496885.1 of Scyliorhinus torazame. NCBI lineage: Eukaryota > Metazoa > Chordata > Chondrichthyes > Carcharhiniformes > Scyliorhinidae > Scyliorhinus > Scyliorhinus torazame. The sequence continues at coordinate 131,446,541 of NC_092722.1, forward strand.
CTTGGAACTATGATGTTGTTGCCATTACAGAGACCTGGTTGAGGGAAGGACAGGATTGGCAGCTAAACGTTCCAGGGTTTAGATGTTTCAAGCAGGATAGAGGGGGATGTAAAAGGGGTGGTGGAGTTGCGCTACTGGTTAGGGAGAATATCACAGCTGTACTACGTGAGGACACCTCAGAGGGCAGCGAGGCTATATGGGGAGAGATCAGGAATAAGAAGGGTGCAGTCACAATGTTGGGGGTTTACTGCAGGCCTCCCAACAGCAAGCGGGAGATAGAGGAGCAGATAGGTAGACAGATTTTGGAAAGCAGTAAAAGCAACAGGGTTGTTGTGATGGGAGACTTCAACTTCCCCAATATTGACTGGGACTCACTTAGTGCTAGGGGCTTGGACGGGGCAGAGTTTGTAAGGAGCATCCAGGAGGGCTTCTTCAAACAATATGTAGATAGTCCAACTAGGGAAGGGGCTGTACTGGACCTGGTATTGGAGAATGAGCCCAGCCAGGTGGTAGAAGTTTCAGTAGGGGAGCATTTCGGGATCAGTGACCACAATTCAGTAAGTTTTAAAGTGCTGGTGGACAAGGATAAGAGTGGTCCTAGGGTGAATGTGCTAAATTGGGGGAAGGCTAATTATAACAATATTAGGCGGGAACTGAAGGACCTAGATTGGGGGTGGATGTTTGAGGGGAAATCAACATCTGACATGTGGGAGGCTTTCAAGTGTCAGTTGAAAGGAATTCAGGACCGGCATGTTCCTGTGAGGAAGAAGGATAAATACGGCAATTTCCGGGAAACTTGGATAACGAGCGATATTGTAGGCCTCGTCAAAAAGAAAAAGGAGGCATTTGTCAGGGCTAAAAGGCTGGGAACAGACAATGCCTGTGTGGAATATAAGGAAAGTAGGAACAAACTTAAGCAAGGAGTCAGGAGGGCTAGAAGGGGTCACGAAAAGTCATTGGCAAATAGGGTTAAGGAAAATCCCAAGGCTTTTTACACGTACATAAAAAGCAGGAGGGTAGCCAGGGAAAGGGTTGGCCCACTGAAGGATAGGCAAGGGAATCTATGTGTGGAGCCAGAGGAAATGGGCAAGGTACTAAATGAATACTTTGCATCAGTATTCACCAAAGAGAAGGAATTGGTAGATGTTGAGTCTGGAGAAGGGTGTGTAGATAGCCTGGGTCACATTGAGAGCCAAGAAGACGAGGTGTTGGGCGTCTTGAAAAACATTAAAGTAGATAAGTCCCCAGGGCCTGATGGGGATCCCCAGGGCCTGATCTACCCCAGAATACTGAAGGAGGCTCGAGAGGAAATTGCTGAGGCCTTGACAGAAATCTTTGGATCCTCACTCTCTTCAGGTGATGTCCCGGAGGACTGGAGAATAGCCAATGTTGTTCCTTTGTTTAAGAAGGGTAGCAAGGATATTCCAGAGAACTGCAGGCTGGTGAGCCTTACATCAGTGGTAGGGAAATTTCTGGAGAGAATTCTTCGAGACAGGATCTACTCCCATTTGGAAGCAAATGGATGTATTAGCGAGAGGCAGCATGGTTTTGTGAAGGGGAGGTCGTGTCTCACTAACTTGATAGAGTTTTTCGAAGAGGTCACAAAGATGATTGATGCAGGTAGGGCAATGGATGTTGTCTATACGGACTTCAGTAAGGCCTTTGATAAGGTCCCTCATGATAGACTGGTACAAAAGGTGAAGTCACACAGGATCAGGGTGAGCTGGCAAGATGGATACAGAACTGGCTAGATCATAGAAGGCAGAGAGTAGCAATGGAGAGTAGTCTGATTGGAGGGCTGTGACTAGTGGTGTTCCGCAGGGATCAGTGCTGGGACCTTTGCTGTTCGTAGTGTATATAAATGATTTGGAGGAAAATGTAACTGGTCTGATTAGTAAGTTTGCAGATGACACAAAGGTTGGTGGAATTGCAGATAGTGATGAGGACTGTCAGAGGATACAGCAGGATTTAGATTGTTTGGAGACTTGGGCGGAGAGATGGCATATGGAGTTTAATTCGGACAAATGTGAGGTAACGCATTTTGGAAGGTCTAATGCAGGTAGGGAATATACAGTGAATGGTAGAACCCGCAAGAGTATTGACAGTCAGAGAGATCTATGTGTACAGGTCCACAGGTCACTGATAGGGGCAACACAAGTGGAGAAGGTAGTCAAGAAGGCATACGGCATGCTTGCCTTCATTGGCCAGGGAATTGAGTGTAAGGATTGGCAAATCATGTCGCAGCTGTGTAGAACCTTAGTTAGGCCACACTTGGAGTATAGTGTTCAATTCTGGTCGCAACACTACCAGAAGGATGTGGAGGCTTTAGAGAGGGTGCAGAAGAGATTTACAAGAATGTTGCCTGGTATGGAGGGCATTAGCTATGAGGAGCGGTTGAAGAAATTCGGTTTGTTCTCACTGGAATGACGGAGGTTGAGCGGTGACCTGATAGAGGTCTACAAAATTATGAGGGGCATAGACAGAGTGGATAGTCAGAGGCTTTTCCCCAGGCTAGATGGGTCAATTACTAGGGGGCATAGGTTTAAGGTGCGAGGGGTGAGGTTTAGAGGAGATGTACGAGGCAAGTTTTTTACACAGAGGGTAGTGGGTGCCTGGAACTCGCTGCCGGAGGAGGTGGTGGAAGCAGGGACAATAGTGACATTTAAGGGGCATCTTGACAAATACATGACTAGGATGGGAATAGAGGGATACGGACCCAGGAAGTGTAGAAGATTTTAGTTTAGACCGGCAGCATGGTCGGCACAGGCTTGGAGGGCCGAAGGTCCTGTTCCTGTGCTATACTTTTCTTTGTTCTTCATTCTCTCCATACGACCCTCAGCCCTTCCTCCACCCCTTCCCCCTTCAACCACCCCCACCCCTCCTGCACACCCCACCTCCCACCACTGTGAATCACGCATGTGGCTAACGATGCCCTCTCTGTGTCCCCTCAAGAAATGCTCTCCCATAACCAGCAAGAGAAGGCTCAGACTGGCAGAGGGGTGGCAGACATAAGAATCCTCACCTCCTTCGAGGAGCGTGCCAGGAGGTGACTGGGATGGCCGAGGACAGGACGGTCACCCACGCGGAGGGTGGCAGATGATGCAGAGGTGAGGAACCACCGGGCTCCACCCAGAGGACCTGTCAAACGTGAGTTGTTATTGCATTACTGACTGACCCATCCCTCCCACTGACCACATGTCCATTATCCTGCAGGTCCTCCAGCCAATGGAGCTGGCCCTTCCCGAGGACAGCTCCGAGGATGCAACCGTTAAAGTCGTGGAGCGCTGTCATCCCCACCCTCCATCAGCGCAGATATACACACCTCAGTGGGAAATGTTAGTGGTCAGGCTTCTGGGGCACAATCTGGTGAGCACCACACCGCTGATGCACATCAGGTGGAGGCAGAAACCCTCAGGTGAGACAGCAGTCGGAGGGCTGCTGGGTCCCAGGACCCAGCTGGGTCCCAGCCTGATGCTGAGCCTGTGGTACATAGGTACTCGGGGTTGATGGAGATGACGGGGAGCGGCCGGGACATTCAGAAGAAGATGTCAGCGTCGCTCCAGCAGTTCCACGGAGATGTAACCAGCAATGAGTGGCACCAAGGCCAACACTGCTAGGATGGTGAGTGAAGGTGTCCAAGGCGTCGCGCAGTCAGTGACGACCATGTCTGAGGGTCTCGGCAAAATGTCCAACTGCTGAGGGGTGTCACACAGTACCAGGCCGACCTTGATGAGGTTCTGTGAGACATGTACCGCTCTCAGATGGGCATGGCCGATGCACTGCGGAGTCTGTCCCAGTCGCAGGTGGGCATGGTTGAGGCACTGCAGAGCATGGCCCGGTCACTGAGGAGCATCGCTGAGGGTGTCGGCACTATGATGTGGACCATGGGGAGCCGCCATGGCTGGCAGAGCCAGATGATGCAAGTGCAGCCGGGGCTCGAAAAAGCTGCCCCTCCGTTCCAAGGTGAACCCCAGGGCCCTATGGGCACCGATCTGGAGGAGGGGGCTCTGAGAGCCAGCCAAGCTGGACCCATCCCATGGAGTGGCGATGGTAGCCACCAGCTTCCCCCCCAAGTTCCACTCCTCTGATGAGGCCACGACTCGAGGTCAGCCCGCCGGTCAGGGCGGCACAGCTGTGCATGTGCCACCAAGTGAGCCGGGGCCCTCTGGCCCCAGAGGACGTCCGCCAGGGGCATCGAAGGCCACGGGACGAGGTAGGCAGCTAGCAATAATGAGCTTTGGTCTATATATAATATAATATAATATATATTTATATCTGCGATATATTTGGAAGGGTTAAAGGGCACAAATATCTCACAAATTAAAAATCTTCGAATAGTAGATGAAGCCAATAAAAATATCCCCATAAAAATCCCGACTGAATAATATGGTCTGGTATGCTGCACACCGACCACACCAACAAAACTCCAACAGCTCTCACACCACAACGTGGAGATTAGACCATAAGACCAAAATTGGTGATAATTGGCTCTTGCCACACTATGGCGAGATCCTGATTTCGCCTACGGGAGCGGGGCAGTTGTATCGCAAACTGTTTGGCACCTGCCGCAGATCTCGTTTTTGGCTTCTCCCACTATTCACAGGCCTCATTACACTTGAGTGAGAGGGCCACAGAGCTGGAGAATCGCACCCTGCGTTTACTCTTCCTTGAATTCTTCTGAACAACACAGGTGTCATAAATGTTCTTATGTCCCTTTTTTAAAATATAAATTTAGAGTACCCAATTATTTTCTTTCCAATTAAGGGGCAATTTAATGTGGCCAATCCGCCTATCCTGTACATCTTTGGGATGTGGGGGTGAGACCCATGCAGACATGGAGAGAATGTGCAAACTCCACATGGACAATAACCCGGGGCCGGGATCGAACCCGTGTCCTCAGCACCATAGGCAGCAGTGCTAACCACTGTACCACCATGCCGCCCTCTTTATGTCTCAATTCCCTGGTTATCCAGATTGTATTTTGTTCCTGAGGAAGCTTGCACCTTTGCAGTTCCCTTGTCCTGTCCAGCATTTCCTGGCAGATTTGAGAGACGCTCACTCTTCAGTGTCCTGTTGCCAACTGCCCACAAATCCAGCGAAAATTAAAACCTAAAGTTTCTCTACCTTACAAGGCCCCAGTTGCTAAGCAACAACTTATTCTTCTCCCAGCTCTTATTTACTCTTCACGCTGAAAGTCTCTACAAGCACAATAGAATCACAGTTGGAACTTAACCCACCACCACACATACAAACACCTTTGTACAGCATGAATCTAATTATAAGTTTTATCCTTCCAGGCAGAGAAATATTAAATTAATCCCACTTAAATTTATATTTTCTTTCTGACACTTACCAATACAAATGTAAATCCCTTAAAACTACCTTTGTTTTCCTAACACTCTGTAGCATTGAATTCTGCAGTCTGTCTCCATTTAAATAAAATGCTGTTTTTCTAACCTTCCTGCCAAAAGTAGACATTTTTCCCACATTATACTCCATCTGCCAAATTCTGCCCACTCATTTAGCCTATTTATAGCCCTTTGCAATCTTTCTACCTCCTCCTGACAATTTACTTTGCTACCTATCTTGGTGTCATTGACAAATTTAGTTACGTTACATTTGGTCCTTTCATCCAAATCATTGGTGTAGATTGTAAATGGTTGAGGCCCCAGCACTCATCCCTGTGGTACTCCACTTGTTAAAGCTTGCCAACCTGAAAAAGACCCATTTAACCGAAAAATGTGTCTCAAAAATATCATACGATTCTTCACCTCCAAAGTGGAGGGGTAAGCTCTTTTTTCTTTTGTCATCTAAGACGATAGCTTCAAATGCATATTAAATGTGGTTGATTGGACATGGAGAATGCCATTTGATCAGCAATGTAGCGATGGTGTGTGATCAAGGATCCAGGATTGCGTTCCTTTCAAAGAAAAACCTCTCTGTATTAATAATAATAATCGTTATTATTGTCACAAGTAGGCTTACCTTAACAATGAAGTTACTGTGAAAAGCCCATAGTTGCCACACTCCGGCGCCTGTTCGGGTACACTGAGGGAGAATTTAGAATGTCCAATTCACCTAACAGCATGTCTTTCGGGACTTTGAGGAAACCGGAGTATCCGGAGAAAACCCACGCACACGCAGGGAGAACGTGCAGACTCAGCACAGACAGCGACCCGTATTGATCATAGATTAATTATTTTTCTTTGGATGATTATTTTGGTGAGGTCAGTGTGTGTCTGTGTGTGTATGCGTGTGCACATGGTGCAGGTTTCCTGCTCCTAATCCTGAACTGGAGTGCCTCTTGTGTGTCTAACAACAGGTGTTCCCTAAATCCCCAACTTAAAAATATGTATACAGAAAATAGTCAAAGTCCTTCCAAATATTTCCTACATGAAATTATTTCTCATCATCCTGATGCCATTGTCTAGTCCTTGGGAAGAAACAGAAAGATTCAATAAGGTACACTCAGAATCAGAACTGCACGGCATTTTTAAAAAGGACCTGCAAAGATGGAACACACTCCCACTCTCCCTCGTGGGGAGAGTCCAGACGATCAAAATGAACGTGCTGCCCAGGTACCTCTTCCTATTCAGATCGATCCCGATCTACATCCCCAAGGCCTTTTTCAAAGCACTAGATAAACTAATCATGGCGTTCGTATGGGGGGGGGGGGGGGGGAAGAATGCTAGGATCCCAAAGAAGGTCTTACAAAAAACAAAATCCAGGGGGGGGCTAGCCCTCCCAAACCTACAATTCTATCACTGGGCGGCGACGGCCGAGCGAATAAGGGGATGGATTAAGGAGCCAGAAGCCGAGTGGGTGCGCGCGGAGGAGACCTCCTGCAGGGGGACCTTTCTCTGGGCCCTCGCCACGGCAGCACTCCCATCCCCACCCAAAAAACACTCAAGCAGCCCGGTGGTAACAGCCACCCTCCAGTCCTGGAACCAACTACGGCAGCAATTTGGCCTGACCAAAATGTCGGACAAAGCTCCCATCTGCAACAACCATAGGTTCACACCAGCGCTGACTGACGCCACCTTCAAAAGGTGGGCACAGGACGGAGGGACACTGACAGTCAGGGACCTATACACGGACGTCAGGATCGCAACAATGGATGAACTGACAGGGAAATTCCAGCTAGCCAGGGGGAACGAGCTAAGGTACCTGCAACTCAAAAACTTCCTACGAAAGGAGACAAGGACGTACCCACAACCGCCACGACAGACATTACTGGAAGAGTTACTGGACGCAAGCATACTAGAGAAAGAAAACTGTAGCGACATGTATGACCGACTGGTAGAGAGGGCTGACACCATACTGGACGCAACAAGAATGAAATGGGAGGAGGACCTGGGGATTGAAATAGCGTGGACACTCTGGAGCGAAGCACTGCATAGGGTCAACTCCACCTCCGCGTGCGCAAGGTTCAGCCTGACGCAACTAAAAGTGGTACATAGAGCCCACTTAACAAGAACACGTATGAGTAGGTTCTTCCCGGAGGTGGAGGATAGATGTGAACGGTGCCAAGGAGGCCCGGCCAACCACACCCACATGTTCTGGTCTTGCCCCAGACTTGTGGAGTACTGGACAGCCTTCTTCGAGGCAATGTCCAAAGTGGTGGGGGTGAGGGTGGAGCCATGCCAAAAAGTGGTGGTCTTTGGGGGTTTCAGACCAGCCAGATCTATTCCTGGGGAGGAGGGTGGACGCCCTTGCCTTTGCCTCCCTGATCGCCCGCCGTAGAATCCTGTTCGGCTGGCGGTCAGCAGCACCACCCAAAGCTGCAGACTGGCTGTCCGACGTCTCGGAATCTCTCCAAATGGAAAAAGTCAAATTTGCCATCCGAGGGTCAGACAATGGCTTCCACAGAACGTGGGAGCCATTCACCCAATTGTTCCGGGACCTGTTTGTGGCCAACAAACAAGCAGAGGAATAGCCAGGTAGCCAAGAACCAGGGGAAAGTAGCCAAAGCATGAGAGGGAGAGATAGACCCGGAATTGGGGGTGGGGGGGGGGGGGGGGGGGGGGGGGACAGCTAAATCTAAGAGGAAGGAAAGACAAACCACAAGGGGGCAGGGGAGCGCAGAGGCGGGAGGAGAGGGGGGGGAGAGGGAAGAGACAGGGAACAATAGAGGGGAGCCAGGGAGGGGGGGGCAGGGAAACGTTATCAAACTTGGCATCCACAGGAACCGAGAAAAAGGAGAATACAGGCGGAAGACGGGAGGGCCGGCTAAAGCGGAAATCAGCACGAGATGACAACGGCAGCAAAATCCGTCCAGGAGAAGCATCCTAAACAACAAAAGAAACACCTTCAACAGAAGCACATTAGGTTTACATTCACTACTGAGAACATTTATAATTCTGAATTCACCAAATGATCAAGAGATAGTCTTTTCATGGCAGAGAGATCAACAGTACACCTGCTCTGTCTGGCTTCAGCTCCAACACTGAAAGCGAAACTAAAACACACCCTGCAGCAAACAGCCTAAAACGAAAGTAGAAAGCTGACAGACAGCCCAGCTCCACACACTCTCTGACATCACAGCAGTAATAAACACCCATTCCTTAAAGGTACTCTCACTATAGATATTTATACATACACCCATTTATTTATTTTTTTAAATATGTTTTATTGAAATTTTTTTCCCAAACAATTTTTCCCCTCTTACAAAGCAAATGCAACAATAACAATACAGAAATTTTTAACAATACACAAGTAACAAAACCCCTTTATCTTTGACCTAAACTAAACTAAACCCCCCCCCCCCCCCTCCCCCCTCCCCCCCCCCCCCCTTCCCCCTGGGTTGCTGCTGCTGGTCATCTGTCTTCCCTCTAACGTTCCCCTAGGTAGTCGAGAAATGGCTGCCACCGCCTGGTGAACCCTTGAGCCGATCCTCTCAGGGCAAACTTTATCTGCTCCAGTTTAATGAACCCCGCCATATCATTTACCCAGGCCTCCAGTCCGGGGGGTTTCGCCTCCTTCCACATGAGTAGGATCCTGCGCCGGGCTACTAGGGACGCAAAGGCCACAACGTCGGCCTCTTTCGCCTCCTGCACTCCCGGCTCTTCCGCAACTCCAAATAGAGCTAACCCCCAGCCTGGTTTGACCCGGGCCTTCACCACCCGCGAAATCACTCCCGTCACTCCCTTCCAATACCCTTCCAGTGCCGGGCACGCCCAAAACATATGTGCGTGGTTTGCCGGGCTCCCGCCACACCTCCCACATTTGTCCTCCACTCCAAAGAACCTGCTCAATCTTGCTCCCGTTATGTGTGCTCTATGTAGCACCTTAAATTGAATCAGGCTAAGCCTGGCGCATGAGGAAGAGGAATTTACCCTGCTTAGGGCATCAGCCCACATACCCTCCTCTATCTCCTCCCCTAGTTCTTCTTCCCACTTTCCTTTTAGTTCGCCCACCGACTCCTCCCCCTCTTCCCTCATCTCTCGGTAAATCTCTGACACCTTGCCCTCTCCGACCCACACCCCTGAAAGCACCCTGTCCTGTATCCCCTGTGTCGGGAGCAACGGAAATTCCCTCACCTGTTGTCTAGTAAACGCCCTCACCTGCATATATCTCAAACATACACCCATTTATAAACACCCATTTCTTAAAGGTACTCTCACATGACAGGGGCCCAATATTCACTTGAGAGCTCTGGGCCCCATAAGCTGAAATGTAAATCCACTAAATGCTTTGAACACTTTTCTTAAAGGTGCACATATCATAACTTGCAGTATAACAGTAACATTTATTCTAGGCAATTGTTGGCTAATTAATAAACTAAGTTGGTTACTTATTACCTGTTCATTCCCTTTCTACTGGGAGATATAAAGCACAGACTGCATCGGACAGGTGCCATTATTGACTATAATAGAGCATCATTTTTATTTGATCCTTTACTTAATATGAACAAATCCATAAGGATAACAAGTTAATTGCAAGTGTGCAGGCGCATTTATTGCATCTTATTTTTTTCCCCGAATATTAAAATTCTTCAATTATGTTAAATACTGAGAACAAAATTGAACAATGTTTACAGTAAACTGAAGATATCGCCAATTTATTATAAAACTGGCAGAAAATTGGTTAGAAATGTGGCCAATCTGACACAACAGGAATGCAAATCCGCACACCATCCATTGTAAGTACCAAGAAGTGACGCTGAAAGTGCAGGAAGAAATGGTCAAAGAAATATTGCCAGCAGCCTGATTATTTTGTTCGTTCATGGGATGTGGGCCTTGCTTGTCACTAAGTGCCCTTGAGAAGGTGGTGGTGAGCTACCATCCTGAATCACTGCAGTCCACATGATGTGGGAGCACACGCAGTGCTGTTAGGGAGGGAGTTCCAGAATCATGACCCTGCGACTGAAGGAACGGTGATGTAGTTCCAAGTCAGGATGGTGTGTGACTTTTAGGGGAACCTGGAGTTGATGGCGTTCCCATACATCTGCTACTCTTATCCTTCTGGGTGATAGAAGTCACAGGTTTGGATGCCGATTTCCCAAGCCATCTGCAACAGCAATCTTCAGCGCTGCTCAAGTTAATGTCCCCACAATCAAAACAATTGTTGAAAGCTAAAGAAAGACTCATTTTAAAGTTTATTTTTGACCAATTGCATGCGCTCAAGCTGCTGCTGCTTGCCTGTGGGGAGTTATTTTAAAATCTGGTACAGACTATGTATGTATGTATATATATATATATCTTTGCTCCAGCTACTTCCCCAGTTGTAGGGGAAGCTCTTACACAGCTGAGCGATGCTGAAACCGCTTTGTTAGATGTATAGGGGAAGTGGGAGGGCTTTGAGTACCATGCAGAAGCAAGACACCCCAGGACTTATATTCCATTCTGCATGGCCAGTATGTAATGCTCAAGTGGGTTCCTGGAAATTGGCTGGTGATTGCTTTCACCAGATCAGCTGTCATTGAGCAACACAAATAATTTTCTAGCTGGACATTTAGAAATATCAATGGCGTTGTTGGCAAAAATAGGCGCGGTTCTCATCTTAGTAATACAAGCAATGTGAATTACAATGGAATCATGATTCCCTCTGTATTCATAGACAATGTATTGTGTTCTCAGTTCACCCACATTAAATGGTCAGGCACATTCAGGGCTGAAACCTCTGTCAATGAATCGCGCTTTACTTGAATTATATGTAAAAGTGTAATTGAACCTTTGGTGACAGCAGAATGCGTCCGCACTTATATTTTTTGACTTGTCGATTAATTATTTTTGCAGCAAATTGGTGGAGATGAGGATTTAATGGAAATCCTTCTGTTTGTGTAGTATCTGGAGGAGGAAGTAGAGGATGAGCGGAAGAACCAAAACCAGATTTAACTGCAAAACTGACTACACCCACCATGACACCACTCCCCAAACCTACAGCCCTAGGCTCATCAAGAGTCCAGATACTGATGATCAACGAGAAGCTTTCTTTATTAAAACATCATTACAGACAACTAGAGTCAAACATCAAACTCTTATAGTGAAGGACTTTAGCTGTATATCACATCCACCCAATGTACAGACAATTACCACAGGTGAAATTGCCTAACATATCATCAGCCACATTGGCCTCTGTGCTAACTTAATTGCCAAGGATGTCCATTATTTATCCACTAAAATCTTATCTAACACCCTCAGAAGAAAATTCTTAATACAGTTGAAGTTCACCAAACTTTAAATACCTGCAAATGATGGCCAGTACATTTTGGCCTTTATTAATACATAGAACATACAGTGCAGAAGGAGGCCATTCAGCCCATCGAGTCTGCGCCAACCCACTTAAGCCCTCACTTCCACCATATCCCCATATTCCAATACCCCTCCTAACCTTTTTGGTCACTAAGGGTAATTTATCATGGCCAATCCACCGAACCTGCACGTCTTTGGACTGTGGGAGGAAAACGGAGCACCCGGAGGAAACCCACGCAAACACGGGGAGAACGTGCAGACTCCGCACAGACAGTGACCCAGTGGGGAATCGAACCTGGGACCCTGGCGCTGTGAAGCCACAAGCCACAGTGCTATCCACTTGTACTACTGTGCTTCCCAATGGTATGTGCTTTGTGAGCTCTGCATCCTAATGTGCTTTGTGAGCTCTGCATCCTAATCTTCGCAATACTTCACTAGCGCCAGGCGTAAGTCAGTTTCTGAATGTCAGTGAAGGGTGCTTGGAATTGTATTTCCTTGCTCTGGGTCTTGAAACAATACGATGGCTGGTACTTATGAGATACCTGTTCAAGGCCGGCTGGAATATTTATAATTTGGTGGGAAACTTGATGAACTAAATGTGAGGTCATTTTGATAAGCAGCAATTATCTGTGATTTTTCCAATCATTTTCCATGCTGCTGAGAATTCACTCTCTGCGTCGGACAGTGAAGTCCTGTAGAATGGCTTTATCCAACTGATCACTTAGCCTATTTAAGATGTAAATGAGAGTGTATTATAGAATGGAGCCCATTCTCAGTAACAGCAGCCTCAGAATTCACAATAGATACTCTGACTGAGATTAGGACCTCTATTACTAGGGCTCCAATACGGATTGCAATTCCATAAATAGTAATTGAATAGAATTTACAGTGTAGAAGGAGGCCATTCGGCCCATCGAGTCTGCACCGGCTCTTGGAAAGAGCACCCTATCCAAGGTCAACACCTCCACCCTATCCCCATAACCCAGTAACCCCCAGTAATCAGTAATACTGAGATCATAGAAACCCTGCAGTGAAGAAGGAGGCCTTTTGACCAATCGAGTCTCCATCAACCCTCTGAAAGAGCACCCTATCCCCACCTTACATTTTGCACATTAAGGGGCACTTTAGCATGGCCAATCCACCTAACCTGCGCGTCTTTGGACTGTGAGAGGAAACCGGAGCACCTAAAGAAAATCCATGCAGGCACAGGGAGAATGTGCAAACTGCACAGACAGTCATCCAAGGTTGGAATCAAACCCAGGTCCCTGGCGGTGAGGCAGCGTACTCATTCTGTGTCTCACACACTGCCACTTCTCAAAGTGACTACCCAAGTCCCCCAGAGTAAACTTGGCTGCAGGAGGAGGTAGCCATGTGTGTTGTTGGCTTCTTGGGTACCACGTGCACCATAGTTGTTTCTTTCAGTTCACCTACAAGAAACAAAAGTATATTTATGAAAAGGTTGCCTGCAAACAAAACTCACATTGTTAATTCTGTGATGTTAACTCAAAATCACACAAGTGAGTGAGTGAAGCACATCAGGTAGAGTATAGACCCCATCCTCTTCAGGGAGGTCTCTAGATGTATCCTAACTCATTCCTCCGTGTTCTCAAGCAACAACGTGATGACCTGTTAAAGGGGACTCTTGCCAGTTCAGATTTGCTGCCTTGTCCTGCAAGAGCAGTTGAGATGTTGAAAATTTGAGCATATAAAGAGTGAACCCCAGGTGTTTACTTGCTTCCCAGTTTATAGGAGTAAATAAACATGCATCAGGCTGGAAGGCTGGACAGTAATATTGGTTTGTGGATTCACCTATGAAAATGATAATGTAACAGTTGTTGTCTGAAGTTCATCCTGCCAGAGCATGGCCATGCATTTGGAGCCTGGAAACAGCTGTTTTATAATGCTTTAGCGTGTTGCCTCAGTTATGGTTTAATAGAGCGAGTGGAAGCTGTGTGTTTCATGCATAAACAGCTTAACGAATTGGGCTTGTGCAATACTTGCTGGCCTTACTTTGGTACATTTCCTGTTGCTGTTGAATGTTTTCCTTCATCTGTTCCCATGTCCCTTGACAATGAGATATGGAATTGATTCTTGTCCGTCACTTCATGTCAAATAGTTTGAGATTGAGTCCCTGTGGGAAAGATGGTCAGAGAACCCAAACACTGTGGCTTTTCTTTCCTGCATTTCATCCACAAAGATCTCTGAAGTAATATCATAAAACAGAGTGTTAGGACCCAAAACTTTCAAAGGCAGGCATGGGCAACTCTGAAGTTATTAACCTGTGTGGCTATAACAAAAAGAATCTTTTCAGAAAGTCTGACAGTCAATAACAGTTTTTCCTGTCATGAATGTAGAGAGAAAACAGAGCTAAGACAGTGATGCACGATCAATAACTCCAGAAGCGAGATTGGAGACAATTGAAGGCTTTAATACGCTAGATGTTTTCCCCAGCAGCGCAGGTACAGAAGAAAGGTGCTGGGGTGGCACGGGCTCTTGTTGCGGTCGGTGGAGGGGAGGGGGCCTTTGAAATCCATACTGAGGCGTTCAAAGGGACGGGAAGCCTTTATCAGGTGCGCTTTCTCTGGCCTGTAGAAGTGCGGCTTGCACTCCGCGCAGATTTGGCAATTCCTGGTGGCTGTCCTGACCTCCTCGATGGAGTAGGGCAGGTTGCGGGTCTTGATGAAGTGGAAAAATCGAGTGACCCCCGGTTGGCGGAGGTCCTCGTGGAGGGCTCGGAGGCGGTCCACTTGTGCGTTGGCACATGTGCTGCGGGATAGGGCATCAGAAGGTTCGTTTAGCTTCCCGGGACGATACAAGATCTCATAGTTGTAGGTGGAGAGTTCGATCCTCCACCGTAAGATCTTGTCATTTTTTTATCTTGCCCCGCTGTGCATTATCGAACATGAAAGCAACCGACCGTTGGTCAGTGAGGAGAGTGAATCTCCTGCCGGCCAGTTAATGCCTCCAATGTCGCACAGCTTCTACTATGGCCTGGGCCTCCTTTTCGGCTGAGGAATGGCAGATTTCGGAGGCGTTGAGGGTACGTGAGAAGAAGGCCACGGGTCTGCCCGCTTGGTTGAGGGTGGCCGCCAGAGCTACGTCAGACGCGTCGCTCTCGACCTGGAAGGGGAGGGACTTGTCGATGGTGTGCATCGTGGCCTTTGCAATGTCTACTTTGATGCGGCTGAAGGCCTGGCGGGCCTCTATCGACAGGCAAAAAACTGTGGATTGGATCAGTGGACGGGCCTTGTCCGCATAGTTGGAGACCCACTGGGCATAGTAGGAAAAAAAACCTAGGCAGCGCTTCAGGGCCTTGGAGCAGTGTGGGAGGGGGAACTCCATAAGGGGGCGCATGCATTCAGGGTCGGGGCCTATAACTCCATCATGCGCTACGTAGCCGAGGATGGCTAGACGGTCGGTGCTGAACACGCATTTATCCTTGTTATATGTGAGATTAAGGATTTTTGCGGTATGGAGGAATTTTCGGAGGTTGGTGTCGTGGTCCTGCTAGTCGTGGCCTCAGCTGGTGACATTATCGAGGTACGGGAATATGGCCCGTAAACCGTACCGGTCAACCATTCAGTCCATCTCTCGTTGGAAGACCGAGACCCCATTAGTGACACCGAAGGGAACCCTTAAGAAGTGGTAGAGCTGCTTCGAAAGCAGTGTATTTGTGGTCACTAGTGCGGATGGGGAGCTGGTGGTAGGCGGACTTAAGATCCACCGTGGAAAAGACCTTGTATTGCGCGATCCTGTTGACCAGGTCGGATATGCGGGGAGAGGGTACGCATCAAGCTGCGTAAACCTGTTGATGGTGTGACTGTAGTCGATGACCATCCTTTGCTTCTCCCCGGTCTTCACAACAACGACTTGAGCTCTCCAGGGGCTGTTGCTAGCCTCAATGACACCTTCCCTCAGTAACCGTTGGACCTCTGACCTAATAAAGATCCGGTACTGGGCACTGTACC
Organism: Scyliorhinus torazame; assembly: GCF_047496885.1. Classification (NCBI taxonomy): domain Eukaryota; kingdom Metazoa; phylum Chordata; class Chondrichthyes; order Carcharhiniformes; family Scyliorhinidae; genus Scyliorhinus; species Scyliorhinus torazame. The sequence continues at coordinate 131,462,202 of NC_092722.1, forward strand.
GTCTGTTCCAGGTGGCGACTGGTTTGCAATCCGGGGTGAGGTTCGCAAATAGAGAAGGCGGATCGACCTTGAGGGTCGCGAGGCTGCAGACAATGAGGGTGGGTATAGGGCCGCCGAATTTGAAAGTTAGACTTTGGAGGTTGCACTCAAAGTCCAACCCTAGGAGTGTGGCCGCGCAGAGGTGGGGAAGGACGTAGAGTCAGTAGTTTTTGAACTCCCTTCCCTGGACCGTGAGGTTAGCTACACAAAACCCCTTGATCTCTACTGAGTGAGATCCGGAGGCCAGGGAGATTTTTTGATTAACGGGGTGGACGGGGAGAGAACGGCGCCTTACCGTGTCGGGGTGTATGAAGCTCTCCGTGCTCCCAGAGTCGATTAGGCAGGTTTCATGCCCATTGATAAGCACCGTCGTCGTAGCAGTCAAGCGTGTTCGGGGCCGAGACTGGTCCAGAGTCACCAAGGCTAATCGTGGCAGCAGTTGGATGTTCTCTTCGGGCGGTGTGTGGTCAGCCGAACTGGGGTCCTGGGAGTCCATCCAAGATGGCGGTGCCCACTAGTCGCACATGGCTGGGGGTGCACAAAATGGCAGCACCCATCCATCGCACGTGGCGTCCGCGGGACAGGATGGCGGCGCCTGGAGGCCACATGTGGCCCTGGAGGAGGAAGATGGCGGTGCCCGCTGGCCGTACGGGGTCTGTGGAGGCGGTCTGTACTCGCCTCCGGAGACCGCAGCGACGGCCCAGGCCTGGCATACCGTCACGAAGTGGCCCTTTTTGCCGCATCCCTTGCAGATGGATGAACGGGCTGGACAGCGCTGTCGGGGGTGCTTGGCTTGCCCGCAAAATTAGCAACGGGGCCCCCGGGGTTGCCAGGCCGTCTCGCAGCACAAGCTTGTGGGGGATGGGAGATGCTTCGGGGGGGGGGTTCCACGCTGCCCAGGCGGCTTCCGCACGGTCGGGGACGTAACCGCGGGCGTTTCGGGAGGCCACATCCAGGGAGCCGGCAAGGGCCCGTGCCTCCTTGAGGCCTAGTGTCTCTTTCTCCAGCAATGGCTGGCAGATTTGGGAGGACAGCATACCTGCAACAAAAGCATCCCGGATCAAAAGTTGTGTGTGGTTGCTCGCCAAAACTTGCGGGCAGCTACAGTTTCTCCCCAACACCAGGAGCGCACGGTAAAATTCTTCCAGTAATTCCCCAGGGATTTGTCGCCTCATCGCTAGTAGATGTCGGGTGTAGACCTGGTTTACAGGGCGAGTATAATGTCCTTTCAGCAGCTCCATTGCTGCCTCGAAATCGTCCGTGTCCTCAATGAGGGTGTAGATTTCTGGGCTCACCCTCGAGTGCAGAATTTGTAGCTTCTGTTATCCCATGGGTGTGTTTTCGGCCGTCCCGAGATATCCGTTGAAGCACGCCAGCCAGTGCTTGAAGGTTGTCGCTGAGTTTGCCACGTGGGGGCTGAGTTGCAGACACTCCGGCTTGATTCGGAGCTCCATTCTTTAAAAACTAGCATATTAAATTGATGAACAATCAATAACTCCAGAAGCGAGATTGGAGACAATTGAAGGCTTTAATATGCTAGATGTTTCCCCCAGCAGTGCAGATACAGAAGAAAGCTGCTGGGGCAGCACGGGCTCTTATACCCCGCCTTGCAGGGCGGAGCTAACATACAGGCTTAACCAATGAGAACAAGTACATTCTCCACCAATGGTATTCCTGCATTACCAGGTACCGTAATCCTTCTAACACAGACTACCACAGACAGGAACCCAGGGAGATGGAGATTAGACAAACAAAACAGAGACAGGGAGAAGAAAAAAAAATGAAAACTCCGGTGCATTAAACCAACTTCTATGGGGCGGTCAGATTCAAATACACCTAACAGACCAGCAACAAAACCAAAACCCCAAAAACATAATCCTCTACCTCCACAATGACGTGGCCAACGACAGTGAAATAAACATAAATGGAGGGATCAACACACAGGTCAAAAGCAGAGACATCCTAATGGTAGTCAGTGGCAAAAGCTCACAGCAGCACCTCTGTTGCTTCTACCCACACTCCTTCCTCCTTTTTTCGGCCTACTCTCCAGGCAGCTTTATAGTGACCTCACTTCTAGTCACATGTTTATCACAAGAATCACTAAATTAAAAAAAACACAGCTGTTTGTCACACAGAGATGCTCTGTCTCCTAAACAGTCGCTTGCAGATTTATACCCAGCAAGAATTAAGCAGCCCTCTTTTAACATCCTGAAAGAATTACAGCCATACATTACTTCCCATTCTCCCCGGGTCAGTGAACTCTCACTGACTGTCCCAACATAGCCCCAATTGCTCACAAGGCGCAATTAGTCAGTGCAATCTCAAGGAGTCAAGTGAGATCTGATAGGACTAATACTTGCACATGTCTTGCTGGTGCAGCTTTGATGATGCATGTGAAGCCCTATGACTCAGTTCACCTGTGTTCTGATTGAAAGAGTATATATAACAAACAATTATCTTTAAAATTAATTCAAGAGTGGCATACATCGAACTTGCAGCAAGACTTGTAAAGTGGGATCCTCATACTGGAACCTCTCTGTTCATCTTTGCTCTAACATTTCATACTTAAAATAGTTGGAGAAGAGGGCAGCATGTGACGCAGTGGATAGCACTGGGACTGCGGCACTGAGGACACCGGTTCGAATCCCGGCCCTGGGTCACTGTCCGTGTGGAGTTTGCACATTCTCCTCATGTTTGCGTGGGTTTCACCCTCACAACCCAAAGATGCTCAGGTTAGGTGGATTGGCCATGCTAAATTGCCCCTTAATTGGAAATAGAAAATAATTGGGTACTATGAATGTCAAAAAAATTAGTAGGAGAAAGGTAGCTTGAGTACACATTTCATGTTCCGAATTCTCTGCCTCCCAGTGCTGGCGGCTAGAATTGCGGTCAGGCAGACATTAGTGCGCAATGGAAAAATAGCGACTTGCTCCCTGCACCAATTCCGATGCTGTGCTCCGGTCCTCTGCTTGTAGCGTTAGTGAGGTTTGTGTCCCACGCCGACGGACCCATGCAAGACTAATTTGCATGGATTTAAATCTCATTCGCAGATTGAACACTTCATGCTCCACCCCTCTATGATGCTCCATCTATCAGGCGGGGTGCAAATTGGTGCAAGTATTTTTGGGCGCCATGGGGGTTAAGGATGAGTGGAGAGGGTAAAAAAACTCAAAGATTCTTGGTCTTACTGAGGGTTGGCTGCCTGGGCCAGGCGAGAAGATAGGAATGACTTGGTGCCAAGTCCGTGGATTCAGGTTGTCGGGGTGACCTGGCTCAGACCGCCATTGCTGCAGTGGGCAAAATTCTCCGCCGAGCAAGGCCACAAACAAGAACCGTGAGAAGTGGGCGTCCGGCCAAAATCGAGGTCTGGCCAAAATCGAGGTGTAAATTCGGACGCCATGCTCCAGTCCCTCCCTGGTGGCGATAACGAGGTTTGCGCCCTGTGCCGGAGGCAGCATGCAAAATTGGTATTTACATGCATTTAAATGTGATTGGCTGGTTGGGCATGGAATGCTCCGTCCATCCAATCCTCTCAGGCAAAAGTATCGTGCTTGAATTACTGCAAATATTTACAAATGTGGACTGGGCGCCATGGCTGCAAAGGGGGAGCGGGAGACTAAATAAAACACTGAAACACGGTTGAAAACTGTTGGGCTTGCTGGGGGATGGCTGCCCAGGCCGGGGGCAGTAGTGGGTAGAGACTTGGTGCCAAATCCGTGGACTTGGAGTGTCTCCCTTGGGATCAGGGTGGCCTGGCTCAGACCACCATTGCTGTAATCTCTCTTTTACACCCTTTGCTGCTACTCCCACTGCTGAGTGCTGCCAGTGTCCTTTAAATGCTCAGAAGACATCTGGTCATCTTGGAGCCTAACCAGGCTACCCTCTGGTCCACCTCATACCCCAGCTGTACCATCAAGGGCCAAGCTCAATCAGGATCTCACCAGGTCGTTTCTGAGCCTGTAGTGAGTGTGTGGTAAGTGGAGCATTTAAAAACTGCTGCATCTGCCAGGTTCTTTGGCACTGACTCCAGTCCCAGCGGTTAGAATGCCTGCTGGGCTGGGAATTGCTTAGAATTCGAACCAGCAAAGAGCTGGTCTATTAGCTTGTCCTGAATTACTCCACAAATAGTGCCCCCAGCAGGATTGCAAATCACAAGCAATTTAGTCCTAGAATCAAGGCTTAGGGCGCAATGCACCGGCCGCGTTGCGCTCTAACGCGAGCACGGTGCGGCCGGTGAATGTGCGAGAGCCCTCTCGCAGGCTTCCTGACAGTTTTCACATCTCGCAGAATTCACCCAAGTCCCGTGAGGCGTCGCAGTCCTAATCCCATCCGAATCTCATCCGAACTGGCTTTGGCAAAGTTACGCGGCATCCCACCGGCCTCCCCGGCGAGGCCATAGCCAGACGCCATTCAGCACTGGTCCACACAAACGTGGGCCTGACGAAACACCACCCATGGGGTTTCCTGGGCTATCAGAAATGCTTGGGTGGTCAGGGTAACTACAAGGTGGCTTCCTGGCCCTCCTCCTCGAACACGGGCACCTTGGCACTGCTCAGCTGACACTGTGGCACTGCCACCCTGGCACTGCCAAGGTGTCTGGATGGCACTACCAAGCTGGAAGGGGCATAGCCTGGGTGCCAGAGTGGCAGTGCAAGTGTGCCCAGGTGCCAGGGAGGCACTGCCAAGGGTCAGGGGCCGAGGAGGGCCATGCCCATTTAAGGAAGGTGGAGGGGGGGTTTGAAGGGTAGGGTATGCAGGGCAGGTAGGTAGGGGCTTCTAGGAGGTTGGGGTGGGGATTGTGATGGTCGTGGGAGGGAGGGGCTCTAAAATGGCTTTGGAGGAGTCTGAAGAGGGGGGTGCCCAGGGACCCCATGGCTGAGTGTACTCACTTGGGGAGGAGTGCCCATGTGTGTGGGGGGGTGGGGGTGGGGGTGACATTGCCATGGGTGGCAGGTGTGGGGGACCTACAAGTTCACTTAGAAATCGGGGCACCCTTTCAAAATGGCGGACCAATCTTTGTCAGCTCCCCAGTGCTAAAAAGAAAAAATTCTAAAGACGCAATTCTTCGGAAAGATTCCTAAGTGTTGTAGCGAGCCGGAACTTGCGCGAGCTTCCCGGCACTCAGCCCAGCAAGGTCGGAAACGCTATTCAACGTTAACTGGACCACTTAACAAGGTCTCACAAATTCTCACCGCAAATTAAGGCGAGCCAGCTGATTCGCTGGGACCGCGCTCGCCAGCCCCCCACTAACAAGGTTGAGCAGCACTTAAGCTGCACTTGCTCAGCCAACCCCAGCCAGCTCGCAACAATGGCGCCCAGGAGATCGGCCCTAAGATTCAGTGACACTGACCTGGGGAGTCTGCTAGACGCTGTGTAGACCAGGAGGGATATCCTGGTCCCCCGAGGGTCCCGGAGGGTCAATCATAGAGCAGCCAGTGCTGCCTGGGACGAGGTGAGAGTGGCTGTGAGCACCGGGAGTGTGACCAGGGTGACTGGCCTCCAGTGAAGGAACAAGGTCAACGATCTTTACCGGGCAGCACGAGTGAGTAGACACCAATGCCCCCCAACCCCTGAGATCTTTCCTACTGTGGTAAACCACTGTTAGTGTATTATATGTATTGTGGTAAACTGTTACTGTGCTATATGTATTGTGCTAAACCACTGCCTGATGGCTCCACCTCCCCTCGGGCTCGGTATAAATGTGGCTGACCTCCGGCCCTGCCCCAGTTCGGGATCAGTGGCCAGGAGGCTTTCTGTTTAGCTTATTAAAGCCACAGTTTCGTTCACTACTTGTCTTGTGTTAATTGATGGCACATCAATTTAATAAGCTAAACTTTTAAGATGAATTCATCGCTCAAGCCTGATCGCCTGGAGCTGGACCCACAAGCAGCCGGCGCCACTGCAACATTCGAACACTGGCTAAGCTGCTTCGAAGCTTACCTCGGATCCTTCACCGACGACGTTACCAACCTCCGAAAGCTTCAAATACTCAACGCACGGGTGAGCCTGCAAGTTTCCCTTCTTATCAGAGACGCCCCCTTGTCTACGGAGGCGATAATGCTGCTGAAGGGACAGTACGTAAAGGCAGTAAACGAGGTGTACGCCAGGCATCTCCTTGACACGAGGCGACAACGCCCCGGAGAATCACAAGCCGAATTCCTGTGTGCCTTGCGGGTACTCGGCCGGAACTGTGCTTGCCAGGTGGTATCGGCTGTCCAACACAGGGAGCTGCTGATCAGGGACGCCTATGTCGCGGGCATTAAATCCAATTACATCCGCTTGCGCTTGCTAGAAGGGGGTACGCTCGGCCTACCAGAGACACTGCAGCTCTCAAACTTGCTGAAAGTGGCTTTCCAGGACATGGAGGCCTACACCTCCGACCACGCGGCACCCTCGTGGACGTCGTGGGCACCGCCATCACCCGACTCGAGTGCGGTGCAAGTCAGTGCCGCGCAGCAGCCCACCAACGCCGGAAGCCTGAAATGCTCATTTTGCGGCCAGGGTAAGCACCCCAGACAACGCTGCCCTGCACGGAACGCGATTTGCAATGGGTGTGGGAGGAAGGGCCACTTCGCCAAAGTCTGCCAGGCCTGACCTGTCCCTAAAGTTCCTAGGCCCAGCAGCGCTGCCTGTTGTCTGTCAGGACCGCCCCTATCTGCCGCGCCACCCACCATGTGCGACCCGTGGGAGCCGCCATCTTCACCGCCATCTTTGATTCCACCCGCCACACACAACCCATGGGGGCCGCCATCTTTAACGCCACCTTCGATGCCACCCACCACTCACGACCCATGGGGGCCGCCATTTTGGAACCACTCCGCCGCTTCCCGGGACCCCTGCTCACCCGGTCGTACACTGGCCACCGTTACCTCCGACTGGCCCACCCACCACCTTCCGAAGCTCGCCTCCATCACACTCGACCAGTCTCAACCTCATCATCTCACGAAATCTGCGATGACCGTCCACATCAATGGGCACGAGACGGCCTGCCTCTTCGACTCCAGGAGCCCAGACAGCTTAATCCACCCAGATACGGTAAGGCGCTGCTCCCTCACAATTTTACCCGCGACCCAGAAAATCTCCCTGGCTTACAGATCACATTCCGTAGAAATCCGGGGGTACTGTGTCGCGACCCTTTCAGTACAAGGCGTAGCGTACACTAACTTTCAGCTCTACGTCCTCCCACATCTCTGCGCTGCCCTATTACTGGGGCTCGACTTTCAGTGCCACCTCCAAAGCCTTGCCTTAAAGTTCGGTGGACCCCTCCCCCCCTCACCGTCTGTAGCCTCGCGACTCTAAAGGTCGCCCCATCCTCGCTCTTCACTAACCTCACCCCGGACTGTAAGCCCGTCGCCACTAGGAGCAGACGATACAGTGCCCGGGTCAGGGCCTTTTTCAGGTCGAAGGTCCAGCGACTCCTACGAGAAGGGATCATTGAGGCTAGTAACAGCCCCTGGAGAGCCCAAGTGGTGGTCATCAAGACTGGGGAGAAGGGCAACTTCCGGTGACAGCTGGCGGGAGGCAGCCGCGCGTTGGAGGGCTCCCGTTCGGGAACGGCATTGTTGGGGAGTAACGCCCGGTCCTAGGGCCAGTGACGGCAGTAAAAGTCGGGAGACAGCGCACAGAGAAGAAGGATGTCAAAAAACACCAAAAAAACGGCCGTGAAAAAAGCGGCTGAAAGTCCGTTGGGGAGTGGAAAGGTCACCGCGGGGTCAGCAAAGAAAATGGAGGCTGGAACACCAGGGGAGGCCGCAGGGCTTACGGCTGAAGAAATAACTAAGGTGATGGCTGCGGAATTCGAAAAGCAGTTGGCGCAGATTGCGAAATGCATGGAGACGGTGAGGAAGGAGATGAGGGAGGTTTTGAGTGCGCTGGTGGAGGAGGCGGTTTCCCCGGTGATGATGGCGGTGGCGAGCGCAGTGGCGGAGGTGCGAGAGCAAGGGGAGGCGCTGAAGGAAGTGGAGGAGACGTTATTGCAGCACGGTGATCAACTTGCCTCGATGGGGAAAGAGATGCGGAAGGTGATGGTTACTAACAAGGATCTGCGAGGAAAAATGGAAGACCTGGAAAACAGATCCAGGCGACAGAATTTGAGGATTGTGGGGCTGCCCGAAGGAGTTGAAGGACCAAAGCCAACTGAGTATTTTGCCGCGATGCTGGCAAAACTATTGGGGGAGGGGGAGGATCCCTCCCGATATGAACTAGATTGGGCTCATCGGTCGTGGAGGCCTGTACCAAAGGCGAGTAAGCCACCAAGGGCAGTGGCTCTGTGCTTCCGTAGGTACAGTGTGAAGGAGATGGTCCTGAGCTTGGCCAAGCAGAAGCGGGTGGTGCAGTGGGCTGGAGCTGGTATACGTGTATACCACGACTTTACGGTGGAGCTGGCGAGGAGGCGGGCTGCCTTCAACCGGGTGAAGAGGTTGAATTAGCAAGGTGCAGTGGGGCATTGTATATCCAGCGAAGCTGAGGGTGACTTATAAGCTCAGGGACCTTTATTTTGGAACGGCGGAAGCAGCGGAGGAGTTTGCAAAGGCAGAAGGACTGTGGCAGAACTGAGAGATTGAGGAATGGCCATGTGCCGATGTAACCTCATGACTGTATTTTCTTCCTTTTTGTATCACTGCGGGCAGGTGTAGAGACTAAAGGAGCCAATGTGGTATATATTTGGACAAGGGAAAGGACGGGACTTTCACTCGAAATGAGGGCTCTTTGGCGTGTAGGTGGATATGCGGGGTTTGTGTGCTAAAAGGGGATCTTTGGGCTTTCCTAGGGCCAGGCAAGGGGGAAAGGGACCCGGGCGGGGGCCTCCACGCTGGCCGGTTTAAGCCGGCCAGTGAACGGGAGTGAGGTGGGGGGAGGGGCTGCGGCCATCGGAGCCTGGCAGAACAGGGTCCGAGTGGTCTAGCCGGGGTGGAAAGTTGGGGGGAGGGAACCGAAGTTGGGAGGAGGAGCTTTACAAGAGTCAGTGGACGGGAGGAGCTGCAGACTTTGGGAGGGTTGGGGGGGGGGGGGGGGGCTACGACTCTGGGGTATCATGTACGGTACTTTCTCAGAGGCTGGATGGCGTTGGTTGGGGGGGTGGGGGGGAGAGCTGTGTAAGATTAAGGGTGACTACGGGTAATCCCTGATTTCTTTTTGTCATTTGTTTATGTAAACATGTAGGTTGAGGTTTGGGGGTTGGTGGGCGGATGGGATCGTTGTTATTATGGGGATTGACATATCTTGCTGATTACTGTTTATTGTTGATGGGTGTAAATGTGGGAGAAAATGTAAAAAAGGAGGAGAATAAAAAAAATTTTTTTTTAAAAGACTGGGGAGAAGCACCGGATGGTCATCGACTACAGTCAGGCGATCAACCGGTACAAACAGCTCGATGCGTACCCCCTTCCCCGCATATCTGACATGGTCAATCAGATTGCGCAGTATTGAGTCTTCTCCACAGTTGACTTGAAGTCCGCGTACCACCAGCTCCCTATCCGCCCGGAGGACCGCCAATACACTGCCTTCGAGGCAGATGGCCACCTCAACCACTTCCTCAGGGTCCCCTTCGGCGTCACCAATGGGGTCGCGGTCTTCCAGCGAGAAATGTGATGGGTTGGGTGTTCTGGATCCGTGGAACATATACAGGTCACCAACACTTGAAATAGTGCAACACTATTTTATTGAATCATTAACTGTTTAACATACTCTGACAGTGGGTTAACACGATATTAGCTTTAACTAAAGACCTTTGCCTTGTCCTAACCAGTCGATGCACTCAGCACATGGTGAACGTCTGTGTTACAGGCTGTGAGCTCTGTCCTCCTAGCTAGCTGCAACTCGAATGAGCGGGAACTCTGATGCCCCCTGTCTTTATAGTGCGTATGCTCTAACTGGTGATTGGCTGTGGTGTTGTGTGTGTTGATTGGTCCCACTGTGTGTCCATCAGTGTGTGTCTGCACCATGATATACTGGTGTATATTATGACATCCCCCCTTTTATAAAATATGTACCTGCGTGGCAATAAATAGTGTATGGTGAATGTTCCTGACGACGTGTGTGCGAAATATTTACAGGACTGTGTACATGAGAACTAAGCTATTTACATGGGAAGGTGCCTGGTGCAGAAAAACAGTGTGTCACAAGGATAACGAGATGAATTAATGAAATGAATGAAAATCGCTTATTGTCACAAGTAGGCTTCAAATGAAGTTACTGTGAAAAGCCCCTTGTCGCCACATTCGGGCGCCTGTTCGGGGAGGCTGTTACGGGAACACTATATACAAACCACGTAAACGATTAAACGGAAGAACAGAACATAAGTCCACAAAGTTCACAAATTAAGTCTCTGAAGTGGGCGACGAATTCTGGTTGACCGCCTCAAGGGTGGGTCGGGAGCCGTCGGCTGAGGAGCGGGCTGGACTGCGTCAGAGTGAGGAGGATGCAGAGTGACCGGGATCTCTGCATAGTCCAGGGCAGGGTCAGCAGGAGGGCGAGGCGACAGTGGAGGATCACGTAGCGAGCGCGGAACGAGACGAAGGGCACGTTGATTGCGGCGCAGAGTGGAGCCATCCGGTAGACGAACCAGGAACAAGCGGGGGGCCACCTGCCGAAGGACCACAGCGGTTGCAGACCAGCCACCATCCGGAAGATGGACGCGGACATTGTCATCTGGAGGCAGAGCAGGGAGATCAGCTGCATGATAGTCATGAGCCGCCTTGTGCTGTGCACGAGACAGCTGCATCCGGCGAAGGACTGGAATGTGGTTGAGGTCTGGGACATGAATGGACGGCACCGTCATCCTCAGGGTGCGACCCATGTGCAGCTGGGCTGGCGACAGGCCAGTGGACAGTGGGGCGGAGCGATAGGCCAACAAGGCGAGGTAGAAATCGGACCCAGCATCGGCAGCCTTGCAGAGGAGCCGTTTGACGATGTGGATGCCCTTTTCCGCTTTGCCATTGGATTGGGGGTGCAGGGGACTGGATGTCACATGTGCAAACTTGTACCGCCTGGCAAAGTTGGACCATTCCTGGCTTGCGAAGCAGGGGCTATTGTCCGACATCACCGTGAGTGGGATGCCTTGTCGAGCAAAGGTGTCCTTACAGGCACGGATGACTGCAGACGATGTGATGTCGTGCAAACGTATCACCTCCGGGTAATTTAAAAGTAGTCCACAATCAGGATATAGTCCCTGCCCAGCGCGTGGAACAGGTCGATGCCCACCTTGGTCCAAGGTGACGTGATCAACTCATGGGGCTGCAGGGTCTCACGTGGTTGGGCCGGCTGGAAGCGCTGACAAGTGGGGAAGTTGAGCATTGTGTTGGCTATGTTGGCATTAATGCCGAGCCAATACACTGCCTCTCTGGCCCGTCGGCGGCACTTTTCCACGCCAAGCTGGCCCTCGTGTAGCTGTTCCAGGATGAGCTGGCGCATGCTATGTGGGATGACAATGCGGTCCAGTTTCAGGAGAACCCCGTCTACTACCGCCAGATCATCTCTGACGTTATAGAACTGAAGGCATTGGCCCTTGAGCCACCCGTCTGTTAGGTGGCGCATGACACGCTGTAGCAAAGGGTCAGCCGCCGTCTCGCGGCGAATTTGGGCGAGGCGTTCATCCGTGGCAGGTAGATTGGAGGCCACGAAGGCCACATGGGCGTCAACCTGGCAGACGAATCCCGCTGGGTCACACGGGGTGTTGACTGCCCTGGACAGAGCGACGGCAATGATGAGGTCTTTGCCTGGGGTGTATACGAGCTGGAAGTCGTATCGCTGGAGCTTGATGAAGAATACGCTGGAGGCGAGGCGTCATGTCGTTCAAGTCTTTCTGTATTATATTGACCAGTGGGCGATGGTCGGTCTCGACGGTGAATTGAGGAAGTCCGTATACGTTATCATGAAACTTTTTTTTTTAAATATGTTTTTATTAAGAATTTTTAAATAACAATATTTTCCACCTTACAAACAACCCCCCCCCCCCCCCCCCCCCCCCGCCATAACAAAGAAAAGAAAACAAACTCGTGTGGCAAGACATGAACATGGCAAGTCAATAAGATACAAAACTTTGTACATTGGATTCTTCCCGTACATGTCAGTTTCCGGATCATTCATGTGTTTTCTTGCTCAAATGCCCCCCAGAGAAACCCCCCCTTCACCCCCCTCCTTCCCCTCCCCCCTGGGTTGCTGTTGCTGCTATCCGACCTTCCTCTAATGCACCGCGAGATAGTCTAGGAACGGCTGCCACCGCCTGTAGAACCCCTGCGCAGACCCTCTCAAGGCAAACTTTATCCTTTCCAACTTGATAAACCCAGCCATATCGTTTATACAGGCCTCCACGCTGGGGGCTTCGCCTCCTTCCACAATTAGCAAGATCCTTCGCCGGGCTACTAGGGACGCAAAGGCAAGAATGCCGGCCTCTTTCGCCTCCTGCACTCCCGGCTCGTCCACTACTCCAAATAGTGCTAGCCCCCAGCTTGGCTTGACCCGGACTTTCACCACCTTAGATACTATTCCTGTAACTCCCCTCCAGAACCCCTCCAGTGCCGGGCATGACCCAAACATATGGACATGGTTCGCCGGACTTCCTGAGCACCTCCCACATCTGTCCTCCACCCCTGCTCAGCCTCGCCCCGGTCATATGCGCTCTGTGAACCACGTTAAATTGTATCAGGCTAAGCCCTGGCACATGAGGAAGAGGAATTAACCCTACTTATGGTGTCAGCCCATAGCCCCTCCTCAATCTCCTCCCCCAACTCCTCCTCCCATTTACCCTTCAGCTCCTCTACCAAAGCCTCCCCCTCTCCTTTCATCTCCTGGTATATCGCCGACACCTTGCCCTCGTCCGACCCATACGCCCAAAATCACCCTATCTTGAATCCCCTGTGCTGGGAGTAGCGGAAATTCCCTCACCTGCCGCCTCACAAATGCCCTCACTTGCATGTACCTAAAAGCGTTTCCCAGGGGTAGCCCAAACTTCTCCTCCAGTGCCCCTAAGCTCGCAAACGTCCCGTCAATGAACAGGTCCCCCATTCTTCTAATCCATGCCCGATGCCAGCTCTGAAACCCCCCGTCCATCCTTCCTGGGACAAACCGATGGTTGTCTCTGATCGGGGACTACACCGAGGCTCCCGTCGCACCCCTGTGCCGTCTCCACTGCCCCCAGATCTTTAGCGTTGCCACCACCACCGGGCTCGTGGTATACGTTGTCGGCGAGAGCGGCAGCGGTGCCCTCACCAGCGCCCCCAGGCTCGTTCCTTTGCAGAACGCCATCTCCAACCTCTTCCACTGCTTACCCTCTTAAAAAAGGCCTTAGTGATCACAATTGGGAGGCATTGGAATACAAAAAGAAATCTCGGGAGGAACCACCATTTTAACCGATTGTACCCTACCCGCCAGCGAGAGTGGCAACATGTCCCACCTTTTACAATCCTCCTTCATCTATTCCACCAACCGCGACAAATTAAATTTGTGCAGTGCCCCCCAGCTCCTAGCTACCTGAATCCCCAAGTATCGAAAACTCCTTTCCGCCCTCCTCAACGGTAGGTCGTCTATCCCTCTTTCCTGGTCCCCCGGATGGATCACAAAGAGCTCACTCTTTCCCACATTGAGCTTATAGCCCGAAAAGTCTCCAAACTCCCGTAGGATCTGCATTACCTCAACCATCCCCTCCACTGGATCCATCACATACAGCAACAGGTCGTCTGCGTACAGCGACACTCGATGTTCCTCTCCCCCTCGAACCACCCCCTTCCATTTCCCCGACTCCCTTAACGCCATGGCCAAAGGTTCAATTGCTAATGCGAACAGCAGAGGACAGGGGGCACCCCTGCCTCGTCCCTCGATACAGCCAGAAATACTCCGACCTCCGCCGGTTCATGACCACACTCGCCACCGGGGCTTTATACAGGAGCTTAACTCAACTGATAAACCCTCCCCTGAACCCAAACCTCCTCAACGCTTCCCAGAGATACTCCCACTCTACCTGATCGAAGGCCTTCTCCGCGTCCATGGCTGTCACTATCTCCGCTTCTCCCTCCACCGATGGCATCATTATCACATTTAGGAGCCTTCGCACATTAGTATTTAACTGCCTACCCTTTACGAATCCCGTCTGGTCCTCGTGAATCACCCCCGGGACACAGTCCTCAATCCTCGTGGCCAACATTTTTGCCAGCAACTTAGCATCTAAATTAAGGAGCGAGATCGGTCTATATGACCCACATTGCAGTGGGTCCTTATCCCGCTTCAAGGTCAAAGAGATCGTCGCCTCCGACATTGTCGGGGGCAGGGTCCCCCCCTCCCTTGATTCATTGAAGGTCCTTACCAGCAACGGTGCTAACAGGTCTACATACTTCCTGTACAACTCCACCGGGAACCCATCCGGCCCTGGGGCCTTCCCTGCCTGCATGCTCCCCAGTCCTTTAACCAGCTCCTCCACCCCAATTGGCGCCCCCAAACCAGCCACCTCCTGCATCTCCACCCTTGGGAACATCAACTGATCCAAGAATCGCCTCATCCCCTCTTTTCCCCCTGAGGGCTGGGACCCTCGTAAAAGGCCTTAAAAGCCTCATTCACTTTCCCTGCACTCCGCACCGTAGTTCCCCTGCCATCTTTGACTCCACCTATTTCCCTCGCTGCCATC